>NC_091990.1:100098903-100402900 GCF_044704955.1 Pristiophorus japonicus | reverse complement strand
ACTTAAGGACATCAGTGCAGAGCTGCATTGCTGGAGGTGCTGTCTTTCAGATGATATGTTAGACCAAGGTCCCATCTGCTTGTTCAGGTGCCAATGAAAAAAGAGCAGTGGAGTTCTGCTGGTGTACCAGCAAATGTTCATCTCTCAACAAATCCCACCAAAACATCTTACTCTTTGTAGGACCCTGATGTACACACATTGGCTGTTGCATTTGCATATGGAACAAGAGTGACTATGGTTCAATGGCTGTGACTTGCTATATGTCATCCTGATGGTGTGAAAAGAGTTGTATAAGTTCTTTCTTCATTTCCGTGCTTTTCATATATGTAAAGAGCACAATTAAGATAAGCAGAGCATTTCCCTCCCCATCTTCAACTTTCTCTCCTCTTTCCTGAAGGTGTTGACTCATGCTGGGGGTGTTATTATATAGATACTCTGGTACCTCACTATGGAATTATTCTTTATGTCTGAACCTGGGCAGTTAGCATTAGTTGGCTATTCAACTCTGGGAAGCATCACAGTCAAACTTGATCCTATCCTTACTAGGCATCCACATGGCCTTTTCCAACAGCAATCAATAGGTAGTGACCAGGAATGGGAATGCTTGTAGAATTTCCCCTTCCCTAGCCCAGGGATGCTTAGGTCAGGGGATCTACACTTGCAGAGTTGAAAATAAATTTAAAGGATCAAGATCTGCAATGGTCTTTGGGTAGGCAACATTCTGGAACCAGTCAACGACAGGTTGTTAGTGTGACGGGGATATCCTAGATTTTTATAGTGAGATGGGCTGAATGGGCTGCATGACCTTCCTTATCTCTACTGATCTTTATCAACATATATTAAATATTTAATACCAAAAAAAGCAGAAATACTTCACAATTCATTTATGTCTCTGATGATCACTAATTTAGAGACACAGAAACATAGAAACATAGAAACATAGAAAATAGGTGCAGGAGTAGGCTATTCAGCCCTTCAAGCCTGCACCGCCATTCAATGAGTTCATGGCTGAACATGCAACTTCAGTACCCGCTTCCTGCTTTCTCGCCATACCCCTTGATCCCCCTAGGACTTCATCTAACTCCCTTTTGAATATATTTAGTGAATTGGCCTCAACTACTTTCTGTGGTAGAGAATTCCACAGGTTCACCACTCTCTGGGTGAAGAAGTTTCTCCTCATCTCGGTCCTAAATGGCTTACCCCTTATCCTTAGACTGTGACCCCTGGTTCTGGACTTCCCCAACATTGGGAACGTTCTTCCTGCATCTAACCTGTCTAAACCCGTCAGAATTTTAAACGTGTCCATGAGGTCCCCTCTCATTCTTCTGAACTCCAGTGAATACAAGCCCAGTTGATCAAGTCTTTCTTGATAGGTCAGTCCCACCATCCCGGGAATCAGTCTGGTGAATCTTCGCTGCACTCCCTCAATAGCAAGAATGTCCTTCCTCAAGTTAGGAGACCAAAACTGTACACAATACTCCAGGTGTGGCCTCACCAAGGCCCTGTACAACTGTAGCAACACCTCCCTGCCCCTGTACTCAAATCCCCTCGCTATGAAGGCCAACATGCCATTTGCTTTCTTAACCGCCTGCTGTACCTGCATGCCAACCTTCAATGACTGATGTACCATGACACCCAGGTCTCGTTGCACCTCCCCTTTTCCGAATCTGTCATCCTTCAGATAATAGTCTGTCTCTCTGTTTTTACCACCAAAGTGGATAACCTCACATTTATCCACATTAAACTTCATCTGCCATGCATTTGCCCACTCACCTAACCTATCCAAGTCACTCTGCAGCCTCATAGCATCCTCCTCGCAGCTCACACTGCCACCCAACTTAGTGTCATCCGCAAATTTGGAGATACTACATTTAATCCCCTCGTCTAAATCATTAATGTACAATGTAAACAGCTGGGGCCCCAGCACAGAACCTTGCGGTACCCCACTAGTCACTGCCTGCCATTCTGAAAAGGACCCATTTACTCCTACTCTTTGCTTCCTGTCTGACAACCAGTTCTCAATCCACGTCAGCACACTACCCCCAATCCCACATCAACTGGTTCTCCCTTGTCCACTCTACTGGAAACATCCTCAAAAAATTCCAGAAGATTTGTCAAGCATGATTTCCCTTTCACAAATCCATGCTGACTTGGACCTATCATGTCACCTCTTTCCAAATGCGCTGCTATGACAACCTTAATAATTGATTCCATAATTTTACCCACTACTGAGGTCAGGCTGACCGGTCTATAATTCCCTGTTTTCTCTCTCCCTCCTTTTTTAAAAAGTGGGGTTACATTACCCTCCACTCGATAGGAACTGATCCAGAGGCAATGGAATGTTGGAAAATGACTGTCAATGCATCCGCTATTTCCAAGGCCATCTCCTTAAGTACTCTGGGATGCAGTCCATCAGGCCCTGGGGATTTATCGGCCTTCAATCCCATCAATTTTCCCAACACAATTTCCCGACTAATAAAGATTTCCCTCAGTTCCTCCTCCTTATTAGACCCTCTGACCCCTTTTATATCCGGAAGGTTGTTTGTGTCCTCCTTAGTGAATACTGCACCAAAGTACTTTTTCAATTGGTCTGCCATTTCTTTGTTCCCCGTTATGACTTCCCCTGATTCTGACTGCAGGGGACCTACGTTTGTCTTTACTAACATTTTTCTCTTTACATATCTATAGAAACTTTTGCAATCCGCCTTAATGTTCCCTGCAAGCTTCTTCTCGTACTCCATTTTCCCTGCCCTAATCAATCCCTTTGTCCTCCTCTGCTGAGTTCTAAATTTCTCCCAGTCCCCGGGTTCGCTGCTATTTCTGGCCAATTTGTATGCCACTTCCTTGGTTTTAATACTATCCCTGATTTCCCTAGATAGCCACGGTTGAGCCACCTTCCCTTTTTTATTTTTACGCCAGACAGGAATGTACAATTGTTGTAGTTCATCCATGCGGTCTCTAAATGTCTGCCATTGACCATCCACAGTCAACTCCTTAAGTATCATTCGCCAATCTATCCTTGCCAATTCACGCCTCATACCTTCAAAGTTACCTTTCTTTAATTTCTGGACCATGGTCTCTGAATTAACTGTTTCATTCTCCATCCTAATGCAGAATTCCACCATATTATGGTCACTCTTCCCCAAGGGGCCTCGCACAATGAGATTGCTAATTAATCCTCTCTCATTACACAACACCCAGTCTAAGATGGCCTCCCCCCTAGTTTGTTCCTCGACATATTGGTCTAGAAAACCATCCCTTATGCACTCCAGGAAATCCTCCTCCACTGTATTGCTTCCAGTTTGGTTAGCCCAATTTATGTGCATATTAAAGTCACCCATTATAACTGCTGCACCTTTATTGCATGCACCCCTAATTTCCTGTTTGATGCCCTCCCCAACATCACTACTACTGTTTGGAGGTCTGTACACAACTCCCACTAACGTTTTTTGCCCTTTGGTGTTCTGCAGCTCTACCCATATAGATTCCACATCATCCAAGCTAATGTCTTTCCTAACTATTGCATTAATCTCCTCTTTAACCAGCAATGCTACCCCACCTCCTTTTCCTTTTATTCTATCCTTCCTGAATGTTGAATACCCCTGGATGTTGAGTTCCCAGCCCTGATCATCCTGGAGCGACGTTTCCATAATCCTAATCACATCATATTTGTTAACATCTATTTGCACAGTTAATTCATCTACCTTATTGCGGATACTCCTTGCATTAAGACACAAAGCCTTCAGGCTTGTTTTTTTAACACTCTTTGTCCTTTTAGAATTTTGCTGTACAGTGGCCCTTTTTGTTCTTTGCCTTGGGTTTCTCTGCCCTCCACTTTTCCTCATCTCCTTTCTGTCTTTTGCTTTTGCCTCCTTTTTGTTTTGCTCTGTCTCCCTGCATTGGTTCCCATCCTCCTGCCATATTAGTTTAACTCCTCCCCAACAGCACTAGCAAACACTCCCCCTAGGACATTGGTTCCGGTCCTGCCCAGATGCAGACCGTCCGGTTTGTACTGGTCCCACCTCCCCCAGAACCGGTTCCAATGCCCCAGGAATTTGAATCCCTCCCTGCGGCACCACTGCTCAAGCCACGTATTCATTTGCACTATCCTGCGATTCCTACTCTGACTAGCACGTGGCACTGGTAGCAATCCCGAGATTACTACTTTTGAGGTCCTACTTTTTAATTTAGCTACTAGCTCCTTAAATTTGTTTCGTAGGATCTCATCCCTTTTTTTACCTATGTCGTTGGTACCAATGTGCACTACGACAACTGGCTGTTCTCCCTCCCTTTTTAAAATGTCCTGCACCCGCTCCGAGACATCCTTGATCCTTGCACCAGGGAGGCAACATACCATCCTGGAGTCTCGGTTGCGGCCGCAGAAACGCCTATCAATTCCCCTCACAATTGAATCACCTGTCACTATAGCTCTCCCACTCTTTTTCCTGCCCTCCTGTGCAACAGAATCAGCCACGGTGCCATGAACTTTGCTGCTACTGCCCTCCCCTGATGAGTCATCCCCCCCAACAGCACTCAAAGCAGTATATCTGTTTTGCAGGAGGATGACCACAGGGGACCCCTGCACTACCTTCCTTGCACTACTCTTCCTGCTGGTCTTCCATTCCCTATCTGGCTGTGGACCCTTCTCCTGCGGTAACACCAACTCGCTACACGTGCTACTCACGTCATTCTCAGCATCGTGGATGCTCCAGAGTGAATCCACCCTCAGCTCCAATTCCGCAACGCGTTCCGTCAGGAGCTGGAGGCGGATACACTTCCCGCACATGTAGTCGTCAGGGACACCGGAAGTGTCCCTGAGTTCCCACATGGTACAGGAGGAGCATAACACCCGACCGAGCTCTCCTGCCATGACTTAACCCTTAGATACACTTAAATTGGCAACAACAATGTTAAAAGTTACTGACTGATATAAAAAAGAAAAAGAAAAGCTACTCACCAATCACCAGCCAATCACTTACCCCCTAGGCTGTGATGTCACCTTTCTGTTTCTTTCTACTTCTTTTTTGCCTTCTCCCTGTAGCTGCACAAGTACGCCTTTTATAGACCTCTGCTGATCCCCGGACTCACGCCTCAGCGACCACGAACTCCCGCTGCCTCTCGCAGCCTTTTATAGGCCTCTGCTGATCCCCGGACTCACGCCTCAGCGACCACGAACTCCCGCTGCCTCTCGCGGCCTTTTATAGGCCTCTGCTGATCCCAGGACTCACGCCTCAGTGACCATGAACTCCCGCTGCCTCTCGCGGCCTTTTATCGGCCTCAGCTGATCCCAGGACTCACGCCTCAGCGACCACGGACTCCCGCTGCCTCTCGCGGCCTTTTATAGGCCTCTGCTGATCCCCGGACTCACGCCTCAGCGACCACCTCAGACGTTCCGATTTAGAACATAAACCCAGTAATACTGGTGCAATATTCTAGATTTATTTACTTTTTGTGGAAATACATCAATACATTCAACTGCTTTCAACAGTTAATAATATAATTTTTACTTTTTTGTTTACAGAATATAAATGTAATTTCCCTCCTCAAACATTAGCTCATCCACTGATTTTGTGAAATTATTTCATGTAACCTAAAATAAATACAGACCGACCAATGAAAGGTGCCACTTAAGATTATACCCCAAAACATATCTGGAACAATCCTAAAGTAATGACGAAGTTTAGACATGTACTATTTGAATGTACAGGATGTGATGTTAATTCCATGCTATATTCTGAGCACCCACCTAGAATGTCCTAGGGGGAGTGTTTACTAGTGCTGTTGGGGAGGAGTTAAACTAATATGGCAGGGGGTTGGGAACCAATGCAGGGAGACAGAGGGAAACAAAAAGGAGACAAAAGCAAAAGACAGAAAGGAGATGAGGAAAAGTGGAGGGCAGAGAAACCCAAGGCAAAGAACAAAAAGGGCCACTGTACAGCAAAATTCTAAAAGGACAAAGGGTGTTAAAAAAACAAGCCTGAAGGCTTTGTGTCTTAATGCAAGGACTATCCGTAATAAGGCGGATGAATTAACTGTGCAAATAGATGTTAACAAATATGATGTGATTGGGATTACGGAGACGTGGCTCCAGGATGATCAGGGCTGGGAACTCAACATCCAGGGGTATTCAACATTCAGGAAGGATAGAATAAAAGGAAGAGGAGGTGGGGTAGCATTGCTGGTTAAGGAGGAGATTAAAGCAATAGTTAGGAAGGACATTAGCTTGGATGATGTGAAATCTATATGGGTAGAGCTGCAGAACACCAAAGGGCAAAAAACATTAGTGGGAGTTGTGTACAGACCTCCAAACATAGAAACATAGAAACATAGAAAATAGGTGCAGGAGCAGGCCATTCAGCCCTTCTAGCCTGCACCGCCATTCAATGAGTTCATGGCTGAACATGAAACTTCAGTACCCACTTCCTGCTTTCACGCCATACCCCTTGATCCCCCGAGTAGTAAGGACTTCATCTAACTCCCTTTTGAATATATTTAGTGATATTAGTAATGATGTTGGGGAGGGCATCAAACAGGAAATTAGGGGTGCATGCAATAAAGGTGCAGCAGTTATAATGGGTGACTTTAATATGCACATAGATTGGGCTAACCAAACTGGAAGCAATACGGTGGTGGAGGATTTCCTGGAGTGCATAAGGGATGGTTTTCTAGACCAATATGTCGAGGAACAAACTAGGGGGGAGGCCATCTTAGACTGGGTGTTGTGTAATGAGAGAGGATTAATTAGCAATCTCATTGTGCGAGGCCCCTTGGGGAAGAGTGACAATAATATGGTGGAATTCTGCATTGGGATGGAGAATGAAACAGTTAATTCAGAGACCATGGTCCAGAACTTAAAGAAGGCTAACTTTGAAGGTATGAGGTGTGAATTGGCAAGGATAGATTGGCGAATGGTACATAAGGAGTTGACTGTGGATGGTCAATGGCAGACATTTAGAGACCGCATGGATGAACTACAACAATTGTACATTCCTGTCTGGCGTAAAAATAAAAAAGGGAAGGTGGCTCAACCGTGGCTATCAAAGGAAATCAGGGATAGTATTAAAGCCAAGGAAGTGGCATAAAAATTGGCCAGAAATAGCAGCGAACCCGGGGACTGGGAGAAATTTAGAACTCAGCAGAGGAGGACAAAGGGTTTGATTAGGGCAGGGAAAATGGAGTATGAGAAGAAGCTTGCAGGGAACATTAAGACGGATTGCAAAAGTTTCGATAGATATGTAAAGAGAAAAATGTTAGTAAAGACAAACGTCGGTCCCCTGCAGTCAGAATCAGGGGAAGTCATAACAGGGAACAAAGAAATGGCGGACCAATTGAACAAGTACTTTGGTTCGGTATTCACTAAGGAGGACACAAACAACCTTCTGGATAAAAAAGGGGTCAGAGGGTCTCGTAAGGAGGAGGAACTGAGGAAAATCCTTATTAGTCGGGAAATTGTGTTGGGGAAATTGATGGGATTGAAGGCCGATAAATCCCCAGGGCCTGATGGACTGCATCCCAGAGTACTTAAGGAGGTGGCCTTGGAAATAGCGGATGCATTGACAGTCATTTTCCAACATTCCATTGACTCTGAATCAGTTCCTATGGAGTGGAGGGTAGCCAATGTAACCCCACTTTTTAAAAAAGGAGGGAGAGAGAAAACAGGGAATTATAGACCGGTCAGCCTGACCTCAGTAGTGGGTAAAATGATGGAATCAATTATTAAGGATGTCATAGCAGCGCATTTGGAAAGAGGTGACATGATAGGTTCAAGTCAGCATGGATTTGTGAAAGGGAAATCATGCTTGACAAATCTTCTGGAATTTCTTGAGGATGTTTCCAGTAGAGTGGACAAGGGAGAACCAGTTGATGTGGTATATTTGGACTTTCAGAAGGCTTTCCACAAGGTCCCACACAAGAGATTAATGTGCAAAGTTCAAGCACATGGGATTGGGGGTAGTGTGCTGACGTGGATTGAGAACTGGTTGTCAGACAGGAAGCAAAGAGTAGGAGTAAATGGGGACTTTTCAGAATGGCAGGCGGTGACTAGTGGGGTACTGCAAGGTTCTGTGCTGGGGCCCCAGCTGTTTACACTGTACATTAATGATTTAGACGAGGGAATTAAATGTAGTATATCCAAATTTGCGGATGACACTAAGTTGGGCGGCAGTGTGAGCTGCGAGGAGGATGCTATGAGGCTGCAGAGTGACTTGGATAGGTTAGGTCAATGGGCAAATGCATGGCAGATGAAGTATAATGTGGATAAATGTGAGGTTATCCACTTTGGTGGTAAAAACAGAGAGACAGACTATTATCTGAATGGTGACAGATTAGGAAAAGGGGAGGTGCAACGAGACCTGGGTGTCATGGTACATCAGTCATTGTAGGTTGGCATGCAGGTACAGCAGGCGGTTAAGAAAGCAAATGGCATGTTGGCCTTCATAGCGAGGGGATTTGAGTACAGGGGCAGGGAGGTGTTCCTGCAGTTGTACAGGGCCTTGGTGAGGCCACACTTGGAGTATTGTGTACAGTTTTGGTCTTCTAACCTGAGGAAAGACATTCTTGCTATTGAGGGAGTGCAGCGAAGGTTCACCAGACTGATTCCCGGGATGGCGGGACTGACCTATCAAGAAAGACTGGATCAACTGGGCTTGTATTCACTGGAGTTCAGAAGAATGAGAAGGGACCTCATAGAAACATTTAAAATTCTGACAGGGTTAGACAGGTTAGATGCAGGAAGAATGTTCCCAATGTTGGGGAAGTCCAGAACCAGGGGACACAGTCTAAGGATAAGGGGTAAGCCATTTAGGACCGAGATGAGGAGAAACTTCTTCACCCAGAGAGTGGTGAACCGGTGGAATTCTCTACCACAGAAAGTTGGTCAGGCCAATTAACTAAATATATTCAAAAAGGATTAGATGAAGTCCTTACTACTAGGGGATCAAGGGGTATGGCGAGAAAGCAGGAATGGGGTACTGAAGTTGCATGTTCAGCCATGAACTCATTGAATGGCAGTGCAGGCTAGAAGGGCCGAATGACCTACTCCTGCACCTATTTTCTATGTTTCTATGTTTCTATGTTTACCCTGAAGCTCTTTAAATAAAAAGGTGACTTTATTTCTGCCAAGATCAATGAAGCTTTTCCTTTTGCAAACCATACTCTAGGGTGCTAATCAAAAGCACCTAACTAAAATATGACACTGATCTTTCTTTGCGTTTTATAACATCAGTCATTAGACCCAGAACTTGTATCATTCTTTAATGAGAATGATTAGGTATTTTGAAAAGTCATGGGATAAACATTAAGCAAATAGTTCAATGCTGATGGGAGACAATGAACTTTCTGAGCAATATCTAATTTTTCCATGGGGAATATATTTTTATACTGTAATAACACTGTTCATTACATGCTTTAATACAATAGTAATTATAGTGAAATCAGAACAGAGAAACACTCAGGAATCGCTGAACTCTGATGGAGATCCCACATGAAATGTTTACCTATCTTTCTCTTTCAGGTGCGGATTAACCTGTTGCCCATTTTCAATATCTTCTGTGTCTATTTCAGCTAAAACCTTTCACCGACTTTTTTTTTGTAGATGAAAGAAAAGAATTTGGATTTACATAGCACCTTATCGCAATGCCTCAAAAGTATTTCAAATAGAATGCTTGATGAAGCAAGAGGAGGGGTGAGAATAGGTCAGTTTGTGGAACAGAAACAGCAGGGGTGGGGGACAGATCAGCCTCGGGCTCAGAGCAGCAGAAGATGTAGAAAGTGAGAGCCATTGTGTGAGAGGACTACCTTTACTCGACCTGAGACAGGAAATACTGTGTGCAACAGCATCAAAGTGCCACCAACTTTGGAGATGGAGCTGGGAGAAAATCGGTGGTCGGTAAGGATAGGTGTGCATTGAAAGTTAGACAGGTGTTGCAAGCTGGAGTTACAGACAGGTGTTGAAGGCAAGAGTTCCAGACAGGTGTTGAAAGCAAGAGTTACAGGCAGGTGTTGCAGACAGGTTTGGCAGACAGGTGTGATGGAAATAACACGATGGTAATAAAATGACAGAAGAATGTATAGGAAGTGAATGTAACACTTGCAGGAAGTAAATGCTACATGTAAGACTTTTAATATTCATATATTATATAGATAGCTGCAAATATAACAAAACGTGACAAAAGTAAGTGCCATCTAGTGGTAGCACTATCTGTAACAGAAATTAAAAAGGAACATATGGGAAAAGCAACCCAAGTGATTTAAAATACATACATTACAAAGTGATAAACCGATGAAATATAACAAATAACTTGAATGAGAATTCAATCTTGGGGGTTCAGAGAATGTTCACAAAAACTCTGTTTTTTAATTTAGTTGTCCAACATGCGCAGAAACTAATCACCAATGTCTTTGAATCAAGCTGCTGAACATAGAAACATAGAAAGTAGGTGCAGGAGCAGGCCATTCGGCCCTTTGAGCCTGCACCACCATTCAATATGATTATGGATGATCATGCAACTTCAGTACCCCATTCTTGCTTTCTCTCCATACCCTTTGATCCATTTAGCCGTAAGGGCCACATCTAACTCCCTTTTGAATATATCTAACGAAATGGCCTCAATAACTTTCTGTGGTCGACAATTCCACAGGTTCAAAATTCTCTGAGTGAAGAAGTTTCTCCTCATCTCGGTCCCAAATGGCTTACCCCTTATCCTTAGACTATGACCCCAGGTTCTGGACATCCCCAATATCGGGAACATTCTTCCTGCATCTAACCTGTCCAATCCCGTCAGAATTTTATATGTTTCTATGATATCCCCTCTTATTCTTCTAAATTCCAATGAATATAAATCTAGTTGATCCAGTCGTTCTTCATATGTGAGTCCTGCCATCCTGAGAATCAGTCTGGTGCACCTTCGCTGCACTCCCTCAGTAGCAAGAATGTCCTTCCTCAGATTTAGGAGACCAAAAACTGTACACAATATTCAAGGTATGGCCTCACCAATGCCTTGTAATCAACTGCAGTAAGACCTCCCTGCTCCTATACTCAAATCCTCTCGCTATGAAGGTCAACATGCCATTTGCCTACTTCACCGCCTGCTGTACCTGCATGCCAACTTTCAATGACTGATGTACCATGATACCCAGGTTTCATTGCATCTCCCTTTTTCCTAATCTGTCATCATTCAGATATTATTCTGCCTTCGTGTTTTTGCCACCAAAGTGGATAACCTCACATTTATCTACATTATACTGCATCTGCCATGCATTTGCCCACTCACCTAACCTGTCCAAATCACACTGCAGCCTCTTAGCATCCTCCTCACAGCTCACACTGCCACCCAGATTAGTGTCATCTGCAAACTTGGAGATATTACATTCACTTCCTTCGTCCAAATCATTAATGTATATTGTAAATAGCTGGGGTCCCAGCACTGAACCTTGTGTACCCCACTAGTCACTGCCTGCCATTCTGAAAAGGACCCGTTTATTCCTACTCTTTGCTTCCTGCTTGCCAACCAGTTCTCTATCCACATCAATACATTACCACCAATACCTTGTGCTTTCATTTTGCACACTAATCTCTTGTGTGGGACCTTGTCAAAAGCCTTTTGAAAGTCCAAATACACCACATCCACTTGTTCTGCCTTGTCCACTCTACTAGTTACATCCTCAAAAAATTCTAGAAGATTTGTCAAGCATGAATTCCCTTTCATTAATCCATGCTGACTTGAACCAATCCTGTCACTGCTTTCCAAATGCTTTGCTATTACATCTTTAATAATTGATTCCAATATTTTCCCCACTACCGATGTCAGGCTAACTGGTCTATAATTCCCTGTTTTCTCTCTCCCTCCTTTTTTAAAAAGTGGGGTTACATTAGCTACTCTTCAATCAATAGGAACTGATCCAGAGTCTATAGAATGTTGGAAAATGATCACCAATACATCCACTATTTCTAGGGCCACTTCCTTAAGTACCCTGGGATGCAGACTATCAGGCCCTGGGGAATTATCGGCCTTCAATCCCATCAATTTCTGTAACACAATTTCCTGAGTAATATGGATTTCCTTCAGTTCCTCCTTCTCGCTCGATCTCGGTCCCCTAGTATTTCCGGAAGATTATTTGTGTCTTCCTTCGTGAAGACAGAACCAAAGTATTTGTTCAATTGGTCTGCTATTTCTATGTTCCCCATTATAAATTCACCTGATTCGGACTGCAAGGGACCTACATTTGTCTTCACTAATCTTTTTCTCTTTACATATCTATAGAAGCTTTTGCAGTCAGTTTTTATGTTCCCTGCAAGCTTACTCTCATACTCTATTTTCCCTCTCCTATTGTCCTCCTCTGCTGAATTCTAAATTTCTCCCAGTACTCAGGTTTGTTGCTTTTTCTGGCCAATTTATATGCCTCTTCCTTGGATTTAACACTATCCTTAATTTCCCTTGTTAGCCACGGTTGAGCCACCTTCCCCGTTTTATTTTTACGCGAGACAGGAATGTGCAATTATTGAATTTCACCCAGTGATCTTTAAATGCCTGCCATTGCCTATCCACCGTCAACCCTTTAAGTATCATTCGCCAGTCTATCCTAGCCAATTAATGTCTCATACCATCGAAGTTACCTTTCTTTAACTTCAGGACCCTAGTCTCCGAGTTAACTGTGTCAATCTCCATCTTAATGAAGAATTCTACCATATTATGATCAATCTTCCCCAAGGGGCCTCGCACAACAAGAAGCTACACCTGTAGAATTTCTAGTTAACCAATAGAGGATGCATATTATCTCCTCATTGAGAAATATCTACATGCAGCAAGTTTAGACACAGGTTAACAGAATCATGATTTAGTGATCCCAAAACTACTGCTGGAATTTAACCAGTTAATACTGGACAGCGTATCTGTTGTGTATCTGTAAATTATATCATGTTCTGCCACTAGGGAGCACATCCTCTGAAGTCCCAAGGGATCCCAGCATCCCTTGGGAGCACTGTTTATAAGCCGGCCCCTAAGGCCTGTTCATCACTCTGGAGTGTCTTAATAAAGACTGAGGTCACTGTTACTTTAAACTTCCTTTGTGCAGTCTCACCTGTGTTAGGAACACAATAACTGGCGACGAGTATACGAATCCAATGCAAAGATGTAGCAAACTGTGGGCATCCTGGATAAGTTCTCGGATGGTGAGGCCTGGGAAGCCTATGTTGAACGGCGAGACCAGTACATTTGTAGCCAACGAGCTGGATGGAGAAGGAAGCTGCAAAAAGGAGAGCGGTCCTCCTCACGGTCTGCGGGGCACCGACCTACAGCCTCATGAAGAACCTTCTGGCTCCGGTGAAACCCACAGATAAGTCGGATGAGGAGCTGTGTACACTGGTTCGGGAGCATCTTAACTCGAGGTAGAGCGTGCTGATGGCGAGATATCGGTTCTACACGTGACAGCGATCTGAAGGTCAGGAAGTGGCGAGCTACGTCGCCGAGCTAAGGCGACTTGCAGGACAATATGAGTTTGATGGCTACCTGGAGCAAATGCTCAGAGACTTTTTTGTACTGGGCATTGGCCAGGAGACCATCCTATGAAAACTTTTGACTGTAGAAACACCGACCCTCAGTAAGGCCATTGCGATAGCACAGGCGTTTATGTCCACCAGTGATAACATCAAACAAATCTCTCAGCATACAAGTGCTAGCAATGTTCATAAATTAACTGGAGCTGTGTTTGCGAGCAGAAATGTACAGGGCAGAAACCATGAGTCTGAAACTGCCAGCAGGCCTCAGGTGACCCAGATGAATCAGAGTCCGCAACAAAGGATGAAGGCAAGGCCTTGTTGGCATTCCTTGGAGGCTTCCATTCAGCCTATTCATGCTGATTAAAAAGGGTATGTTTGCAAGAGCTGTGGAACAATGGGGCACCTCCAACAAGCTTGCAGACGAGCTGCAATCTCTGCTATAGCTGCTAACCACCACGTGGCAGAGGAAGATCGGTCCATGTTGGATCAAAGCAATTTCGAGCCTCAGAGAGAGGAGGCAGATGTTGAAGTACATGGGGTGCACACATTTTCAATGAAATGTCCACCGATAATGCTAAATGTAAAATTGAATGGCTTACCCGTAGCCATGGAACCGCTAGCCAATCCATTATGAGTAAAAAAATGTTTGAGAGACTGTGGTGCAACAAGGCAGTCAGACCAGCCCTGAGCCCCATCCACACAAAACTGAGAACGTACCAAGGAGCTTATCACTGTCCTGGGCAGCGCCAAGGTCAAGGTCACCTACGAGGGCATGGTGCACGAACTGACACTCTGGATTGTCCCGGGCGATGGCCCCACACTGCTTGGAAGGAGCTGGCTGGGTAAAATCCGCTGGAACTGGGATGACATCCGAGCGCAATCACATGTCGATGAGGCCTCATGTACCCAGGTTCTTAAAAAATTTCCTTCCCTTTTTGAGACAGGCACTGGAAACTTTTCCGGGGTGAAGGTACGGATCCACTTGGTCCCAGAGGCATGACCCATCCACCACAAGGCACGAGCGATACCTCACATGATGAGGGAGAGAGTGGAAATCGAGCTGGACAGGCTGCAACGCGAGGGCATCATCTCCCCAGTGGAATTCAGCGAGTGGGCCAGCCCGATATTTCCAGTACTCAAAAGTGATGGCACGGTCAGGATTTGCGGCGATTATAAAGTAACTATTAATAGTTTCTCGCTACAGGACCAATACCCTTTACCTAAGGCAGACAACCTATTTGCGACGCCTGCAGGAGGCAAGACGTTCACCAAACTCGACCTGACTTCAGCCAACATGACGTAGGAGCTGGAGGAGTCTTCGAAGGGCCTCACCTGCATCAACATGCACAAGCGACTGTTCATCTACAACAGATGTCCATTTGGAATTCAGTCTGCTGCAGCGATCTTCCAGAGAAACATGGAGAGCCTACTCAAGTTGGTACCACGCACGGTGGTTTTTCAGAACAACATATTGGTCACGGGTCAGGACACCGTCGAGCATCTACAAAACCTGGAGGAGGTCCTCCAGCGACTGGATCGCGTAGGGCTGAGGCTGAAGAGGTCGAAATGCGTCTTCATGGCAACAGAAGTGAAGTTTTTGGGGCGAAAGATCGCGGCGGACGGCAGTCGGCCCACAGATGCCAAGACAGAGGCTATCAGGAACGCGCCCAGGCCACAGAACGTCACGGAGCTGCAGTCGTTCCTGGGACTCCTCAACTATTTTGGTACCAGGGTTAAGCACCCTCTTAGAGCTCCTACATGTGTTATTGCGTAAAGGTGAGAACTGGGTATGGGGAAAAAAAACAGGTAAAAGCCAGGTCGTCGTACGGAGTCGGGTGTGTATTACAACAAGCTAACGTTGCGGGGAAATTGCAACCTGTCGCCTATGCCTCCAGGAGCTTGTCTAAGGCCGAGCTGGCCGATAGCATGATTGAGAAAGAGGCATTAGCGTGTGTGTTGAGGGTAAAGAAAATGCATCAGTACCTGTTTGGCCTCAAATTTGAGCTGGAAACTGATCACAAGCCCCTCATATCCCTGTTCGCTGAAAACAATGGGATAAATACTAATGCCTCAGCCTGCATACAAAGGTGGGCACTCGCACTATCAGCGTATAACTATACCATCCGCCACAGGCCAGGCATCGAGAACTGTGCGGATGCTCTTAGTCGGCTACCTTTGCCCACCACGGGGGTGGAAATGGCACAGCCTGCAAACTTGTTGTTGGTGGCGCAGCCCGCAGACTTGTTGATGGTCATGGAAGCGTTTGAAAATGATAAATCACCTGTCACGGCCAGCCAGATTAGGACTAGGACCAGCCAAGATCCTCTGCCGTCCCTATTAAAAAACTGTGTACTTCATGGGAACTGGGCCAGCATCCCTGTTGAAATGCAAGAGCTAATCAAGCCGTTCCAGCAGTGAAAGGCGAGCTGTCCATTCAGGCAGACTGCTTGTTGTGGGGTAACTGCGTAGTGCTACCCAAAAAGGGCAGGGAGACGTTCCACAGAACACACCCGGGTATAGTAATGATGAAAGCGATAGCCAGATCCCACATGTGGTGGCCCGGCATCGACTCTGACTTAGAGTCCTGTGTACAGCAATGCAGCGTGTGTGCTCAATTGAGCAATGCGCCCAGAGAGGCACCATTAAGTTTGTGGTCCTGGCCCTCCAGACCATGGTCGAGGATCCATGTCGACTATGCGGGCCCGTTTGTCGGTAAAATGTTCCTGGTGGTGGTGGATGCTTTTTCAAAATGGATTGAATATGAAATAATATCGGGAAGCACCGTCACCGCCATCATTGAAAGCCTGAGGGCCATGTTTGTCACCCATGGCCTGCCTGACATACTGGTTAGTGACAACGGGCCATGTTTCACCAGTGCCGAATTCATGACCCGTAATGGGATCAAACATGTCACCTCGGCCCCGTTTAAACCAGCCTCCAATGGGTAGGCAGAGCAGGCAGTACAAACAATCAAACAGAGCCTCAAACGAGTCATAGAAGGCTCACTCCAAACCAGCCTGTCCCAAGTACTGCTTAGCTACCGCACAAGACCCCACTCGGTCACAGGGATGCCCCCGGCTGAGCAACTCATGAAAAGGACACTTAAAACCAGACTCTCACTGGTTCACCCCAACCTGCATGATCAGGTAGAGAGCAGGCGGCAGTAACAAAATGTAAACGATGGTCGCGCTACTGTGTCATGGGAAATTGATCTGAATGACCCTGTTTATGTGCTAAACTATGGACATGTTCCCAAATGGATCGCGGGCACGGTGATAGCTAAAGAAGGGAGTAGGGTGTTTGTAGTCAAACTAGACAATAGACAAATTTGCAGAAAGCACGTGGACCAAACGAGGCTGCGGTTCACAGACTGCCCTGAACAACCCACAGCAGACACCACCTTTTTCGAGCCCACAACACACACCCAAAGGATCAACGACACCACCCCGGACCAGGAAATCAAACCCATCATGCCCAACAGCCCAGCAAGGCCAGGCTCACCCAGCAGCCCTGCAGGGCCAACAACACGCCAGCCCAGCGAGGGCACAGTCAACACACCAGAACAGACATTTGTACCGAGGCGGTCCACCAGGGAAAGAAAGGCTCCCGACCGCCTCACCTTGAAAATAGTTTTCACTTTGACTTTGCGGGGGCGCGGTGGGGGGGTGGGGTGATATTGTGTATCTATAAAGCATGCACTCCCATGTTCCGCCACCAGGGAGCGCATCCCCTGAAGTCCCAAGGGATCCCAGCAAACCTTGGGAGCACTGTATATAAGCCGGCCCCTAAGGCCTGTTCCTCACTCTGGAGTGTCTTAATAAAGACTGAGGTGACTATTACTTTAACCTCCCTGTGTGCAGTCTCATCTGTGCTAGGAACACAATATTACGAATATAAGGCATTGGCGAGCTTCCTAATGCTTCTCCAGCTCCAAGCTACCCTTTAGGCTGTGAGGAGCCAGGTGAGAAGAATCTCAGCCCCACCTGACAGGTTTACCATTTCAGCTTCCATTCATAAACAAATTGGCTGGTCAGTCATCAACAGTGCCTTGGACTAATGTGGACCTGCCTGCTTCGGGTATCAGGTTTCTGAGTCTTCCACATCGTGTTGTCTTAGTTCTGAACTTCCATCGCCAGATGTGTCATCTTGGATCCACTTCACCCCAAAGAAACATAGAAACATAGAAAATAGGTGCAGGAGTAGGCCATTCGGCCCTTCGAGCCTGCACCGCCATTCAATAAGATCATGCTAATTTACTTTTCTTTCATTGCTGCAGTGCATCTTGCAGATAGTACACTGCCGATACGGTGCGCCCATGGTGGAGGGATTGAATGTTCAAGATGGTGGATGGGACGCCGATCAAGTAAGCTGCTTCATCCTGACTGGTGTCGAGCTCCTTGAGTGTTGTTAGAGCAGCACTCATCCAGGCAAGTGGAGAGTATTCCATCACACACCTGACTTGTGCCTTGTAGATGGTGGAATGATTTAGGGACTCAAGAGATGTGTCACTTGCTGCAGAATACCTAGCCTCTGACCCACTCAGTATTGATGTCTCTGGTCCAGTTGAGTTTATGGTCAATGGTGACTTCCCAGGATGTTGATAGCGGGAATTCGACGAAGGTAATGCCACTGAATATCACGGGGAGGTGGTTAGACTTTCTCTTGTTGGAGATGGTCATTGCCTGACACTTGTGTGGCACAAATGTTACTTGGCACTTATTAACCCAAGTTTGAATGTTGTCCATTTCTTGCTGCATGCAGACATGGATTGCTTCATTATCTGAGAAGTTGTGAATAGAACTGAACACTGTGCAATCAACAGTGAACATCCAGACCCCCATACCCTCTGGGTGAAAACATTTCTCCTCAAATCCCCTCGAAACCATCTACCACTTACTTTAAATCTATGACCCCCTGTTATTGACCCCTCTGCTAAGAGGAATAGGTCCTTTCTATCCACTCTATCTCGGCCCCTCATAATTTTATACACCACAATTAGATCTCCTCTCAGCCTCCTCTGTTCCATAGAAAACAATCCAGCTTATCCAATCTTTCCTCATAGCTAATAATCTCCAGTCCAGGCAACATCCTTGTAAATCTCCTCTGTACCCTCTCTAATGCAATCATATCCTTCCTATAATGTGGTGCCAGAACTGCACGCAGTACTCTAACTGCAGCCTAATACAGTTCAATTCATGTGGGCACTTCATGTTTTTGCAAGTTTTAATGCACTGCACCAGCGACTATTCCAATAGAGAATCACTCTAGTGGTTTCCTACATTGTGAGTCCCCAAGTTCAACCAGGTTGCCCAAGGAAGTAACTGATGGAGTAATCCTGCAATTTAAATTACACAGCAGAAAACAGAGTGGTATTGTGTATATATAACTTGAGGTGAGATGAGATACGCGAAGATACTAGCTTTTAAATAGATCCAATACATGAATGTACAAATTCTTAATGAATCCATATTATGTCTTATGCCGGACAATTTTATTCAATATTCCCTATTTGGGAACTGTGTAAAAAATGTTGTCCAGGTCTTGCTACATGCAGACATGAATTGCTTCATTATCTGGGAAGTTGTGAATAGAACTGAACACTGCGCAATCATCAGTGAACATCCAGACCACCACACCCTCTGGGTAAAAACATTTCTCCTCAAATCCCCTCAAAACCTCCTACCACTTACTTTAAATTTATGACCCCCTGTTATTGACCCCTCTGCTAAGAGGAATAGGTCCTTTCTATCCACTCTATCTAGGCCCCTCATAATTTTATACACCAAAGTTGCAGGTTCTGTTAGTCAGGGACACTGGTGGTGTGCTGAGTAGATTTCTTTGTTTACCTGAGTCTTCTACCATAGCTTCTTATGTTGCCTTTATATTGAACAGAGTCACTTCATTCAGCAGCCATTCTGTTTGTCCTGTCTGCCAATGTCTTGTCATCTGGCCCACTTACATTTGCAGGTTGGATTTCAGAGCACTAGCAATAGCATCGAAAATAATAATCTAAGCTTACGCAGTTGTTTAACATTTCTAATTGGAGCTTACATTTTCAGGCCATGGATCATCCCCACGGTTTTGGGACGGTCTATACAGGGTGCCGATATTGAACCAGGAGCCACTAATGCTGTTGCTCTGACGATCTTCTTCCTCCCATTCCACCCCCATCTTCTTTGGCGCTTTGCACAGTTGCCACCTCCAGCACCATTCCCAGCTGCCACCAGTGACATGGGGAAAAGCAACTCCTGAGCAGGTCCTCTGGACACACTAATGTCGCCTCGTTTACACCTGCATTCCTGGGGCTAGCGGCATCAATGTGCTGTGTAAATGCAGCAATAAATTGCTCCATTGTATGGATATCAGACAGTCTTGTGCGACCAAGTAATATAGTTAAGATAACAATATTAGGAGTTAAATGCGTGATATCATTTACATATTAGGAGTTAGGAGATCAAACAACAGGAAGAGGTTGTAAAATACATGAGAGGGATATTGACCTATTGCAGTTGAAGATAATGCGATCGGCTTATCTCAAATGGAGAGATAAAATCTGTCTTTGATCTTTTACTTACTGTGGTGTACCCTGGTGATTTATCTGTTTTCCTGTCATAAATATGAGTACTAGTACATAATAAGTATGTTGGTAACCTTGTGGGATTGAACAGTGCAACTGTTGATGTATGCATGTTAATTAAACCAAGGGGGAAGATTCCAAATGTTTAACACCCACTGTGTCCAAAGTAATGCAACTTAATTACCTTTTCTAGAAACACTTCTGTGCTTAATGAGTTTCAGTGAAGCCCTCAAGAATAGGACAGATAAAGGAAAAAGAGAGGGAACATCGGAGGTTTAGACAGATGTGAGTAGCATGGAGTGATGGGACATCTGTGTGGTTGAACTGTCCAGTAGGTTGAATGTGTTATGTATGTAAACTTTACAAATGTGTAAGACTTGCCACCAGGGGGCGCACCTGTTGGAGACCCAAGGGTCACTTGCACACCCAGGGCAAGCAGATATAAAAGGCAATCTACCATGCTGCTTCCTCACTCTGGAGTCACATTAAAGAGACCAAGGTCACAACAGTTTGAGCTTACAGTATACAGTTATTCTGAACATAACAATTGGCGACGAGTATCAGATCACAAACTTTCACGCGGTTATGGCTGCCATTGGTATTCTTGAGAGATTTGTTGAGGGGGATGATTGGGAAGCCTTTGTTGACCAGTACTTCATGGCCAATGAGCTGGATACGGAAGATAACGTGGTCAAGCGCAGGACGATTTTCCTCACCGTTTGTGAGTCCACGATATATGACCTCGTCAAAAATCTGCTGAAACCAACGGACAAGACATATGCAGAGTTGTGCACGCTGGTTCAGGAATACCTCAAGCCGAAGGAGAGCATCTTAATGGTCAGGTATCGCTTTTACACGCACCATCGCTCCAAGGGCCAGAACGTGGCGAGCTATGTTGCCGACCTAAGATGCCTTGCGGGACTGTGCAAATTTTCTGGATTTTGGGGGGAAATGTTGCGGGACGTCTTCATGCTTGGAATTGGCCATGAAATCATTCTTCGCAAACTGCTGTCTGCCGAATCCCCAGATCTGAGCAAGGCCATCACGATAGCCCAGGCTTTCATGTCCACAAACAATAACACTAAACAGATATCTTTGCAGCATCGAAGCTCACTGGCAAGTACTGTGCATAAAATAACACCTTCAGCAGGCAGAACGGTACATGGCAGGGCCTACACGCCTGCAGAGGCCAGACCTAGGATGACTCAGAGTCCGCTGTGGGGCATGAATTCGAATCTGTTAACACTATGTTGGCGCTACAGGGCAATCATTAAGCCCATCAATGTCGATTCAAGCACTGCGTGTGCAAGGGCTGTGGAACAATGGGGCACCTCCAACAAATATGCAAACGTACTGCGACTCACCATGTGGCAGAGTCGGCAAAAGATGACCGATCCAGCGTGGGTCACGCTGAAAGAGTAAGAGAGGCAACTCAACCCGAGGCTGAAGAGGAAGTGTATGGGGTACACACCTTCACCACCAAAAGCCCTCCGATAATGTTGAAAGTCAAATCAAATAGCATTCCAGTTTCCGTGGCATTGGACACGGGAGCGAGTCAGTCAATTATGAGCCAGAAGGCTTTTGAGAAACTGTGGGGCAACAAGGCACAAAGACTAAACTAAGCCCGATTCACACAAAGCTGCGCACTTACACGAAAGAGCTCATACCAGTCATTGGCAGTGCAGCAGTGAAGGTATTGTATTATGGAGCTGTACATGATTTATCACTATGGATTGTACCAGGCGATGGCCCAACGCTGTTCGGCAGAAGCTGGCTAGAAAAGATCCGATGGAACTGGGACGACATCAAAGCACTGTCTTCGGTGGATGACGCCTCGTGCGCCCAAGTGCTAAACAAATTCCCATTGTTATTTGAGCCAGGCATCGGCAACTTCACAGGCGCCAAAGTGCAGATCCGTCTAGTCCCTGATGCATGGCCCGTTCATCACAAGGCCCGAGCGGTTCCATATATGATGCGAGAGAAAGTCGAGATCGAGCTGGACGGACTTCAACGAGAGGGAATCATATCGCTAGTTGAGTTCAACGAATGTGCCAGGCCAATTATTCTGGTGTTGAAAAGCGATGGGACGGTCAGAATCCATGGGGTCTACAAGGTAACGATCAACTGAGTCTCGTTACAGGACCAGTACCCACTACCCAAAGCGGATGACCTGTTCGCATCGCTAGCAGGGGGGAAACCATTCACCAAGCTGATCTAACCTCTGCTTACATGACACAAGAGCTGGCTGAACCTTCGAAAAAATTGATGTGCATCAACATGCACAAAGGACTGTACATATACCACAGATGCCCTTTTGGGATTCGCTCGGCTGCGGCTATCTTCCAGAGGAAAATGGAGACTCTGCTGAAATCGGTTTCGCACACCATGGTGTTTCAAGACGACATCCTGATCACTGGTCGAACACTTGCACAACCTGGAAGAAGTTCTAAAGCAACTGAACAAAGTGGGACTCAGGCTGAAACACTCCAAGTGTGTTTTCCTAGGGAGTTTTCTGGTGAATATTTGTGGAGAAAGATTGCGGCGGGCGGCATCAGACCCACGGACTCCAAGACAGAGGCCATCAAGAATGCATCCAGACCACAAAATGTGACAGAGCTGTGTTCGTCCCTGGGACTCCTCAACTATTTTGGCAACTTTCTACCGGGGTTGAGCACTTGCATTTATTGCTACACAAAGGTGATGACTGAGTTTGGGGTAAATCTCAAGAGACAGCCTTTAATAAGGCCAGAAACCTGCTATGTTCTAACAAGTTACTTGTATTGTATGACCTGTGTAAATGTTTAGTACTAGCTTGTGATGCATCTTCGTACGGGGTCGGTTGTGTGTTACAGCAAGCCAATGTGTCAGGCAAACTGCAACTGGTTGTTTATGTGTCCAGAAGTTTATCTAAGGCTGAAAGAACCGACAGTATGTTTGAGAAAGAAGCATTAGCATGCGAATACGGGGTTAAGAAAATGCACTAATACCTATTTGGACTCCGGTTTGAACTCGAAACTGACCACAAACCGCTCATTTCGCTGTTCTCAGAAAGCAAAGGTATTAACACCAATGCTTCGTCCCGCATCCAAAGATGGGCACTAATATTATCTGCATATGACTATGTAATCCACCACAGACCAGGCACTGAGAGCTCTGCTGATGCCCTCAGTCGGTTACCATTGCCCACCACCGAGGTGGAAATGGCGCAATCCGCAGACTTGCTTCTTATAATGGATGTTTTTGAGAGCAAGGGGTCACCCGTCACGGCTTGCCAGATCAGGACCTGGACTAGCCAGGAACCTGTGCTATCACTAGTAAAAAGCTATATCTTTAATGGGAGCGTCGGCTGTTCCCGGGGAAATGCAAGACGAAATTAAGTCTTTTTACCGATGGAAGGATGAATTGTCCATCCATTCGGATTGTCTCCTATAGGTGAATCACGTGGTTTTGCCAAAGAAAGACAGGGAACCGTTTATACGCGACCTACACAGTACCCATGCAGGCATAGTCATGATGAAGGCTATTGCCAGGTCGCATATTTGGTGGCCCAGCATTGACTCGGAATTGGAGTCATGCGTGCACCAATGTAACACTTGCTCACAGTTGAGCAATGCATCAAGGAGGCACCACTGAGTCTGTGGTCATGGCCCTCCAAACCGTGGTCCAGAGTCCACATAGATTTTGCTGGCCCCTTTCTAGGAGAGATGTTCCTAGTAGCAGTGGACGTTTACTCTAAATGGATTGAACATATAATAATATCATGTACATCCACTGTCACCATTGAAAGCCTCCGGGCTATGTTCGCCACCCATGGTTTGCCCGACGTCCTTGTTAGTAACAATGGACCATGTTTCACCAGCTCATAATTCAACAAGTTCATGACCCGCAATGGCATCAAGCATGTCAGGTCTGCCCCATTTAAGCCCGCATCCAATGGTCAAGTGGAACGGGCAGTCCAAACTATCAAGCAGAGCTTGAAACGCGTGATGGACGGTTCCCTGCAGACCCGGTTATCTCGGGTTCTGCTCAGCTACCGGATGCCACCCCACTCGCTTACTGGTGTTCCCCATGCAGAATTATTAATGAAGAGAGCACTCAAAACCAGGCTCTCCTTACCTGGATCTCAACGATCATGTAGAAACCTGGCATCACCGACATAACGTGTACCATGATGGTGCGGCTGTATCGCGTGACATTGAGGTTATTGACCCTGTGTTTGTTCTTAATTACGGTCATGGTCTCAAATGAGTTGCTGGCACTGTTTTAGCCAAGGAGGGGAATAGAGTGTTTGTTGTCAAACTTTGGAATGGACAAATGTGCAGAAAGCATTTGGATCAGACCAAACTGCGATTCACTAACAGAACAGAACAGTTTGACGATGACATTACCATCATTGATCCACCAACACACATCCAACCAGCAATCGACCCCGCTGTCAACCACGAGGATGAACCCACCATGCCCAACAGTCTGATCAGACCAGCCACACCGCAGTGCAGCAATGATCCGACCAACCCACCCATGCCAGGACTTCAACTCAGACGATCAACCCGGGAATGTAGAGTTCCGTATCGCCTCAACTTGTAAATAACTTGTATCTAAGACTTTGGCAGTGGGGAGGAGGGAGTGATTCTATGTATGTAAACTTTACTAGTGTGTAAGACTTGTCACCAGGGGCCACACCTATTGAAGACCCAAGGGTCACCTGCACACCCCGGGCAAGCAGGTATAAAAGGTTGTCTGCCATGCTGCTTTCTCACTCTGGAGTTACATTAAAGAGACCAAGGTCACAATAATTTGCGCTTACAGTGTATAGTCTTGTGGAGTTATTCTGAACATAACAGAATGGCGAATGGAAATATACCACAAGACCAATTATATCGTTTGAAGTATTGCATAGTGGCTGGTCAGTTACAATCACACCATTATATAAGTTGTCTTGCTTAGTATGGCAGGTTGCCAATATCTACATGAAGATGTGACCGATGCACCAGAATTTATGGAAATCATTTTGAGGACACCGCCAAGGTGGGAAAGAGCAGGACTGAAGATAAATAAAGAATAATTGATTAGATAACATCAAGTTTGGGTTTGGGTTTATTATAGGAAGAATGAAGGATCCAGTTTAAGCTGGCACTCCTCCCTCTCTCCCCTGTCTTTAACTGACACTTCTTCTCCCTCCCCCTGTGCATTGGACACCATTCTCCCTTTCCCTGCTCTGTATTATCTGTTTCTTTTAATGCAGTTTTTTATGGCAATGTATAAGTCACATGTTAATAATTGAAAAGCTTCCCCGGATGCAGGTTCTTAAATACGCTGGGGAGAATTTTAATATTCTGACGGCTGGGAGCAGGGGGTCTGATAACGCACAGGCAACCAGAAGTCCGGGTTTCCCCGCACACTGTCGAGTTTTAACACCACAGTGTGCATGTGACGTTACTGACAGGTTCCCTGAAGTCAGCCTGATTGACAGGCTGGCTTCCAGTTGGGCGGAGAACGCTGGAGAAGAGGCTGCAGCCCCAAGTAGGTGCGAGCCCTGACCTGGGGAGGGGGGGCGGGGGGGACGGTACTGGGATGGGGTCTGATTCCGGGGGAGTGGGGGGGGGGGGGCGCGGATGGTGGGGGAGCTTGGGGAGCCAGGAGGAAGCATTCTTGTTCCTCCCAGACACAAGGAGTGCTACCTGAGGTTGTCCTCTCCTCCCTGCAGTTGCCGGGATTCAAGAGGCCTGGGAACCCATGGCCGGCCACAGTTAAACCTGTAAAATTCGATGCTTCAAGCCTCATTGTCATATTTAACGTGCCAACCCGCCTCCTGGGAGCAGGTCCCGCCTCCTTCGTTAAAACCGGAAGTGGGTGGTTTGGTGGCGGGTTGGTGTCGGGATTCAAATTTTTAACATTTATCCTTCCACCTAACCCAAATCTGCTCCTTTTTTGGGGTTAAAATTTCTCCCGCCGTGGCTGATACACATGAAATCTGGTTAAATGAGTTAGTGCTCTAGAATTCTAGAAATTCGGAGCATTTGCACCTCCCGTTAGCTGGACCGCTAATCGGGCGCAAACGCCTTACTGCCTATGCTCGGCGCTGGCAACGACTTTCGCCATATTGGCGGGAGTTTAGCGGCGGTGCTACGGTGTTGTGCCCTGATCTCCTGCGCTCGGAGGTCGTGATGTCATCGACGCGCGTATCGCACCGTTGGTGCCCTGGTCCCGAAATTCACTTTCGCCCGGTGCAGCAGCACGTGCGAAAGCACAGATAGCTGCAGGAGGCGTGGGTCAGGCGACTGGTCGCTGCAGGCGTGAAAATAAATGGCGAGGTGGCCGATGGAAAATGGGAAAAAAAAACTTACCTAGTTTTTCCCACTGCTGCTCCGTTTTCTTTATCGGGTCCTGCCCGCGATCGCTCAGCCTGGCACTCTGCTTCAGTGCTGGGCTGATCGTATGGCACCTCTGCTTCATGCTGGTGCAGGTAGGTCCCTTTTTTATTTGCACAGACGGCAGTCTGGGCCCCTCCTATTAATTGAACGAAGAGCCCCTCGGAAGCTGTTGAGGCGTCTGCCCCGTTAGCACCCCAGGAAGGAAGTGGAGCACTTGACTTAGCACTCCACTTCCTTCCATGGGCGGTAACCCGAATTTTTCAAGAGGGGCAGGACTTCCGCACCTGGCGCTAAGTCTCGCGCCTCCCTATAATTACCGCCCTCAAACGGGGAGATACTGAATTTCACTCCCTTTAAATTTTAAAACTCAAAGAAGAAATATACCACTGTGGGCTCAACGTTTCCATTGTTCACGCTGATTTATGCCCATTTTGACTTTGGCTGTATTCTAAAGAGACGCGGAGCATACTTGTCCGTAAATTGATGTCGGCAAAATGGCTACAGCTTTGGGTACAACTTCCGTGTAGCGCTCACAGAACAAAGTTCAGGCCTGAGGGTCTGCATCAAATGCAGTCGGTTGCTGTAAACGCAGCCATGCTCTTGTACCTGGTCCATGAGGCCATTCTTCAAGCGTGTTCCTACACAGTGAGTTTTGACAGCAAATTCAAATGTGGGAACATCACATCTGACTCTGATTCAGTCCTCAGCAAATATCCACATGTGCACTTTGCAGTGATCAAGGGAGAGTGACCAACAGCTGGAAACTTGACTGACTGTTCCCTTCCTTCACCTGGGATGCTGAGACTAATCGTCATGTCCCTACCACTGTCCTGACTGAGATCTGCTAACTCAGTACACCCTAAGTCCCTCTTGATCTCCGTGGCTCTGTGCATTGTTTTCCTGGACCTAGTACTTCATACCTCATCCAAAGGAAGAAGAAAATCAGCAGAAAGAAGAAAAAAGAAAGACTTGCATTTATACAGTGCCTTTCACTGCTTCAGGCAAAGCACTTTATAACCAATGAAGTATTTTTGAAGTGTATTCTCTGTTGTAATGTCGGAAACGTGGTAGCCAATTTGTGCGCAGCAAGGTCCCACAAACAATCAAGAAATAAATGACATGATCATCTCTTTTAGGTATTGGTTGAGGGATAAATGTCGGCCAGGATTCAGGAGAACTCTCCTGCTCATCTTCGAATAGTGGCATTGTGGATAAATTCAATAATCCACACATTCTCAAGTAAGAACTGTGGATCAGAAAATAGGCCCGAGGATGTTCCAGCCCATAACTTCAACCCAGCCCAGCCCAGCCTTCCCATCGAAAGAGACTCCCTGCTGGGATCACTGAATTTACTTGCTAATATTTTCTGGAATTATGCAAAATGCATATTTTTTGGGAGGAAAAATAGCACAATACTTAATAATAAGAACCACTATTTAATATATGCCAAAGGTCAAAGAGCAAAGACCTTTGACACAATGCAACACTGAAACAACACTGCACCTTGTAACTCGGCGTATAAGTCTGTAAGTATCTCAGCCTGCTAGTGAAAAAAAATCCTAAATGTTTTGTTAAAGATGGCTGTCTTTGTACTTTCACTCCCTTAATCCTTGCGTGAAAAGCTGCCTAGGCAAGCTGCAGCTTGCTGTAGATACAAAAAACACTTCCCTTCCATAGCTGACGCTTGGCTATATTTACATAAACTTACAGAGACTAAACAGTGCAGCCTGGAGCGATGGGCTCTGCCCACTTATTAAATTGGATAACCTGATACATAGCTGAGCAAGGATTCAGTGCACCGGCACTTGAAGTGATGGAATGTGCCACAACTATACTCACCCATAGCAAAAAAGGAAAATAATGGTCTCAGGATTGTTAAACTCCTTCAAGTCAAAACAAGTCTGGGCAGAGATTGTGAAATAACCTGCACTTATCTGATATATTTAACCATAACAAAACAAAGGCGATTGTCCTTTCTATTTTGTCGTTCTACATCACCTCCACTTGCATGCTGAATTTTTCTCAGTAATACAGAATTTCATATTTCTGATAGTCTGGAGTCTCACACCAACAATTAAGTATTTTTTTCTGCTGCTGTACTCCTGTTTCTATACATTTTTTGTAACAATGGTATGGATTTGGGTCACTGTATGAATTGTGTATGTAACATTCCAAAATCTGCTGCTTTGAATGTATTTAAAACATAAAAGATATTCAGCTAAGTATTTGTTTCTTATAGGTTTTTCCCTCCCTTCCTCTTCTGAAAGCATATAACCACTTGCCAGGTTATTTGGACACCTTTCATCTTCCACTACCTTGCCCGGTGGCCAATGTTCACATGTGAGCCTTCAAAATGAATGCCAACAGTCTCATCGACTACTAGCGGCATCACAGCCAGGTCTGATCGCATGACATCGCTGCGATGCACATCCTGCAGCGGCTGCTCGATAGTGATCAGCAACCGCACTGACTTCCCCTCCATAAATTAGGCCAATGTTAGCATCCCTAAAGGTGCGTCGGTCAAAATCCAATAACTAGGAATCAAATCTGGGCTCTTCCTGGTCTACATGGCTCTGCTACTTGCTGGAAAAAATTACTGACCCATCAGGGAGCGTATTGATCTATTTGTGTTTGGTTAGTTACCACAAATCATAATGTTCAATATAAAACTTTTCAGTATTTTTACATTGACCTGAAAGGGCAGAGGAGGCCTCATTTTTTATATATATATACATATATATCATATATATGTATATATATATATTCTTTAATATGGGAATGTCCTGGAACTTTTTGGTTTAATGGAATAAGAGCTGTGTGATATATTCACAGAGTACAGCACACACAGCTCCTAACATGGCAGGCAGCTCTCTCGGAAGCCTCTGGAAATCTGCCTGGTTCTGTTTAATTATTAACTGTGCAATTGCAATACACAATACATCCACATCCACACTGTGGAGCTACAAATATTACAAGCTTACAGACATTACACTTCTCCCTCCTTAATGAAGAAGTTATTATAACAAACATCATATATAACTTTCATGTTTATACATAACACAGGATATAAACTTATTTTTTTCCATATTTACAAATTTAACTTTACCACTTGTTTTCTGTTTTGAAGAGGATAGCTTTGCTCTCGAACAGAACCTTCCAAACATGGTGTCGATTTCACACTCATTCGAGGCTCATCCTGAGGAACGTTTTCCTCCACGGAATTTTCTTGATTTTCATTTGAACTCACTCTAACTTTAGGCTCTTTGTTTTCCTGACTCGGACTCAGACTTTCATTCTGATTCTCTCCTGGATTTGTTTCCAGTACATTGGATTTAGGATTTGCTACTGGTGTATCCAAACTATCTGATGAGTCAGAAATAATTGAATCATTCCCACCTTCAACTCCTTCCATGTCTGTAGGTAAAATATGATCAATATGAACAAACCTAACCTGTCCATTATCCAACATCTTTGCCAAATATGTGCGAGGACCACATATCTTCACCACTCTTCCTGGTAACCACTTTAACCATTTATGGTGAAGGTTCTTCACTCTCACCTTCTGGTTTAATTGCACACTTCTCTCTTTTACTCTACCTCTATCATGATTCTCTTTCTGTCTTAATTGTGTCTCTTCTACGGACTGTGCCAAATTTGGTTTTAACAACGAGAATCTGGTTTGTGGCTTTCGTTTGAGAAACAACTCTGCTGGTGTTCTACCAGTAGTTCTATGAGGAGTATTTCGATATGTAATCAAAAAATTAGCCAATTTGTGATCCAATGACAACTGTCATTTCCTTGGATTTGGATCTAACATTTGTTTTATGAGGCTACGTTTTACAATTTGTACAGTGCGCTCTGCTGCACCATTCGAAGCAGGATGGTATGGTGGAACCTTGGTATGTTTCGCACCATTTTTGCTCGTGAATTGTGCAAATTCTTCTGAACAAAATTGTGGTCCACGATCCGAAACAATCTCTTCAGGGAGGCCAAATGAAGAAAATAATTTTCGTAAAATGTCCAATGTTTTACTTGTTGTTATTTTCCACATTGGAAACACCTCAACCACTTCGAATGGCTATCAATCAGAATGAACAATTGTTGTCCTCCTAACTCAGCAAAATCAATAGGTAGCCTTTGCAAACCCTGGGAGGCCATTTCCATGGCTGTAATGGTGCTGGTGGTGGTTGCTTGCTTATCGATTGACATGTCGTACACTGACTCACGATGTACTCTATTTCTTTATCAAGACCTGGCCACCATAAATAACTGTGTGCAAAACTCTTGGTCAAGCACATTCCCAAGTGCTGGTCATGGAGGTCTCCTAATAATTTGGACCTCAATTTATTTGGTATAACCACTCTTGCACCCCACATGATACAATCTTTATCAACTGATAATTCATTCCTCCGAATGAAGAATGGATGTGTATCTTTGTCTGTTACCTGGTTTGGCCATCCATTTGCAATATACTCATACACCTTTGACATCACTGGGTCACGTTTGGTTGCTCTACCAATCTCTTCAGCTGTGACTGGCAGTTCATCAATGTATGAAAAATAAAACACTCCTTCCCTATCGGGTGTAACTTGTGATGGGGAAGGCAATCTAGACATTACATCAGCATTACTGTGATCAGCTGATTATCTATATTTAATATCATATGTATATGCTGACAAAATCAAAGCCCATCTCTGCATTCGGGCTGCAGCTAATGTTGGAACTGGGGACTTTGGATGGAGGATTGCTGTTAGGGGCTTCTGGTCCGTAATGATGGTAAACTTATGACCATATAAGTATTTGTGAAACTTCTTGACTCCAAAAATTAATGCCAAAACTTCCCTTTCAATTTGCGCATAATTACTCTCACTGGCACTGAGAGTGCGTGAAGCAAAAGCAATTGGTCTCTTCTCCCCACTACTTAATACATGAGAGATTACTGCCCCAACTCCATATGGAGAGGCATCACATGCTAGCTTAATCTCCTTAGATATGTCACAGTGAACTAACATGGTGCTCTCTACCAATTTGCTTTTACACTCCTTGAATGCTGTATCGCATTCTTTTGACCACTTCAAATGGACCTGTTTTTTCAAAAGTTCATTCAATGGATGTAATACTGTAGCCAAATTTGGTAGGAACTTCCCATAATAGTTCAAAAGACCCAAGAATGAACGAAGTTCAGTGACATTCCTGGGAGTGGGTGCATTTCTAATTGCATCCAATTTTTCCATGGTTGGATGTAAACCAGCTTTGTCTACTCAGTACCCTAAGAACTCCGCTGAGTTTTTAAATAACTCACACTTACGAGCAGACACTTGTACTCTGTGCTTCTCTAGCCATTTGAGGACTTCATTCAATATGTTATTATGAATTTGCCTATTTTGTGCTGAAATTAGTATGTCATCCAAATAACATACTACCCCTTCAATACCTTTCAAAATCTAGTTCATCATCCCTTGGAATATGGCAGGGGCGGAAGATGCTCCAAACGATAGCTTATTAAATTGATATAGGCCTAGATGAGTATTTATAGTTAAACATGACTTGGACTCCTCATCTAGTTCAAGCTGTAAGTAGGCAGCCGTAAGATCCAGTTTTGAGAAGATCTGACCACCTGTCAGTGTTGTGAACAAATCTTCGATATTTGGCAATGTATTCGGGACATTACCCTCTGGAACCTGGTTTACGGTTACTTTATAATCAGCACACAATCTTACCTTACCATCAGACTTAGGTACAACGACAATGGGTTTAGCCCAATTACATTGATCTATCTTACAAATAATGTTCTCAGTCTCTAGTTTTTTGAGTTCTTGCTCAACTTTCTCCTTGAGTGCATATGGTATGGAACGTGGCTTGTAGTAAACCAATCTAGCATCCTTCTGTACCCTGACACTCGCCTTGAAGCCTTGGATTGAACTGCCCGATTCGCAGAACACCTTCGGATACTTCTTGATAACCTCATCCGTTGATGAAAATCTCGCTTCCACGCAGAAAATCTTACTCCAATCCAGCTTCAGTGAGCTCAACCAATTTCTTCCTAGTAAGGCAGACTTGTCTCCTTTCACTATTATTTGAGGCAAGTTCTGAAATTGATCTTTATATTTCACCGGTACGGTGATACGACCTACCACAGGAATTTTCTCTCCCAAGTAGCCTCGCAGCTCTATCTTGGATTGCTCCAGTTGAAAATCACGCAATTTGTCGCAATATAGTGACTCCGGTACTACACTCACAGATGCACCACTGTCAATTTCCATTGGTATCTTGAATCCCGCAATATCTAGGTGGATTTTGATGCTTTCCGAATCGCTGTCCGTTAACTCGTGCTCCTGATGACGTGTAACTCTAACATCTCCTCATCCTGTTGTTGTTCTTCCATGCTATGTAGCCTCTTGGGATTTCTACTCATAGCTTTGAACGCTGGACTCATAGCTTTAAAAGTTGGTTTACCCTTCAGTCGGCATGCCTTCGCAAGGTGCCCAGTCTTTCTGCAGAAGAAACACTCTGCCTTCACGTATGGACAACTTTGAGCAATATATTGTCCAGGCACCTATAGCACGACTTCGACGCTCTGGTAGAATTTCCAGTTTCTGAGACTTTGGGCCCCCACCGTCTTTTACCTTGAACCTGCAGGTGATTTACCTCGATTGACTGATGACCGTAATCATTATTTAATTCTCGGCAATATTGTTCGGCCATGCCCATCGACCTCGCTGTCTGACAAGCAATCTCAAAAGTCAAAACATCTGTCGTCAATAACTTCCTTTTGATCACATCATTTTTCACCCCACAAACAAAATGATCCCATAATGCGCGGTTTTGCAAGTTTCCCGCTTTTTTAATGCTACGATCTAATCACTGATACTTTGATCCGTCTTTTGATTCCGAATCCTGAAACGATAGCTTTCAGCAATTTCTAACAGTTTGGGGTTATTGTGCTGCTCCAGCTTCGTTAAAATCTCTTTAAGCGTTGTGTCCTTTGGCTCGTCAGGCACAAGCAGATTTACCAGGGTTTCGTACAATGCCGGACCCGCCTCCGATAAGAAGACCGCTTTCTTATGTTCCAACACAGCCCGGTTCTGGACTGCATTGTCTGGAACTTCGATTATGTTATTTGCAGTGAAATACATTTCTAGCCGATCCATATACACTTTAAAACGTTCCCAGTCGTGTCTATATTCCCCCAAATGTCCGATTACACCTGCCATTTTAATCTCTAGCTGTTCACACCATGTGCTGTATTTTATCTTGGATTTTGTAGCTTTTTTCCAAAGACAGAAACTTCCAAAGTCTCTCTGTCAGTTGGCTGAATCCTTCACCAACAAAATTTAAGCTTTAAATCATCCAAAAAAAATCCCATCTCTCCGCCAAATGTGATATATTCACAGAGCACAGCGCACACAGCTCCTAACATGGCAGGCAGCTCTCTCAGAAGCCTCTGGAAATCTGCCTGCTTCTGTTTAATTATCAAATGTGCAATTGCAGTGCATAATACGTCCACATCCACAGTGTGGAGCTACAAACATTACAAGCTTACAGACATTACAAGCTGTATGGGGAATTCCTGCCAAACTCACTTATACACAGAGGGCCTTCCGAGTAATGTTCCTCAGGGCAGAAGGCTCAGGATCACATTATCGGCCCTGTGGCTCCCTGTGGGCATGGGGGTAAGCGGGGTGGATAACCAATACACTAAGCTGTACAAGGGCCACCATTAGATTTATGCTGAGGCAGCCAGCCATTGTTTTGGTGGTGCTGCTTGATCAGTAACTCTTCAAAATGAAGTTTATTTGGCCAGTACTCTGGGATTTGAAATGATAATACCAGCAAGTTTGCACCTTGATATCAGACAGCAAGAAATGTTTCCACTGCAGCCAGGTGTGAAGAGCAAATGACTCAGGAGATAGCCAAAGAGTCCACTGTTCACACCTTATCTACTAAAGCAAATAATTCATATTCTGATTATCTGACTATTGAAAGCAAATCTCTTTGATCTTAGTTGTTGAAATCTCTTTCCCCAAAGACTTTCCTGTTTTGATTTGCTATTTCCATATTGGCGGTGATTGCCCATGTTTTATAGGAGGCTCAATTAAAAAAGTCTGTAAAGCATGACCATTTACTCTTCATTGTTTCTGGAACTGTGGAAGTCACACATTGTGCTACTAGTTATTCGCTGTCGGTCGGGTTTTATGCTTTTGCAGAATCCTGGCAGTCAGTCGAGTGGGTTTTCCGCAAGTCTGATTTGGCTGAATTTTGCTGGGTTAGGATAATTTTTATTATTTTTGGCAGGGAGCCATCTTGGGAATGCTGGCTGCCACAGTCAAACATTGCTTCCTATGAGCTGAAGTGCGACCTTATGCACCAACTAATGTGGGAGAGAGTATAACTCCAGCAAATAAAAACTCCATTTCCCTTCTAAATATACACTGGGGGGATAACTCCGCAGAGTGATGAACAAATGCACGCTGACTGAACGTACTATCAATTTGTATTGTTAAAAAATCTAATTAGCAGAATGAGAGTGAGGAAGTTAAAGTAATTAATATTAGTAAAGAAAAAGTATTGGAGAAACTAATTGGACTAAAAGCTAACAAATCCCTTGAACCTGATGGCCTACATCCTAGGGTTTTAAAAGAGGCGGCTGCAGAGATAGTGGATGCATTGGTTTTGATTTTCCAGAATTGCCTAGATTCTAGAACGGTCCCCGTGGATTGGAAGGTAGCAAATGTAACACTGCTCTTCAAGATAGGAGGGGGAGAGAAAACAGGGAACGATGGGCCAGTTAACCTGACATCAGTGGTCAGGAAAAAGCTAGAATCGATTACAGGGGATGTGGTAACAGGACACTTAGAAAATCATAATATGATTAGGCAGAGTCAACATGATTTCATGAAAAGAAAATTGTGCTTGACAAATCTATTAGAGTTTTTTTTGAGGGTGCAACTAGCAGGGTAGATAAGAATGAATTAGTGGATAGAAACATAGAAACATAGAAAATAGGTGCAGGAGTAGGCCATTCAGCCCTTTGAGCCTGCACCGCCATTCAATAAGGTCATGGCTGATCATTCACCTCAGTACCCTTTTCCTGCTTTCTCACCATACTCCTTGATCCCTTTAGCCGTAAGGGCCATATCTAACTCTCTCTTGAATATATCTAACGAATTGGTATCAACAACTCTCTGCGGTAAAGAATTCCACAGGTTAACAACTCTCTGAGTGAAGAAGTTTTTCCTCATCTCAGTCCTAAATGGCTTACCCCTTATCCTTAGACTATGACCCCTGGTTCTGGACTTCCCCAACATCGGGAACATTCTTCCTGTGTCTAACCTGTCCAGTCCCGTCAGAATTTTATATGTTTCTATGAGATCCCCTCTCAATCTTCAGTGAATACAGGCCCAGTCAATCCAATCTCTCCTCATATGTCACTCCTGCCTTCCTGGAAATCAGTCTGGTGAACCTTCGCCGCACTCCCTCAATAGCAAGAACGCCCTTCTTCAGATTAGGAGACCAAAACTGAACACAATATTCCAGGTGAGGCCTCACCAAAGCCCTGTACAACTGCAGTAAGACCTCCCTGCTCCTATACTCAAATCCCCTAGCTATGAAGGCCAACATGCCATTCGCCTTCTTCACCGCCTGCTGTACCTGAATGCCAATTTTCAATGATTGATATACCATGACACCCAGGTCTCATTGCACCTCCCCTTTTCCTAATCTGTCGCCATTCATATAATATTCTGCCTTCCTGTTTTTGCCACCAAAATGGATAACCTCACATTTATCCACATTATACTGCATCTGCCATGCATTTGCCCACCTGCCTAACCTGTCCAAGTCACCCTGCAGCCTCTTAGCATCCTCCTCACAGTTCACACCATCACCCAGCTTAGCGTCATCTGCAAACTTGAAGAAATTACACTCAATTCCTTCATCTAAATCATTGATGTATATTGTAAATAGCTGGGGTCTCAGCACTGAGCCCTGCGGCACTCCACTAGTCACTGCCTGCCATTCTGAAAAGGACCCGTTTATCCCAACTCTCAGCTTCGTGTCTGCCAACCAGTCTCTATCCACGTCAATACATTACCCCCAATATCATGCATTTTGATTTTGCACACCAGTCTCTTGTGTGGGACATTGTCAAAAGCCTTTTGAAAATCCAAATACACCACATCCACTGGTCCTCCCTTGTCTACTCTGCTAGTTACATCCACAAAAAATTCCAGAAGATTCGTCAAGCATGATTTCCCTTTCATAAATCCATGCTGATTTGGACCGATCCTGTCACTGCTTTCCAAATGCGCTGCTATTTCATCCTTAATGATTGATTCCAACATTTTCCCCACTACTGATGTCAGGCTAACTGGTCTATAATTCCCTGTTTTTTCTCTCCCTCCTTTTTTAAAAAGTGGTGTTACATTAGCTGCCCTCCAGTCCATAGGAACTGATCCACAGTCGGTAGACTGTTGGAAAATGATCACCAATGCATCCACTATTTCTAGGGCCACTTCCTTAAGTACTCTGGGATGCAGACTATCAGGCCCCGGGGATTTATCGGCCTTAAATCCTATCAATTTCCCTAACACAATTTCCTATTTCCGGAAGGTTATTTGTGTCTTCCTTCGTGAAGACAGAACCAAAGTATTTGTTCAAGTGGTCTGCCATTTCTTAGTTCCCCATTATGAATTCACCTGATTCTGACTGCAAGGGACCTACATTTGTCTTCACTAATCTTTTTCTCTTCACATATCTATAGAAGCTTTTGCAGTCAATTTTTATGTTCCCAGCAAGCTTCCTCTCATACTTTATTTTCCCCCTTGTAATTAAACCCTTTGTCCTCCTCTGCTGAATTCTAAATTTCTCCCAGTCCTCAGGTTTGCTGCTTTTTCTGGCCAATTTATATGCCTCTTGCTTGGATTTAACACTATCCCTAATTTCCCTTGTTAGCCACGGTTGAGCCACCTTCCCCGTTTTATTTTTATTCCAGATAGGGATGTACAATTGTTGAAGTTCATCCATGTGATCTTTAAATGTCTGTTATTGCCTATCCACCATCAACCCTTTAAGTATAATTCGCCAGTCTATTCTAGCCAATTCACATTTCATACCATCAAAGTTACCTTTCCTTAAGTTCAGGATCCTAGTCTCTGAATTAACCGTGTCACTCTCCATCTTAATAAAGAATTCTACCATATTATGGTCACTCTTCCCCAAGGGGCCTCACACAACAAGATTGCTAATTAGTCCTTTCTCATTACACATCACCCAGTCTAGAATGGCCAGCCTTCTTGTTGGTTCCTCAACATATTAGTCTAGAAAACCATCCCGAATACACTCCAGGAAATTCTCCTCCACCGTATTGCTACCCGTTTGGTTAGCAGCCCAATCTATATGTAGATTAAAGTCACCCATGATAACTGCTGTACCTTTAATGCAAGCATTCCTAATTTCTTGTTTGATGCTGTCCCCAACCTCACTACTACTGTAGTGATGTAGTTTATTTGGATTTTCAAAAGACATTTGATAGATGGCACACAAGAGTGTGTTACACATGATTAGGGCTCATGGAATTGAGGATTGGTTAATGGACAGAAAACAGGGAGTTGGTATAAACGGGCCATTTTCAGGTTTGTAACTAGTGGGGTGCCGCAAGGATCAATGCTGGGGCTGCAGCTATTTACAATCTATATCAATGATTTAGATATGGGGGCTGAGTGGAATGTATCCAAGTTTGCTGATAATGCAAAGCTATGTGCAGAAGTAAGCTGTGAGAAGGTTGCAAAGTCATATTGACAGGTTAAGTGAGTGCGCAGAAGGTGGCAGATGGAGTATAATGTGGGGAAATGCGAAATTATCCCCTTTGGTAGGAAAATGGAAAAGCAGAATACTTTTTAAAAGGTGAGAGGCTAGTAAATGTTGGTATGCAGAGGGATTTGGGTGTCTTTGTACACAAATCACTGAAAGTTAACAAGCAGGTACAGCAAGCAATTAGGAAGACAAATGGTATGTTAGCCTTTATTGGAAGGGGATTGGAGGAAAAGAGTAAGGAAGTCTTGCTGCAATTATACAGCTGAGCCTACATGTGGAGCACTGTGTATAGTTTTGGTGTACTTACCTAAGGAAGGATATGCTTGCCTTAGAAGGGGTGCACGGAAGTTCACTGGATTGATTCCTGGTTGAGAGAGTTGTCCTATGAGGAGAGATTGAATATAATGAAATTATATTCCCTGGAGTTTAGAAGAATGAGAGATGTTCTCATTGTTTATATGGGTGTTGTGTAATGAGAGAGGATTAATTAACAATCTCATTGTGCGAGGCCCCTTGGGGAAGAGTGACCATAATATGGTGGAATTCTGCATTAGGATGGAGAATGAAACAGTTAATTCAGAGACCATGGTCCAGAACTTAAAGAAGGGTAACTTTGAAGGTATGAGGCGTGAATTGGCTAAGACAGATTGGCGAATGATACTTAAGGGGTTGACTGTGAATGGGCAATGGCAGACATTTAGAGACCGCATGGATGAATTACAACAATTGTACATTCCTGTCTGGCGTAAAAATAAAAAAGGGAAGGTGGCTCAACCGTGGCTATCTAGGGAAATCAGGGATAGTATTAAAGCCAAGGAAGTGGCATACAAATTGGCCAGAAATAGCAGCGAACCTGGGGACTGGGAGAAATTTAGAACTCAGCAGAGGAGGACAAAGGGTTTGATTAGGGCAGGGAAAATGGAGTACGAGAAGAAGCTTGCAGGGAACATTAAGGCGGATTGCAAAAGTTTCTATAGGTATGTAAAGAGAAAAAGGTTAGTAAAGACAAACGTAGGTCCCCTGCAGTCAGAATCAGGGGAAGTCATAACGGGGAACAAAGAAATGGCAGACCAATTGAACAAGTACTTTGGTTCAGTATTCACTAAGGAGGACACAAACAACCTTCCGGATATAAAAGGGGTCAGAGGGTCTAGTAAGGAGGAGGAACTGAGGGAAATCTTTATTAGTCGGGAAATTGTGTTGGGGAAATTGATGGGATTGAAGGCCGATAAATCCCCAGGGCCTGATGGACTGCATCCCAGAGTACTTAAGGAGGTGGCCTTGGAAATAGCGGATGCATTGACAGTCATTTTCCAACATTCCATTGATTCTGGATCAGTTCCTATCGAGTGGAGGGTAGCCAATGTAACCCCACTTTTTAAAAAAGGAGGGAGAGAGAAAGCAGGGAATTATAGACCGGTCAGCCTGACCTCAGTAGTGGGTAAAATGATGGAATCATTATTAAGGATGTCACAGCAGCGCATTTGGAAAATGGTGACAAGATAGGTCCAAGTCAGCATGGATTTGTGAAAGGGAGATCATGCTTGACAAATCTTCTGGAATTTTTTGAGGATGTTTCCAGTAAAGTGGACAAAGGAGAACCAGTTGATGTGGTATATTTGGACTTTCAGAAGGCTTTCGACAAGGTCCCACACAAGAGATTAATGTGCAAAGTTAAAGCACATGGGTAGTGTGCTGACGTGGATTGAGAACTGGTTGTCAGACAGGAAGCAAAGAGTAGGAGTAAATGGGTCCTTTTCAGAATGGCAGGCAGTGACTAGTGGGGTACCGCAAGGTTCTGTGCTGGGGCCCCAGCTGTTTACATTGTACATTAATGATTTAGACGAGGGGATTAAATGTAGTATCTCCGAATTTGCGGATGACACTAAGTTGGGTGGCAGTGTGAGCTGCGAGGAGGATGCTATGAGGCTGCAGAGTGACTTGGATAGGTTAGGTGAGTGGGCAAATGCGTGGCAGATGAAGTATAATGTGGATAAATGTGAGGTTATCCACTTTGGTGGTAAAAACAGAGAGACAGACTATTATCTGAATGGTGACAGATTAGGAAAAGGGAAGGTGCAACGAGACCTGGGTGTCATGGTACATCAGTCATTGAAGGTTGGCATGCAGGTACAGCAGGCGGTTAAGAAAGCAAATGGCATGTTGGCCTTCATAGCGAGGGGATTTGAGTACAGGGGCAGGGAGGTGTTGCTACAGTTGCACAGGGCCTTGGTGAGGCCACACCTGGAGTATTGTGTACAGTTTTGGTCTCCTAACTTGAGGAAGGACATTCTTGCTATTGAGGGAGTGCAGCAAAGATTCACCAGACTGATTCCCGGGATGGTGGGACTGACATATCAAGAAAGACTGGATCAGCTGGGCTTGTATTCACTGGAGTTCAGAAGAGTGAGAGGGGACCTCATAGAAACGTTTAAAATTCTGACGGGTTTGGACAGGTTGGATGCAGGAAGAATGTTCCCAATGCTGGGGAAGTCCAGAACCAGGGGTCACAGTCTAAGGATAAGGGGTGAGCCATTTAGGACCGAGATGAGGAGAAACTTCTTCACCCAGAGAGTGGTGAACCTGTGGAATTCTCTACCACAGAAGGTAGTTGAGGCCAATTCACTAGATATATTCAAAAGGGAGTTAGATGAAGTCCTTACTACTCGGGGGATCAAGGGGTATGGCGTGAAAGCAGGAAGGGGGTACTGAAGTTTCATGTTCAGCCATGAACTCATTAAATGGCGGTGCAGGCTAGAAGGGCTGAATGGCCTGCTCCTGCACCTATTTTCTATGTTTCTATGTTAATTCTTAATGCGTTTGTTGGGTAGATGCTGAGAAGCTGTTTCCCTTGGCTGGGAGTCTAGAACCAGGGGTCACAGTCTCAGGATAAGGGGTCGGCCATTTAGGACTGAGTTGATGTGAAATGTCTTCACTCAGAGGGTTATTAATCTTTGGAATTCTCTACTCCAGAGGGCTGTCGATGCTCTGTTATTGAGTATATTCAAGACTGTAATCAATAGACTTTTGCTCACTAAGGGAATCAAGGGATATGGGGATAGGGTGGGAAAGTGCAATTGAGGTAGAAGATTAGCCCTGATCTTATTGGAAGGCGGTGCAGGCTCGAGCGACTGTATGGCTACACCTGCTCCTATTTCTTAAAGTAAAAACACCTATAAATGCAACAGTAGATAGATAAATCACAGTCTGTTACAAAACAATAACATATTTCAAATATCTCCTAAATTTCAGAAGTAATGCACTTAGTTGAGGCCGAAATCCAGAATGCAAAGTTTTCACGTAAAATTGGATATTCAGAAGTATTCCACTATCCCAGCTCATTAGCTGCCTGTCAAAACCGCGATTCACTGAAGTAACAATGATAAGGGTCCAATTATACCCCTTGGCTTTGAAGTCTGAACTGGGACAAAGGAAGACAATACAAAGATAACCTTTCCAGTTGCACAATAATGATAATTGCGAAGGTGTTCAGAAGCATAGAGCTTTCAGGTTCTCAAGTTATAATATTTACAACAGTGAAACAAAGCAACTCTGATACAAGATGTGACAGCTTCCCTAGTGGACAGACCAGCACCGATGAGGGCAGTTAGAAACATAGAAATATAGAAAATAGGTGCAGGAGCAGGCCATTCAGCCCTTCTAGCCTGCACCGCCATTCAATGAGTTCATGGCTGAACATTCAACTTCAGTACCCCATTCCTGCTTTCTCGCCATACCCCTTGATCCACCGAGTAGTAAGGACTTCATATAACTCCCTTTTGAATATATTTAGTGAATTGGCCTCAACTACTTTCTGTGGTAGAGAATTCCACAGGTTCACCACTCTCTGGGTGAAGAAGTTTCTCCTCATCTCGGTCCTAAATGGCTTACCCCTTATCCTGAGACTGTGACCCCTGGTTCTGGACTTCCCCAACATTGGGAACATTCTTCCTGCATCTAACCTGTCTAAACCCGTCAGAATTTTAAACGTTTCTATGAGGTCCCCTCTCATTCTTCTGAACTCCAGTGAATACAAGCCCAGTTGATCCAGTCTTTCTTGATAGGTCAGTCCCACCATCCCGGGAATCAGTCTGGTGAATCTTTGCTGCACTCCCTCAATAGCAAGAATGTCCTTCCTCAAGTTAGGAGACCAAAACTCTACACAATGCTCCAGGTGTGGCCTCACCAAGGCCCTGTACAACTGTAGCAACACCTCCCTGCCCCTGTACTCAAATCCCCTCGCTATGAAGGCCAACATGCCATTTGCTTTCTTAACCGCCTGCTGTACCTGCATGCCAACCTTCAATGACTGATGTACCATGACACCCATGTCTCGTTGCACCTCCCCTTTTCCTAATCTGTCACCATTCAGATAATAGTCTGTCTCTCTGTTTTTACCACCAAAGTGGATAACCTCACATTTATCCACATTATACTTCATCTGCCATTCATTTGCCCACTCACCTAACCTATCCAAGTCACTCTGCAACCTCATAGCATCCTCCTCGCAGCTCACACTGCCACCCAACTTAGTGTCTCTGAAAGTTGTCTCTGATACTTTTTTAAGCACTCCACCTTGCTAGGGCTTGGATGTCCCTTTGAAGTAGCACTAATACATTGACCAGGACATGCACGCACTCCCTTCTGTGTCGAGAAACAGAAATCAAAGGAGACATTTTGAATTTGTCACAAAATTGCTGATCTCTGAATTTCCATGAAGTGGCCGGGGAGCAGGATGGAATCGATGGCACGGGAACGGATTTTTTTGGTGGGGACCGAATACAATGAATTTAGTCTTCGCAATGTTTAATTGGACGAAATAATGGCTCATCCAAGACTGGATGTCGGACAAGCAGTGTGACAAATCATGGAGGGTTCGAGAGAGGTCGTGGTGAAGTAGAGCTAGTTGTCATCGGGTACATGAGGAACCAGATGTCAGATATTCAGATGATGCAGTCAAGGGGACAGCAGAGGTAATGGTGCGGGAGTGAGAAGAGAAGCCATTGCAGGTGGTTCTCTGGCTACGACTGGATAGATAGGAATGGAACCAGGTGAGGACAATCCCACCGAGTTGGACGATGGAGGAGAGGCATTGGAGAAGGATGGTGTGATCAACCATGTCAAAGACTGCAGACAAGTCGAGGAGGACGAGGGGGGGATCGTGCACTGTGGTCAAAATCACACAGGATGTCATGAGTAACTTTGATTAGTGCCATTTCAATGTTCTGGCAGGGGCAGAAACGTGATTGGAGAGGTTCAAACATGAAGTTGGGGAAAGATGGGTACAGATTTGGGAGGCAACAACCTGTTCAAAGACTTTGGAAAGGAGAGGGCGGTTGGAGATGGGACGGTAGTTTTCTAGGACAGTGGGGTCAATGGTGTGTTATCTGAGCAGAGGTTGATGACAGCAGATTTGAAATAGAGGGAGGCAGTACCCTCGAAGAGGGAACCATTTACAATGTCAACTAGCATAGGAGCCAGAAAGGCAAATCATGTGGTCAGCAGTTTAATGGGAATCAAGTCGAAAGAGCAGGTATGTCTTATGTATAAGATGAGCTCAAAGAGGGCATGATGGGAGACAAGAGAAAAACTGGAGAAAGGTATGGGTTCAGCCTGAGGGCAGGGGTATTAAATAAGCACTTGACTGCTTTTACAAACCTATGTTGTGCAAATAAACAACCCTTTGCAAACAGTTATTTACATCATTTATCTCCGATCAAGTCCCAATATGCCATGGATTACATTGCCTTGATGTTTTTATATAAAACAATTATTTATTTCATACGTTTGCATACTGTTGCTTCACTCGACAGGAGTGGGGAGTGTCGGACTTAAGCAAGTCCTGGCATGTTTTGTAATAGGGTTGATTCTATCGTCAATCATAAACCAACTGGGTTTTATGTGCCCCCTTCAGCTTCAATATGTTGTGATGCTCATGTTCAGGAGGGAGGGATTCTTACTTGTGTTCTGGACCAATATAAAGAGGAGAGAGGTTTTCTAGGATTGATGTGGATTACAGCCAATTGGGAAAAATCAAAGTATTAACAGGAAAAAAAAGCTGTCAGCAAAGCTAACTTATTAATTGAAGGTCCAGCCAAGTACTGTAAATGGAGCCTTAGGCTTCTGATACAAGAATAGGCCGGTTCCAGGATACATTTTTAAAGGGTTTACACTTTTCAGGCAACTCTTTGTGTGAGAATTAGCATTTTGTTCTGAAATGATTATTTTTTTATGGGTGTCCAATATCATTGTTGCTTTTACCAGTAAGTTTTCAGAAAGGTGAACAATTCAGAGTATCAGCACAAACCTCACAATATTTTTGAATGCGTTGATTGGTTTAACGTACTTGCTGGTTTGAAATGGATAACTTTCAATATAAAAGTTGAGTGATTTGATTACTCAGCTTTTTGCTGGTTACTGAATGCTCTTGTGATTTGAACTAGATAATTTCATACCATGTGCTTCAGTCTTTTCAAAACAGTTGGAGAGGCAAGGCCAGACACAAATCAATAATCTGTTGAGTTTCACAACGAGAGAATGTACAGAGCAACAATTATGATCAGATTCACATAGTTCAATCAGTATAAATTGTCCTCACACAATACTGCAAAATAACAAAGATGCTATACTTCCTCACGTAAGTGAGTGGTTGCACAGCACTTCCTCAGCACTGCACTGAAGTGTTGGTCTAGATTTGGTGTTCAAGTCTCTGGAGTAGGGCTTGATCCCATGACCTACTGACTCAGAGGCAAGAATGGACCACTGAGCCATCGTTGACACCTTAAATTAAATATATATACCTAACTTTTATGGAACATCTGAGGCGTTCCAGCAGGTAACACAGAAGGACAGATATTCAGTATGTTCAAATCCCCAAAAAGTATTATAGCCATGGTACTAGTAAAATGTGGCACTGGTGCCTCTGGAATGACCTTCCTGTAAGGTTTCCTCCTAAACTCCAAATACACCATCCGACATGCTCTTCCTCCTCCATGAATCCCCATTGTGTTGAAACCAAGACCTCTCGCATGTATACTATTTTAACTCATTCGCTCCCAGAATTTAAAAAGCATCAAACTCCTTCAGTTTTCCCTTTCTCCGACAGTCTAGTTTTTAAAACTCAAGCTGAATAACTATGATCAAAGAAAAGCAGGTTTCTTTCCCCCTCCCCCTCAACCCCCCAAGTGCGCACTGCAAATATTGAAATGGACGATTGCTTCTTACTTCACTCATGGCAAAAGACTTAGAAATGTGGCCATCTACCTGATCTGTTTGTGTCTTAAGCAGTCCCATATGCTCATGAATTGCAACTGCTGTCACGATTGTGCATTATCCTTGGAGAAATTCCTCGCATCTTTTTTCATCTTGTACAGACGACAAGACAAAAATGATGTAGAAATTTACCAATTACTCCCTCCTCAATTCTTTATAATCAGATGTCAGCTGTTTTTTTCCCACATAGTGTAGACGTCTCCATTAAAGCCAATGACAAATTGCTTCTGGGTTGGATTGAAACAAAAAGTGCACTACCTCCTTTCAGCCTTTTAAGCTTCGAGTGTTAAATAATGAATAGGTCTGTAGTGCTAAATGCAACAAAAAGAGATACACTCTAATGAATAACGCTACCACCAAATGCAAGGCAGTCTGATTTTTACTAGGCATTGCAAGATAATGTCAGTATCTTTTTGCAAGAAGCAGCTCGAATGCAAGTTAAAAGCATGATTCAAGTACCAATAAATAAGAAAGATAAATTAGATATCTGTTCCCTGTTGTTACAGAAACACTAAGCTTTGTCAGTAGTGGATTTCTTTCACATTATTTTTATAACTTGTCCTTTTTTAAAAATTAACAGCTAAAGAGCAATCTCGATGTACAAATTGCTTTGATTTTAAATTGAATTATCACCAAGTAAAATATTACCAAAGGTCTTTAAAGATTTTGACTCTAAGTTCTTAGTTTAATTTTTTTTTTCAAATGACAAAAATGCCATTAGACACAAGCTAGGGGCCCTTGCATGACATGTTCTGTAATTCAACCACATACAATAAGCAGTTTTGGTAGCAACACAGTGTGCTGTAAACTGAGAATGCCAGCGTTTAAGCTCCAGAGAAGAAATCTAAAATATCTGAATTAAATCCACGCTCCGGCAACTCATTCTGAATTCTACCCAAATCACCCTTTTGTTTGTCCCGGCATAAAGTAGTGTCAATCATGCTCCTGTGTTTTTGTTCATTGGGAGCGTTTGTTATTAATTTGCTCTTTCGTATTATGAGGAACCACATCTCAATGCTAAAAAAAAAAGGGGAATAGAGACTCAAGTTAGCAGTCACTGACGACTTGCACTCTGGATCAGCATCAAAGTGGTCAAAATGTCCAATCAGATTTGTGTTACTGGCATTACATGATGAATATGGTTCATATGACACACAAAAGCTCTTTGTGTCCCCTTGAGCTGGGACTATTCAAATGCTGCAACAGGCAGCCAGAGTGGAAGTAAATGGAACTGGCCTTGCAATGCATCCAAAATTCTACAGCACAATAGATCATGCAAATTATTATCCCCCTGCAGTACTGATCTAGTACCCTGTTAGGTCGTCTGAAGTTTAAAGTCTATTCAGGGAAGAAGTGAAGTGTCAGTCAGGAGTGCAGAGCTTGCTGCATTCAGCTCAGAAGCAGTGGGGATTATTTTTTTTTATTCTGTACTACTCGGAGAGAAGCTGAAGTCTAAAGACTAACTTTTCTTTGTTATAGAGCATGCCTGATTTGAAATCAGTAGGGAAGTTTCATTCACCTAATGTAACAAATCTTTGAAAAATGCAAACTGCAAGAATGTAAAGGTTTTTTTTAACAAAAAATTTGCTCTAAATATCACTTGAAGGAGTAAAATAGACTTTATTCCCCTTTTTTCTGCAAAAAAAGACAGAACATTGAAAGGCTGTATGTGAATTAAATATAAAAGTGTGAGCCATGATTGGAATGCAATGAATTTGTAAAGTGTAAAAATTGTTGAAATTCTAAGCAGCCAGATTCTAGCACATTAAAGGTAACTTTAAAAAAAAATATTCTAGTTTCTATTATTACAAAGTACAGTTTAAAAAGTCTATTTTTATTAAAAGTAATTCAAAAAATGCAGCCAAATACAATATAAAACAATCTATCTACAAGAAGGTTGCAGTTCATATCACAGCTACCAGTTTGAGATCACGACACGCTTGCTGTGACATGGAGCTAGCAGATCTAAGTTTCACTGTTGGCTCAAAGTTTGGGTCATTCTTTAGTTGGGTAAAGCAGAGCTCTGCACAGGTATGTCAGGTGTACATTTATACACACATGCATACACGCACACACATGTTTACAGAACAACAACTTGCATTTATATAGTACTTTTAATGTAGTAAAATGTTCCAAAGTGCTTCACAGGAGCATAATCAGGCAACAAAATTGACAACACACACACACAAATACATGCAGCTATGTGTACCCACACATACACAGGCACACACAGACATAGACACACGCACACACACAGCTCCAGTCATCAGAATCTACGTGTTAGTAAAGATTGTTAGGGCAATCAAATCTTAGCAGAAATGTTCAAATTTAAGTTTAAAAAGTTGGACCACTCCTGGAGGCGGGAATCACATCACCTGTGTAAGTTCAATTTGGATGACACTCTCACCTGAGTTATAGCACATTTTTCACATCAATAGGAAGCTGAACTCTCCACAAATGTAACTGGTCTATATTATAACCACTCTGAAAATTATTTCACAGGTGCTTTACCAGGGCTAAAAAGAAGGCTTCCAAAACTTTCTGCTACCTACCAGCTGGAATTGTGTTGTGCAATATTAGCAGAGGAGTTGTTAACACAGCCATGAAATTCTTCTCCTTATTTTAATGAAGACATTGTCCCATTTAAAATAAAGGAGCTAATGCCTTTGTAAAAGCAACGGACTAATATTACAGTGTGATTTCAACCACTTAACTATATATAAAATGTGAGATTCATTGTGTGCAAAGCAGAATGAAAATCATCCAAAGGGGAAATAATATTTTTAAATTGCTAATTATGTTTTGCTGTAAAATTATGCTTTTGTCATCTTGAAAAGAAATGGCACTCCTCTCTGCAAAGGTTGGTATGGTTGGGTTATTGTCCAAGTTCCTTGTTAAAGCTGCGGAATGTTTGCAGTATTCAGTATATTTTCAAAAGATTTAAACTCCCTTTGAAAGCTGGAGACAAGTCCTTCAAAGAATTGAACTTGAATGGTTCCCAAAAACCCATGCAGAACCAGATTCTTACCAATAGGATCAATTGCCCGGAAAAAAGAATTAACCCTCTCGGCACTGACTGTCCTTTACACCATCCAAGATATACTCCTGTCTTCCGTATGATTAAGGCTGAGCCAATTATTCACTGATTTAATCAAGTGGCTGAAACAATGAATGAAGTATGCAGATGCAACAATGATGCATTCTCATGGTATATTTCCTGGTGAAATGCCTATTTGGAGCTCTGTGCAGTTCTGTGCTGGTGACCTGCTGAGAGAACTCCAACAAGTTTTTTAAATTATTCGTTCTTGGGATGTGGGTGCCACTAGCAAGGCCAGCATTTATTGCCCATTCCTAATTGCCCCTGAGAAGGTGGTGGTGCGGTGCCTTCATGAACCGCTGCAGTCCGTGTGGTGAAAGTACTCCCCCAGTGATGTTGCAGGGAGTTGCTACTCAGACTTATTTGTTTGCTAGTTGACTGGTTAATAAGGCTCAAATATACACTTCAGTGTTTGTTCTGTTGCAGCAGAAATATGATAAATTATGATCTTGTAGTTTCAGTTTTTACTGAAAAACTCTTATTTTCCCCCGAAACATTTATAATTTTCATGAATTCGGCCCAGTTTTCACCCCTTTTTAGCATTCTATTAACCTGTAAATAAAAAAACATTTTTTCTATTTACTTTCCTTGTATGTGAATTGTAGATGTTGTTTCTGACTTACCAAAAGTTCAGATTCTGCTCCGCAATCCAATTGCCAAGGAGTCCTTGGGCTGGATTTTCCCTATGTTGCCGCCTCTGTTCGAGGTCCGGAATCGCGGTAATGGAAACGGCAATGGTTTCTGGGCAGCTGGCCAGCTCCCAGCGCCACGCTGGGAAATTAGTTGTCGGTTCTGCGGGGGGACAGAGCAGAATCGCCCGGGAGTGTCGAGCCGGCGTGTAACGCCGCCGGTTTTGACTGCACTTTAAAATTTGTTGTACGCTGAATCTATAGTGCCCCGTAGCACGCTGTGGTGGGACCGCCTGTAAAACCAGGCCGGCAGAGCTGTCCCGGTAGCAGTGGGTGATGGAATTAGTGAATGAGGTAAGTTTGATGATTTTGTTGAGTTTTATTTTTGTGATGTAGCTTATTGTGGGGTGTTTAAGGTATTGGGAATGTTTGTTGTGTTTTTAGGTGCGATTTTCTTTTGCCACAGAATCCTCACTTCGGGCACTGTGAGGCTGGCTCTTTAGCAATGGATTTTCAGTTGCTCAGCTGGCCTTGCGCCCTAAGAGAGGTGTGTAATGCTTCACTTAGCTCTCCACCCTACACTTAGGGCCCAGCTGATGAATTTTGCTGACTGAGGTGCAAATTGTTCCCGGGCGCAAACTTTACTGCCCCACCAGCATTACTGCCCCGAAATGAGCAGAGCCGAAAATCCAGCCCCTTGTGTAATGCATTTGCTTCACACATCCACAGACACACACACACACACACAATCTCACACACCCACCCACCATCTCTCACACACACCCACCCACAATTTCTCTCACAATCACCCACCCATAATCTCTCTCACACACACCCACCCACAATCTCACACACACACCCACCCACCATCTCTCACACACACCCACCCACAACCTCTCTCACACACACCCACCCACAATCTCACACACACACCCACCCACAATCTCACACACACACCCACCCACCATCTCTCACACACACCCACCCACAATCTCACACACACACCCACCCACCATCTCTCACACACCCACCCACAATCTCACACACACACACACACACACACAATCACACACACCCACCCACAATCTCACACACACACCCACCATCTCTCACACACACACCCACCCACCATCTCTCACACACACCCACCCACAATCTCACACACACACCCACCCACAATCTCACACACACACTCACCCACCATCTCTCACACACACCCACCCACAATCTCACACACACACCCACCCACAATCTCACACACACACCCACCCACCATCTCTCACACACACCCACCCACAATCTCACACACACACCCACCCACAATCTCACACACACCCACCCACAATCTCACACACACACACACACACACACACAATCACACACACCCACCCACAATCTCTTTCACACACCCACTCACAATCTCACACACACACTCACACACAAGCTCTCACACACACACCTGTGCATATGCATGATCCCTGTCACACAAATGCATTCACACACAGAAAATGCACTGAGAGTAAATTCTGATGACTTGCACCCAGCTTTTTTTGTAATTATTTCTTCAATTTCTACTGCAATCTTGATATTTTATTCCTCATCATTTTTGAAAACTCCAAAATAAACCCTGCAAAAAGTTGTGGGAATTTTTTTCCCAAATGTAATAACTGAAAAGGTGGAGATCTAATTATAATGTCAATAACGGTGCAGGGTGCCACAGCAATTAAACAATTACTTACATTTATAATGATTATGATTTGGAGCAAATTATAATCTTTGACCAGAACAGCTGCTCAAATTACATCTGAACGAACTTGTTTTGTATAAATACTGAAAATGATAGGCTGAATTATGGCCTGTCGTATTGCAGAGACTGATACCTGCAGATGAAGCAGAGTCTGGAGTGCTGAGTTATACTGTCAATGCTGCGTCACTCTCTTGGCCAGTCAAACGGGACTCTGTGCATGTCAACTTAGAAGCAGTTGCTTGCCAATGCTCAAATGCTGGTTTAATTTAAAGCAGCGTCAAATTTGGCTCCTTGTGAACACTAAAAGGTTAAAAACTAAGATTACAAAGTTGTACTATGTAGTGTATGCACCTGTGAGTATGCTCACAGGTTTGTAGAGCTGTTGCCTTGTGAATGGCTTAGTCTATGAGTGGCTATGAATTCTTAAGCAAAGAACCATGAAGCAAGTACATTACAGACTTTAATGAAAAAAATGTAATCTTTGTTCATCTCGCATCGGCTGCTGTTATACCGTAGCCATTTTGAAGCTGAGGAACTGTGTGGGGTACTTCCTTGGGCTGGTCTCACACCACACCACTTGGCAAAATTCAATGAGCATCAGTTGGGCAGATTCAGTCCCGAGCTATTCTGCAGCTTTTACGTCAAAGCAACACGTTGCATTAGTGCAAAATCTGCAACATAACTGGGCCATAAGGGCAATATAAAGAATCATGGACTGGTCTCTAAATAACGAAGGAGTAGAAATGCTTCTGTGCACTACACATAACAAACTGGTTAGTTCATTTAGGCGAAATTCTCCTCTACTTTAAGAATCAGTCAACTTTCTGTTTTAAATGAATTAACAGCTTTGTTAAAATTGTGAACAAAGGAATTTCACTCAAATGCCTTAACCATGTATTGCAATTAGTATACTGAGGAATTTCTATCAGACCGGGAATTTCCTCGGGACTATCTAAGCTCCACCATCATAACTTTGGCAGAAGTGTGGGGGAGACTTGACTTCCTTGGGGGTTTGTGCCGCACTCCTGGGTAAGTTACAGAGGTGGAACAACAACAGTTCTGAGGAAATTCCTGGACAATGTTTTGTTTTGCTGCAGAAAGGGAGCTGTTTTTCTCGAGGAGAAAATCCCTCTCAGTCAATTTCAAAGAATAAATGCCATATCTATCACTGCAATTAAATTAGAGACTGATGTTGATGTGAATTTGGACTCAAATAAAATGCCCAGAGCTAACAACATCAGGGAAATGCTAAGACTGACACTTCCGATCAATAAGAGTGACATTTAAATATATGGAGCTCTGTTTATTTTCAAGCGTGGCATCCATTAAAATAGGCCACGTTTTTAAGCCAGAATGCGTGGTTGTCATCAGCAAGCGACACTTGGCTGGTCTGAAAGCTAGTAACGTGTTATATTTTATTCTCAGGTAAGGAGGGTGAGCAGCACTTTTGTTCTTCAACGTACTTTTTATTTGGCAGCTGGACAGCAAGCTGCAGGACAGGTATCTGGGGAGAAGATGGAGAAACATCTCTGTTTGACATAAAATTTGGCCAAAGTGGACTAGAAATGGCTACTTGATGGTAAATCAGTGTCAGAGCAGTGGGAGGCATTCAAGGAGGAGATCCTGAGGGTTCAGAGTAAGTATGTTCCCTTAAAAAAGGGTGGGACTAACAAATCTAAAGCCCCCTGGATATAAGATAAAGAAAAAAGGGAAACTTGTGACAGATACCGAGATCTCAAAACTGCAGTAACTTTAGAGGAGTATAAGAAGTGCAGGGGTGCAATTAAAAAAGATAGCAGGAAAGCAAAGAGAGAGCATGAAAGAATGTTGGAAAGTAAAATCAGGGGAAACCTAAAGATGTTTTATAAATACATTAAAAGTAAGACGATAACTAGAGAAAGAGTGGGGTCTATTAGAGACCATAAAGGAAATGTGTGTGTAGAGGCAGAAGACGTGGGTAGGATTCTTAATGAATATTTTGCAACCGTTTTCACAAAAGAGAGGGGCGATGCAGACTTGGCAATGAGGGAGGAGGAGTGTGAAATATTAGATGAGATAAATATAGTGAGAGAGAATTATTAAGGGGCTTAGCAGCTTTGAAAGTGGATAAATCCCCAGGCTCGGATGAAATGTATCGCAGGCTGTTAAGAGAAGCAAAAGAGGAAATAGCAGAGGCTCTGACCATCATTTTCCAATCCTCTCTGGCTGCAGGTGTGGTGCCAGAGGACTGGAGGACTGCTAATGTTGTACCTTTGTTTAAAAAGGGCGAAAGAGATAGACCGAGTAACTACAGGCCAGTCAACCTAACCTCGGTGATGGGAAAATTATTGGAAAAAATCCTGAAGGACAGGATAAATCTTCATTTGGAAGGACAAGAATTAATCAAGGACAGTCAGCATGGATTTGTCAAAGGAAGGTCGCGTCTGAGTAACTTGATTGAATTTTTCAAGGAGGTAACCAGGAGGGTCGATGCGGGCAGTGGGCATGATATAGTGTATATGGATTTTGGCAAAGCTTTTGATAAGGTTGCACATGGCAGCCTGGTCATGAAAGTAATAGCCCATAGGATCCAGGGCAAAGTGGCAATTTGGATCCAAAATTGACTCAGAGGCAGGAAACAATGGGTAATGGATGATGGGTGTGTTTGTGACTGGAAGGCTGTATCCAGTGTGCTGATTGTTTGCTCTTTGACACAACTAGTGGAAGAGCTGAGGGAGGGTGATCTGGCACAGCATGAAAGAGTCATGACAGCAGCCAGGGAATCTGGCGTACACATGCATGATCTTTTATTGGTCGCAGGTGAGCTATACATTAAGGGAATGGAAGCCCCTATGGTTCATCAACACTCTTGGGTTATGTGTGGTTGTTTTAATATGCCATTTTGATACAGAAGAGTCATCCATTTTGTCCATGGTTCTTCAACTATAATATTTAATTATGTCACACGCTTTGCTTCCGAATCCTATATTTCTTTTTTTCCTTCATGGAATGTGGGCATCGCTGGCAAGGCTGGAATTTATTGCCCATCCCTAATTGTCCTTGAGAAGATGGTGGTGAGCCACCTTCCTGCACCGCTGCAGTCCATGTGGTGAAGGTACTCCTACAGTGCTGTTAGGGAGGAAGTTCCAGGTTTCTGACCCAGCGACGATGAAGGAACGGCGATATATTTCCAAGTCAGGACGGTGTGTGACTTGGAGGAGAATGTGGAGGTGGTGGTGCTCCCATGCATCTGCTGCCCTTGTCCGACCAGGTGGTAGAGGTCACGGGTTTGGGAGGTGCTGCAGAAGAAGCCTTGGCGAGTTGCTGCAGTGCATCTTGTAGATGGAACACACTGCAGCCTCACAACCTTGAGATCGTGAGGTCGTGAGGTTCACATTGCGTACTAAGAATTCCACATAGAGGGCCCAAGTTTCGGCTGCCCCACAGAACGGCGCACCTCCGAGAGGCCCGCCTATTTTGTAGAATAAAAGCGCGCCTAAAACTTAGCTCGCACTTCTCTGTGTTCAGCAGGCCTGTTTAGCAGTCGGTGCGGCGCAGCACATGCAACTGGGGGCGGAACTACAGCGCTGCGTTGAAAAGACTGCCGGCAGCTAAGCGCATGCGCATTGGAGTCTGCTCATGTGCGCAGTAGCTCCTGGCCCTCCCCGCGCATCCTGTCTTCGGGCGACCCTATCCCTGGCCGAAGGGACGTCGCGATGTTCGCCGCTCTTATCCTGGGCCGAGTGGCCTGCCTGCCTCACCATCCCTCGCCTCGCCACTGCCTGACCTCGTGCCTCGCCTCGTCGCCACTGCCCTTACCTCGAGGCTTCCTCGTCGGCACGCCCGAACACCTCCTCCGCGATGGGCAGCCCGACCAACCCTTCGGCGGGCTCCACCCGACCACCTCCTCGGCGGCGGTGCCCACCCAACCAGCTCTTCCGTGAGCCCCACCCGACCACCTTCTCAGCAGCGGGGCCCAGCAGAACTCTTCCCCGGTGGTGGGCCCTGCCTGAACACCTCCTCGGCGGTGGGGCTCGCTTGACCAGCTCTTCGGTGGACCCCACCCGACCACCTTCTTGGCAGGCAGGGCTGTGTGTGCTGTTCGAGGGCTCCCAATGCTCCCAAACGGATAGGTGCTGCAGTAATAATTTTTTATTTACTGATTTATCGATTGATTATTTTAATTTTTATTTATTTTTGATTTATTGATTTATTGATTTATTTATTGATTGGTTGATTTATTGATTTATTTATCATTTATTATTGATGATGATTTTTTATTGCTAAAAGTGAAGTATTTAATGCTTTGGAAAATCCCCTAACTTCCCTCTAACTTCCCTTCCCCCGCCCGCGCCCCCCCCCCCACCCCCCACCTCTGGCTACCTGCGCCTAATTTCTAAAGTGTACGCAAGGTTTCTCTGAGCGTACAAAAGTCGACACTTACTCCGTTCTAAGTTAGTTTGGAGTAACTTTTCGCTGCCTAAACTTGCAAAACAGGTGTAAGTGGCTTGTAACGCCCCTTTTTAAAAAAAACTAACTCACTAGAACTGGAGCAAACTAAATGCCGAGAATTGCGATTTCTAAGATACTCCAAACTAAGCTAGTTGCTCCAAAAAAATAGGAGCAACTCCAGCGGAAACTTGGGCCTCAGTCCTGTGGGAAGGAGGAAGGAAGGAGGATAGTAGCAGTATGTTTGAGATTGTGCATATGCTTTGGCACATGCGGCGGAGCCTGGTCTCCAGTCGTCTTGGATCCCCTTGCCACTGGACCAAGACCTTGCTCCATCAATCCCATGTGGTGGCTGGAGTGCAATGACCACCCCACGTTAAAATAATTCACACACAGGTATCTTCCACCATTTAACATGAGTTCATCAGTCACCCGAGTACTCATTTTTAGTGTGGAAGCAAGTCATCCTCAACCCCGAGGTACTGCCTATGATGATGATGATGATGATATGTGCAGTCGATGATGCCCTGCACCTGTGGAAAGCCAGACAGAGCCGCAAAGCCAAGCGCCCACTCAGTAACACTGGCCTCATCAGTGGCAAAGTTCACATAATTGGCTTACTTGTGAAACATGGCATCGATCACCTGGGTGATGCATTTGTGGATGGCCGACTGCGAGATCCTGCAAATGTTTACTGCAGATCCCTGGAAGGAGTCTGAGGTGAAGAAGCTGAGGATGGTGGTGACTTTGACAGCCATTGGTAAGGAGTATCCACCAGGACCTCTGGGCAGCAGGTCTTTTTCCAGCAAGCTACAAATGTCTGCGATGACCTGGTATGATAGCCTAAGCCTCCTGAAGCAATGCTCTTCAGTCATGTTGAGGAAGTTCATCCTCTGCCTGTATACCCTGTGTTGGGGGTACCATGTCCGGTGCGGTGCATCCCTGTGCTGATCCCCTCTCCCCTGTGGAACATCAGGTCAGTGAGGAGAAGGTTGCTGTTATTGCTGTTGCTGCTGCAGGTGTGGCTGGTGGTGTTGGTGCTGGGATTCACCTTGGTCTGATTCTGAGCTCCAAGGTGAGACAGCATAAGCGGTACCCATGCTGATCTAATCGATGTTGGGTAAAGAGGAGATCGGGGTCCCAATCCTCAGATATACTGAAAGTGACTAAAAATGTGTTGAGAGTGGATTTCAAGGTTGCAGAAATTACCCGCAATCTCCTGAAAGCTCAATCTCTGCACAAACTGGTGTCAGCAAGACCCTTTCCCTTAGGTAAGGAAGCAGGTGTAAGTTGGAGTATTTGTGCTTTTTCCAGCTGTCACTTAATGAACTTGCACAATGGCCACTGAGCTTCTGTCTCCCCTTCACAGGCGCGGTTCCCAAGGTGCGTGAATCTCATGCGTAGCCAGTTAAAGTCCAAACTTGACATTAAAAAGGCAGTTAAGCATTTGTAAATGAGCAGTTAAGTGCCTCAATGAGGTCGCCCGCCTCTCCCGAGTGGCTCCGTGGCTTGCCTCGCAACGCATCCCAGTGAAAGGCAGAATTTGGCGGGATGATGGCGGGTTCCCGACGCACTGTCAATTTCAAGGCCTTTAACCGCCGCCCCAAACCTGCACGCTCTCCAATGTGAAAATTCCCACCACTGTATCTGCAGAATAAGATGTGCAGTCATCAGACTGGAGTTATAAGGGTCATTGCGAATCCCTCCAGGTGATATTAATGTCAGCTCTTCATGTGTTTGCTAAACTCTACTCACCTGCCTGTTCATTTTTAATGGTAATGAAGAGTGGGGCGGAGCTGTCCACCTTTTTATAGCATTGAAAACACTTAGTACAAAGTCTTAAACGTTCCCAGGCAGTCCAATGAATTATCTAAGCATTCGTTTAAAAAATGTAACTTCACAATCACAATCAAATTGGAATCTCATGCCGCTGGGTTTGCGAGTTTGACTGGGATGTAACTGTGGAGTTATACTGCCACTTTCATGTTAACCTACTCCTGAAATCACTTTTGACTCAGAGCAAAAATGGCAGAATAGCCATATTCTTAAAGTTAGACTCATCTGATATTTTAATAATGTTGTAAATTGATTGAGTCTCGAAGGCAGGTTTGCCAATCAAACCCTCCAGATGTTTAAATGCTACGATATCAGAAGCAAGTATAAGCCAACAATGAACCTTTAAGTGCCACTAAATTACAATACATATACGAGATAATAGCACTACGAGTTATATAATACTGTACTTGTGTGCTTCAGAATGCTTTCAAAATCAACTTTTCGATCATAGTAATTACAGAGTATTATCGTGAGAATAGACAGAGTAAAATTAAAGCACGTTCTGTGAACATAAATCAGACCGATGTTAATCTGACCATTAGATTAAGCCTGTCCTGCAATTTACCATCCATCTGCCAAATAAAAGGTATCTAGAAGATTAAAAGGTGCGCCTTACCCTCCTTACCTTACAATAAAATAATTTGATGCATTACCCACATTTGGAAATAGGAGCATTTACAAGCCTATCGGTTGATTAAAGGTCCATTTAAAAACAAAATGCACAATAGTTAATCATTTTTCAGTGACATTTCAAAAGTTTTTCTTGTTACTTTTTGAAATAAAATGATCAAGTATTGGAAAAAAAAACACATGAGCATATATAGTTCCTTTTAAAATATGCATTTTTACTGATGAAACAAACAGATGTCAGTGGTGGAGAATGGAACATGTTTTTTGCCCAGTATCCAGATGCAGAGCAAAGCTGCCTCTACACTACCCGAACAAATGTATCTCTCCTGCACCAGTGAGACATTTCCATTTCCCATGACATCCCCTCTGAGGGAGTTCTCCAAATTAGGGACATTTTTTGTGATGCGGGCCCATAGAACATATTGGGACTGCTCAAACTTATTGGATCTTTATAATCTGCAGATAGGTGAGCATCAGCTTGGCTGAGCTCAGGTCCCAGAGAGTTAAGGGCAATGTGCTAATTCACTGCACCGCCCAATTTCCCCTTAAAAGTACTCTTTTCATATCTGAAGGTAATCATATCTCAATCTTTTATTCAAGTTTCTTCGAACTCAACCAGCCTCCCTTCCATTTGTTATAATTCCTGCACAAAATCAGATGATTACCTATTGGAGGCAGACCATTCAACCCATCATTCATGCAGAAAGCTCCGACAAGACCCCATCACCCACTCGGTTATTTCTGAAATGGCTCCAGGGTTTTTGCCTCCACTGCTGTACCCGGAAGTCTATTCCATGCGTCAATCGCTCTTTGTGTGAAAAACAAATGTCCTTTTTACTCATTTGAGCCTGTGTCCTTTTGCCGCACCCTTAGTTGTTTAGTTTGAGGTAGTTTTCCAGATTTACCTCTTCCTTGTTATTTATTACCTTATGAGCTCGATTGATTCCTTTTCAGTTACCTCCATTCAAGGCTAAAACCTTCCAGCCTTTCCTCATAACTCAGTTCGCTGATACCAGAGCTCAGCCTCATGGCTCTGTAACACCTCCAGTGCTTGAATGTGTCTCTGATTAGAACTGGACACAACACTCTAGGTGTGGTCTGACCATAACACTATACAGTTTGAGCAAACTCGAGGTGCTCAGTGCCCTCCCGGATGCACTTTCTCCATAGTCATTGAGAGCATGCAGAAATCAAGCGCAGGCAGCGGAAAGAGCACACAGCAATCCAGTCCCACCCACCCCTTCCCTCAACGACTGTTTGTCCCACCTGTGACAGGGACTGTGGTTCTCGTATTGGACTGTACAGCCACCTAATACAACTTCCTCAAACTTGTACTCTGCTCTTTTGGCTCTTTGTGTCAGCATCCTATTGATTTTATTGAATACTGCTGTGCAGTGACTGGATATTTTGATCTCTTTTGACTTCATCCTTCGATATTTTAACACTACTCATGGATGCTTATTGTGCAATATCTAGAGTCTCTTCTCTTTCAAATGGAGTATCTTTTGAAAGAAAATGTATATTTTTGTTTGATTTTAATTACATTGCAAGAAATATTGACCTTGACTCATCCATGTTAGATGGACGCTTTCACACCATTATTTATGACCCATAAGCATCGGAGCGATACAAGCCAGGTGCTTTGAGCTTTAGCTTGAATTCAGTTATGCTTATCAAAGCATTAATTGGGAATTAAAGACATGAACAAGGTGTGAGTCTGGATCCAATCGAGCTGGTGCCATGGTCAAGGTGCTCCAGTGTCCCTTTGATTTTTATTGACAGCTCTATTATGTTCAAGGGTCTCCTAACAGAAATAAATATTGCAGCTTTTGAGCAATTCAGGAGAACTTGTGTTTCATCTGTTTAACTCCAAGTCACCATGATGAATCAGATCCTAGGACCCATTTATCACTCATTACCCTGCTGAAGAATTCTGAAAGCTGATATTTGTAGAGAGCATGAGTATTGAGAGAGTAGCCTGAGTTGCAACTGTTATGTTGTTCATTTTTGATTCGTGCATGTAGCACTTTACATGTGTTTGTATTAAATTTCATCTGCTACAGCTTTGCTTACTTACATAAATCAATTCAAATTAGTACTACAAATCCCAACTCCAATCCCTGGGCCGCCCCACCCAGCACTTGCACACTATAAAAAAGAACTCCTCTAAGAAATACCCATGCTCTCTAGTCTCTACTTGTTTAGCCAGTTTCTTATTCACTCTCTGGTTTTACATTGAATCCCTATTGCTTTAGGCTCAAATAATAGGCAGAATGGCCACCCATCTCATTGTTCCAGTTCTGATCTCAGCTGATTTTCCACAGTAAGACTATTTAACATATTGTCAGCAGACTTCCAGTGAGATTCCTGCCTCTGTTAAAAAGCCACCTCACCGGGGAAGGAGGAAGGGGTGAGAAAATGGCTGCCTCATGTCTTGGATACCTGTATAAAACATAGAAAAGAAACATGGAAAAAATAGGTGCAGGAGTTGGCCATTCGGCCCTTTGAGCCTGCACCACCATTCAATAAGATCATGGCTGACCATTCACCTCAGTACTCCTTTCCTGCTATAGAAACACAGAAAAAATAATAAACATGGCTGGCAGCTTCTGGGCCCAAAACTTTTTATTTATTCATTATTTGTATAAAATACTCCTTTAGCCTGTGCAATCAATTACCTTTAATTACCTTCAAGCTAAAGTAGACATTGATTTTATGTATCCTTTTCAGTTGCCATAGCAACACTGGGCATGAGGAACCTGCCAGTGTTCCTAATACCCAATATTGCTGGGGAGCAAATGACAGCAAACTAGTTGTACGATTTTCTTTGCTCCATCATTGGTGGCTGTGCCTTCAGCTGTCTAGGTGTTAAACTCTGGAATTCCCGAAACCTCTCTACCTCTCTCTCCTCCTTTCTGTCGCTCCTTAAAACCCACCTCTGACCAAGCTTTTGGTCACCTGTCTTGATATCTCTTTATGTGACTCTTGTCAAAGTTTATCTGATGAAACTCCGGTGAAGTGCCTTGTAATGTCTTACTATGTTAAAGGCAGTGTATAAATGCAAGTTGTTGTTGTTGTTGTTGATGGATTCCCAACATTTGTATCTTGTAAAGTCCTGTCCCCTCAGTACAGATTCACATGAGGCATGTAGTGAAGTCAAGGTCACTCTGGACCTGCACCTTTATTTCACAGCTCGGGAATGCTGCACTTGCCTGAGATCTGTCCTTATAGACCTGTCTCTTGCAAGTGCACCCCTGGTGGTAAGGTATGCTGGTGGTTACAGGTCACATCTTATTACAGTCATGTATAGCATGTTAGGATACAGTTATATATAATAATGTAAGATACATGACATCACCCTTCCCCAAGGTTTTATTATCTTTATAGGTTCAGTCTCTCAGGTGGTCTACGCTCTGTGGTTCAGTTGTTTGCCTTGGTGTTTGTTTTTCTTTGGGTGTGGTTGCTGGTATCTCGCCTGGGCTGTCTGTTGGGATTGCCCTTTCCTCAGGTTGTTCCCTCTGTCTGTCCACCAGGTGTGGTGCGAGTTCCACATTGTAGTCTGCCTCTGGTTCCGCAGTGTTGTTGGTAAATCTGCTTTTCACTTGATCTACATGCCTCCGGCAGGTTTTGCCATTGTTCATTTGTACTACCAGTAGCCTGTTTCCTTCCTTGTCTGTTACTGTCCCTGCAAGCCATTTGGGACCCCTGACATAGTTTAGTACAAACACTTTGTCCCCTATCTCATTCCATCTCCCCTCGAATTTCTGTCATGGTACTCAGTCAGCTTATGGCGCTTTGCCTCAATGATTTCGTGCATATCTGGGAGGATTAATGAGAGCCTTGTTTTTGAAGTCCTTTTCATCAACAGATGCGCGGGGGGGATCCCAGTCAGTGAGTGTGGACGAGATCTGTATGCCAGCAGCAGTCGCGACAGGCGACCCTGCAGCGTGGGACCTTGGATTTTAAGCATATTAATGATTTGCACTGCTCTCTCCGCCTGGCCGTTGGAGGCCGGCTTGAACGGTGCCGTCTTGACGTGATTTATGCCGTGGTCAATTATAAAGTCTTGGAATTCTGCGCTGATGAAGCACGGACCATTGTCACTGACCAATGTGTCAGGGATTCCGTGCGTTGCAAACATGGTTGCGAGTCTTTCCACAGTGGTGGAGGTTGTGCTTGAATTTAAAATGGTGCATTCGATCCACTTTGAAAATGCATCTACAACTACGAGGAACATTTTGCCCATGAATGGGCCCGCATAGTCTGCGTGCACCCGCGACCACGGTTTGGTAGGCCAGGGACAGGGGCTCAGTGGAGCCTCCCTGGGGGCATTGCTGAGTTGGGCACAAATGGTGCACCTTCGGACGCAGAACTCCAAGTCCGCGTCAATACCAGGCCACCAGACGTGGGATTTAGCTATGGCCTTCATGAGAACTATCCCGGTTGCTCACGGTGAAGCTCCCGGACAAATGCCTCTCTGCCTCGCAGAGGCATGACTACTCGGCTGCCCCACATCAGGCAGTCTGCTTGGAGTGATAGCTCATGCATGCGCCTGTGAAAGGGTTTTAATTCCTCGGGGCAGGCATCGCGAGTCTCTGCCCAGTCACCGGTTAGGACACATCTTTTTACTAAGGATAACGTGGGGTTGCTGGCCACCCAGGCTCTGATTTGGCGAGCCGTCATGGGCGAACCTGTGGACTCAAAGGCATTGTTTGCCATGACTATTTCACAGTCCTGTTCGTCAGACCCTTCCGTGGTCGCCAGGGGTAGCCTGCTGAGCGCGTCGGCACAGTTGTCTGTGCCTGGTCTGTGCCTTATTGTGTAGTCGTAGGACGCCAGCATGAGTGCCCACCGTTGAATTTGCGCCGAGGCGTTGGCATTTATTGCCTTGCTCTCGGATAGGAGGGACGTGAGGGGCTTGTGGTCAGTTTCTAACACGAATTTGGCCCCGAAAAGGTATTGGTGCATCTTTTTGACACCGTACACGCACGCGAACGCCTCCTTCTCTACCATTCTGTACCCGCGCTCCGCCCGCGAAAGTGACCTGGAGACATAAGCTATGGGTTGTAATTTGCCCGCACTGTTGACATGTTGCAAAACGCACCCGACTCCATATGCTGACACATCGCATGTGAGAACTAGCTTTTTACCTGGGTCAAAGAAAGTCAAAACACAGTTGGAACACTGAAGGCGCTTTCCTGGGCGTCCCCCCAAAACCAATCGCACCCCTTCCTGAGTAGCACGTGGAGAGGCTCCAGCAGTGTGCTTAAGTTCTGCATAAAGTTTCCAAAGTAATTGAGTAGCTCGAGAAAGGCGCGCAGTTCTGAGACATTCCGGGGCCTGGGTGCCAGGCGAATTGCTTCTGTTTTGGACTCTGTTGGGCGGATTCCATCAGTGGCAATCCTTCTGCCCAAAAATTCAACCTCGGGTGCGAGAAACAGGCACTTGGATTTCTTGACTCGTAGGCCTACCAGATCCAACCGATTTAGTACTTCCTCCAAATTACGGAGATGGGAGTCGGTGTCCCTGCCCGTGATAAGTATGTCGTCTTGAAATACAACCGTCCCCGGGATGGACTTGAGCAGATTCTCCATGTTGCGCTGGAATATGGCAGCTGCCAACCTGATGCCAAATGGGCATCGATTGTACATGAAAAGGCCTCGATGTGTGTTGATGGTGGTGAGTACCTTGGATTCCTCGGTCAATTCTTGCGTCATATACGCAGATGTGAGGTCTAATTTTGAGAAAAGTTTACCTCCAGCCAATGTGGCAAATAAGTTCTCCGCTCTGGGCAGCAGGTACTGGTCCTGTTGAGAGACTCTGTTTATGGTAGATTTATAGTCCCCACAGTTTCATACGGATCCATCAGGCTTCATGACTGGGACGATGGGACTTGCCCAGTCGCGAAATTCCACAGGTGATATAATGCCTTCCCGCAGAAGCCTGTCTAGTTTGTGTTCAATCTTTTCCCTCATCACATAGGGTACAGCTCTGGCCTTGTGATGGACCGGTCTAACATCCTGTGTGATGTAGATTTTGACTTTGGTCCCTTTGAAAGTGCCCACACCTGGCTGAAAGAGATGTTCAAATCGCTTTATAACTGTTGAGCAGGAGGTCCGTTCCTCTAATGACATGGCATGGACATCATCCCATTTCCAGTTTAGTTTTGCCAGCCAGCTTATCCCCAGCAGTGTGGAGGGTCTCCGGGGACAATCCCTTTGTGTGTGACAGAGAGCATGGCGCTGCCGAGGACTGGTACTATTTCTTTGGTATAGGTCCTTAGTGTTGTGTCGACTCTTGTGAGTTTTGGTCTGTCTCTTTTATGCGGCCACAGTTGTTCAAATTGTTGAGCGCCCATGAGAGATTGACTCGCTCCCGTATCCAGCTCCATATTGACAGATATCCCGTTGAGTAGGACCCTCATCATTATAGGAGGCGTCCTATTGTAGGAGCAGCGGCCATTGATCGTGTTGACCCGCTGTACACCGGTGTCCCGGGTACTGTCCCCACCATCTTCTGGTCCACTTTCCGACCCATCCGATTTGTATACCAGCCGAGGTACCGTTTTTTTTTGCACATGCGGGCCAAATGCCCTGTATATTCACAATTTCTGCAAACAGCCTGCTGAAATCGACATCCCCTTGATGAGTGCCCACCCCCACACCTCCAGCACAGACCTGTTCCATTGTTCAAAGAGTTGCCAAAGAATGAGCTGCATCTGGCTGATCTCTCTTGAGCTTCTCTCAGTTTGTCGTTGATTGCTCGCATTTGGGTTGATGAGGTGTGAACGGCCATTCCTGTGGCCCTTGATGGCTTCTGCTTGCAGTCGAGAGCCTGTTCTCCCGGTTTTGTCTGTGTGTGGGGGTATCAGCTTGTTTAGTGCTGTGAACCTCTTCTTCCGATATTTTGTTAGTTGTCGTACCTGCATTGTAAATCAACCTCGTTTCTTCTTGCCCTACCAAGAATGTCTGTGCAACCAGTGCTGCTGCCTCTAAGGTCAGGTTCTTGGTCTCTATGAGCTTTCGGAATATGCCTGCGTGGCCTATTCCTTCAATGAAAAAGTCTCTCAGCATTTCTCTCCTCAGTTCATCGGAGAACTCACATAAACTAGCCAACCTCCGAAGTTCCGCCACGAAGTCGGGTATGCTCTGGCCCACACAGCGTCTGTAGTTGTAGAACCTGTGTCTGGCCTTGTGTAGGCTGCTCGCTGGCTTCAGGTGGTCTCTTACCAATTCTTCAAACGACTTGCTTGCTGGTTTCTCGGGTGCCAACAGATCCTTCATTAAAGCGTATGTTTTCGAGCCACAGCTGGCCAAGAGATGGGCTCTTCTCTTGTCTGTCTTATCGTCGCCTAACCAGTCTTTGGTTACAAAGCTTTGCTGGAGCCTTTCTATAAAGTCCTCCCAGTTGTCTCCCGCAGTGTACTTTTCATCTGATCCGTTGTTCGGCATTCTGTGGATTCTGTAATCCCGTAACCCGTCGCCACTGTAAAGTCCTGTCCCCTCAGTACAGATTCACACGAAGCATGTAGTGAAGTCAAGGTCACTCTGGACCTGCACCTTTATTTCACAGCTCTGGAATGCTGCACTTGCCTGAGACCTGTCCTTATACACCTGTCTGTTGCAAGTACACCCCTGGTGGTAAGGTATGCTGGTGGTTACAGGTCATATCTTATTACAGTCATGTATAACATGTTAGGATACAGTTATATATAATAATGTAAGATACATGACATATCTAACTTGAATATCCTCTCCCATGTTAGAACAGACATATTCTTCCAGCAGAAAGTCTGGCATAACTCCTATGAAAATCCTGCCCAAGGTCACTGAATCACTAACTCGTGGTTCCCTGGAATTTTTCACCAAGGGTATTGAAGATGGCCTTTATTTGTCATAGAATGTGCATTACCCACAGTATTGTCTGCAAATTCAAAACCTTTGGAAAGCCCTCATCTCTACAAGAGAGGCAGAATATGGATGCAAAAAGGATTAATGATTTATTTGGTAATTTAATAAAATATGTCCTCAATTCATTATTAAGTACACGATCAGACTGACACACAGAAAATTGAGATATGCATTTTTATGCCTGGTTGTTCTTGCTCTATAATCATCAGAGCACCCACTGACCTAATTCTCTCATCTCTAGCCTCTAATCTCTATCTCTTCACCAAATTCTTGCTCATTTGTTTTATGAATGCTACTGTGGGTATTGCTCCTCTGACCTTTCCTCTCTTCCTATTCTTCATGAATTCTCGCCCTGTTGAAATAGAGACTGATCACTTTATTTTCTACGCTAGCTCAGTCTCAAAATCTTTAGAACTCTTCACCTCCCTCAGTTTCTCTTCCTCCAACAACTTATAGGATGTGAAAACTGAAGCTTGGCATTGCCTAACCATCACCATTTCAGTTACCTTGTTTTCTACTCTTTTCAAATTTGGTACCGACCTACACCATGAATCCTGGCACTTCAGTCTCAATAGTAAAAAAAAACTTTCTGGTATTGCCACTGTTCATTCTTCTAATGTAGGGAATTAATTAAAAGCACAGAAGATAAGAAGACAAATGATTCAATGAGTAGTGAAATACTTCTAAATATAACTGAGACATTGATAATATGGACCTTTAATATATTAAAAATTTTACATCTGCACACATTTTTTGTCGACAAAACCGATGAACCATTGTTTTACACTTCTGTATCATATTTTCCACTCCTCTTTCCACATTTATAATGGTAACTATGTAAACTTGTCAAAATGTAATGACACCCTCCCACCACTGGCGACATGGTAGCACCTCAATTTACTACATCCCCCAGCTCCTGAGCCTATACTGGAAAGGATTCTCTTATTCTCCAAAAAATTCTACTTCTTTGCTTCCCAAATTGCTGTATTTTTTGCCAAATAACTGCTGCTAATAAGGGTGTTATACAAAAAAATAAGGACGGAGTGTATATTTTTTAAGGTGGGTACTGAATATGTGTATATTTCATTTTATATATTAAAAATCTTATGTCTTTGCACACATCTTGTCAAATGTTGCCATTATAAGTGTCTATGTCTACATTTAAAATGGGAATTTGTCACACTGTCATGAAACTCTCCTTCAGCTACAGCACCATCACTGGCAGGAGGGTGAAATTACAGCACAACAACTTTACATAGGCAGTTCCATTAAAAATGTGGATTTTGAAACTTATAATGAAACTATTAAAATAAGCACAGAATAGATGACATTAAAATAGGGATTGAATTACATTTGCATACTCTGGTCCAATTATCCTCCAGCCTCTACCCTCTAATCTGTTCAGCTAAAGAGTATAGGTGCCATGGGTGATCGACTATTTTTTATATATAAATGACTTGTGCATTCATCATACACTAGATTCTATACTTCAAAGTGTCAGACTTCGATATTGATGAAAATAATCTTTAATAAAGAGATAGAAACCCGGCCATTTCATATTGGGTTCTACTGACCTGGAGGCAGAAATTTAGATTACAATCGACCTCAGGAATTTATGAGCAAATGCCATTACTCAGTTTTGCCTATTTAGATCATTCCCCCACAGGGAATATTTGAGCAGTGGTCTTAAAGCGACAAGCCAGATTTAAATACCCCTGTTACTACAGGAACTTTATTTGGACATTCAGACTCTTCTGGCATAATGCATTTATATAATTAAAAACCAGGGGACCAAAATTCATCCCTGCCGGAAATGGATCGCACCTCCTGTTTTTCCTGTGTTTTCGTCATTGTGGTGGATGCGGTGGCCTCATGTGCGAAGCTCAGCTCTTTGTCTTTTTTTTTGAGTGGAGTGGAAGTCGGTCATAAGAGGGGCGGAAGTGGGGGCGGGCGGAGTGTCCGCCGCTGTCAGTCATCAGCGTAGTGCTGATGATGTCATCACGCTGGTGATACAAGGTGTTCGAACTGCTTGAATCACCCCTGTGACCAGCTATCAGTGGTGCAGCACTTCCTGAGACCATCCCACCTTTAGGGCTGGAGGGGTTTAAGTGACGGTGAGCTATACTGCTGGTCAGAAAGGAAGAGGGAGGAAATGGGAGGTGATGAGAGAGATAGAAACCATGTGTGTTATTGTAAGGATAACGTAAGGGTGTTAAAATCAACAATTATTGCAATAGAATGCCTAGAAATGGCTCCCTCAATAACTAAGTTGGAAAAGTCACATGCATAACACAAAAGTCTTGGTTTTGATCCCAGTAGGTGTTGAGATAGCTGATTTCAGTGGAAGTGCTACAATTGGCTTCAGAGAGGGTAAAAAGCAGCGAGGGTTCCTGCTCTTGATTACTATTCAGTGACTGCAGTGGACATTGGGGAAGGAGAGGGTTTCACTGCTGATAGTGCCTTCACAACTGAGAAATATGCAAACAATGACTGTCTCGGCTTGCACTTGATGAATGAGCACTTGGGCAAGTGCAGCCGGTACCAGTGGGCCTTCCCCAACATAAGCTGCTGCCTTCAGGAGAACAGGTGAGAATAATGAAGTAAGGGGAAAAGATTGCAAAAGTCTATTTGGAATTCCTAGAAACTCCTATTATCTGATGCTTCTTCAACTGCTTTCTCTCTTTTGGCTTTTTTCTTTCCTTTTTTGTTCACTTTGTTTTCTCCTGGGATACTCCCCTGCCTCTTGGTAGATGACTGTCAGGACCAGACAGGTTGTCTATTCATAGGCCACTATCACAGCGCTTGAGCATTTTGCTAAGGACACTTGGTTCTCTGGTGTTTTGCCCTGATGACGACACCCTATACAATATTTTGCTTTTTCTCTTATGGAATGATAAAATGCTATAAATAGATTCTTTTAAAAAGAACATTGAATTGTATAATATGTGACATAACAATAAGGTTTCAGTCAGAAACACGTTTAACAGGGACATGTGGCTTACGAACTTGATCCTAACAGTTGCAGGAGCTACAGAATGACCTGGATAAAGTCTGCTGAATCATGGTATGCAGATTTCTCATTCTGCCATCCTCCAGAATAATTTTACACAAGAAAAATCCTCTGCTTTTTCATGTTGCATTTATATTTGGGGCAGCAAGTACTGATGATTCACTGTTTCCCTTTGTCACATCTTTCTATTGGTTAGTCGGGGCAGAACCAGGAAACATACAAGTGCAGACAGCTGGTTGGTTGGCGGTTAGACAGCTGTGCTGGACCTGTATATCCACGTGCCTGCCTCCCAACACCATTTTGGTCCATGAGGCATGCATGGTGACGCATTGAAGCAACTCGGCCATTTTGCCAACCAGGACATGGGAGGCCATCGTTCCGCTGGCTGACCACAAAACCACAAATGGACAAGTGGTTCCCAACAGCGACCAGAATGAGGTGGTTTTAAAAAAATTCCAAATGTGGTCAATGGTGATGGAATCATATGTTTGGCTGGAATCTTGTCACAGTAAAGTGACAAAGCAGCCTTGGCTGTCAGTTGTAAAGTAGGGTCAGGGTCAGAGTCAGGGCCAGGGTCAGATCCAGGATCAGAGCCAGGGCCAGGGTCAGGGCCAGGGTCATGGCCAGGGTCAGGGTCAGAGCCAGGTTGGTTTGCTAACCTTCCAGGATTGTTCTGGAATCTCCAGCAATTAAAGATAAATCTCTATGGGCTAGATTTTACACTTTTGTGCAAATCACCCAAAAATGGGCGTTATTTCTAGCGTGGCCAGTAAAAATGGGTTTTCAGATCGCCGGCTTCTTGCCCATTCTCAAGCACCTAGTCTCCATTTTTGAAATTGGCCGTTACTGTGAGCGATATGAAATAGGCGGTGGCGTTAAATCTCTCTGACCTTACATAAGAACATAAGAAATAGGAATAGGAGTAGGCCATACGGCCTCTCGAGCCTGCTCCACCATTCAACAAGATCATGGCTGATCATGGACTCAGCTCCACTTTCCCGCCCGCTCCCCATAACCCCTTATCCCCTTATCGTTTAGGAACCCGTCTATTTCTGTCTTAACTTTATTCAATGTCCCAGCTTCCACAGCTCTCTGAGGCAGCGAATGCCACAGATTTACAACCCTCTGAGAGAAGAAGTTTGTTTTAAATGGTCGGCCCCTTATTCTAAGATCGTGCCTTCTTGTTTTAGTCTCCCCCATCAGTGGAAACATCCTCTCCGCATCCACCTTGTCAAACCCCCTCATAATCTTTTACGTTTTGATAAGATCACCTCTCATTCTTCTGAATTCCAATGAGTAGAGGCCCAACCTATTCACCCTTTCCTCATAAGTCAACCCCCTCATCCCTGGAATCAACCTAGTGAACCTTCTCTGAAATGCCTCCAAAGCAACTATATCCTTTCGTAAATATGGAAACCAAAACTGCATGCAGTATTCCAGGTGTGGAGGCTGGCTCATTGAATATGTTTAAGGTGAAGATAGACAGATTTCTGAATGATAAGGGAGTCAAGGGTTATGGGGAGAGGGCAGGAAAATGGAGTTGAGGCCAAGATCAGATCAGCCATGATCTTAATGAATGGTGGAGCAGCTCAAGGAGTCATATGGCCTACTTCTGCTCCTATTTCTTATGTTGTTATGTTCTTATATGCCGAGTTGAATTTGTTTTAATTCCACATCCGGCTACTTTCACCTGCTTTGCACCACTTAACTCGGAATAGGTGACACTGACCCTGCCCTTCACCCTGGGATTGCCAACATCGGTTGGAAGTATTCTTGGAGGTTTCATCACTTGACCTCCTACATCCAACTATTCTACCCAGTCAAATGGCTTTTCCCCACCTCCAATATTGTTTTAATTTTCCAAGAAAGTTAAAATTAACCACAATTGTTTTAATGATCCCTTGATTCTTGTCCTGAATTGCTTACAGCAGTATCCAGGGGCTAGATTTTCCACTTTTTTTTGCATGCTAAATGCCCACTTATCGTCCATTTTACCACTGAAATGATTTATAACGCCATATATCGCCCACTTAGCCACAAAATGGAAACTGACGGAAATTTTTCAGACAATTATCGCCGAGCGTTACTTTCCCCATGTGCGTAACACCGGGAAAAAATACCGCCCGCCCACTTTTTTGGGGCGGAATCATCAAAATGGGTGAAATCATCAGCCATGATATCGCCCACCATTAGTTTCTGCACGGAATTAATGCCGAGATTCAATAATACCGACCGCCCACTTTATTTTGTCATTAAGAAACTAACGCCCAGGAGATCGCCGAGTGTCACTTTCACCACCTCGCACACATATCGCCAACAATATCGCCCGCCCAAAAAACCACCCGGAAAAAGTGGAACTAACTGGAACTACTCACAGCGTTATGAATGCCATGTTCTAAATCACATGTCACATCCTTTAAAAGGCTGCTCTGCTTCAACTTCGGGGGAGTTCGGATGCACTCTGGAGGTGTATGGAGGTGATGTGAACATCTGAACAAACATCTTTATCATACTGTGAACAATTGGAATTTTATAGGTGTCTTCGTCAGGACATTCATTCTTTGTGACCAATCGGTGGAAACCAGCTAGCTATTGCAATGAGGCCTGTCCTTTCTCACCCTCTCTTGATTACCAATTACATGCTGCAGACTCAAGATGGCAGAAGGTATGCTCCACAGCATTATGTGCCCAATGTAAGACATGCCAGACTGATGAGGAGGACCAGACGTTACACCACGTCTGGCTGATTTGTTAACCAAAGGTATGAACAGATATGGTTCAAAGGCGGGTATATGGAGTTAGATCACAGATAAGCCATGATCTCATCGAATGGCGGAACAAGCTCGAGGGGTTCAATGGCCTACTCCTGTTCCTATGTTTCATTCGTCACCAAGTCTGGTTATCACAGACCAACTTCTGTGAGGAGGATGAGCAAACCAGGCAGATTCCCAACTGGAAGATGGTGTTTATACCCCTGTTTGAGCTCCCTTCAAATACAAGCATATTCTTCTTCTGCTGTCAGGCTGAGCCAATGAAACGACTCCACTGTCCTGGACCTAGGATTGATCTATTGTCTGGAGCCTATTTTACTTGGTGCCTATTTATAATAACACCTTCCTTCGTGTGGAAGAGCGGGGAACCAATCTGGTGGTGCATACCCTGCTCAGCATTGTATATAGATCGACATGGTGGTAATGTGAACGTAACTCACTGGGCAGGAAACCCACAGGATCGGGTGGAATGTCAGTTTTACACCCCGCCCATATATCACTCTCCACTGACTTCAAAGGAGAGTAAAATTGGGTGAGGTGTAAAGCCAGCATTGCACCTAATCCTGTCAGTTGCCCGACGGGTGGGTTAGGTTAAAATTAGCCCCAAAACTGTTACTAACAAGGAACAAACTGTTCAAACCTCGCAGTTCAAAGGAAAGAAAGAAAGACTTACATTTATAGTGGCCTTTCACGACCACCGGATGTCTCAGAGCGCTTTGCAGAGAATTAAGTACTTTTGGAGTGCAGTCACTGTTGTAATGAGGGAAACGTGGCAGCCAATTCACGCACAGCAAGCTCCCACAAACAACAATGTGATAGTGACCAGATAATCTGTTTTTGTTATGTTGTTTGAGGGTTAAATATTGACCCCGGGGATAACTCCCCCGCTCTTCTTTGAAATAATGCCATGGGATCTTTTACGTCCACCTGATAAAGCAGTCGGGGCCTCAGTTTAACGTCTCATCTGAAAGATGGCACCTCCGACAGTGCAGCACTCTTTCATCACTGTATTGGGGTATCAGTCTAGATCTATGTGCTCAAGTTCCTGGAGTACAACTTGAACCCACAACCTTCTGAATCAAAGGCGAGTGTGCTACTTACTGACGATGTCACATTACAAATGGCCATCTCTAGCAGTGGCTGGCCCTTTATTCTGGCTCTAGACAGTGAACACCTGGCCTATTTGTACAAGATAGCAGTGTGGCTATCACGGGCCTACATGAAGAAGTACCCTAACCAAGAGCATTCTACATAAAAAAGGCTGCACTATCCCAGTGCTATAGGATCTGTCCGATTCCACTGCACAAGTGCAATCAAACAACTTGAACGTGCTACTGTTTAAAGTTGTGAATTCTAACTATCACTTCTGGTTGCTGGTCATTCCCTGATGGTTTGGGAAAACTTTGTGCAGGCTTGCGATGAGAAAGCCTCACTGCTGTCCTGTACACATAGTACTCGCTGTCTGGAGCCAGAACAATGGGCCAGCCAACACTGCTAGAGGTAGCCATTTGTAAAGCTGCTTCAACACTATTGTCCCTGGATTTGCCTGGGTGAGGGGGGGGGAGGTGGTGGCAGGGGGGGAGGCAGCAGCCTTGTCTCATTTACCTTTTACAGTGCTGCAGATGAAACGGAGGCTGTTGGCGACAGAGTGCTTTAAGGTAAATGCACCTTGAGATGCTTCAAAGAGCTGACCTTTGTACAAATAATACAAACTGTCCCCAGCCAGCTCTGATGGTATTTCAACTGCTGTGATTATACCAAAAAGATGCAATCTATTTTACAGAGAGTTAAACATCTCAATACCTTTTAAAAGTAATCTATTATTATTCATCCTAGAAATTAATGTTATTTTTTCCCCTACACATATTGAATGTGATTGAAGCCTTTCAATGTATATGTATTTTTTAAACTATTTGCCTGCAGCAACTAGGCTTGTCACTGCCCCTGGGGCACTAATAAGTGTGCTGAAGAATGCTAACATAACTTTGAGATTTCAACATAGATAATCCAGAAGGAGTGTCCTGCAAACAATAGTCAAGACATTGTGACAGGAGCACCTGCTTCAGAGGTGTCATTAATTATCAGGAAAATTCCATTGACGTTTACTTGCCACAATACAGTACAGTAGACTGCTTTATCACAGTACATCACATCTAGTTGCAGATTTCTAGGGTTCAAGCGAAGGGAAAGAGAAATCGTTCACCTGTGATCCTTGAAACAGGTAGTTTAACTTTACTCAAACAATCTGGAAATTGTGTCTACACACTGGCGTGGTTAACAGTGGGCCACGTGAACCCATGATACTCTGTTCGACCTGAGCTGAGCTTTAAGCACTCTATCCTAACCATCAGCAAGGCTGCCTATTATTACACCTGCATATCACTTTTAGCCTCTTGGTATCTTAACCCCACTGAAATGTTTATTCATGTTTCTGTCACCGGCAGACTCAATTATTCCAATTCACTACTTTTTGGTCTCCGATCCTGCACGATTCACAAACTGCAGCTTGTCCAAAAATCTAGGCTGACACTTCAGTGCAGTGCTGAGGGAGTGCTGCACTGTCAGAGGTGCCGTCTTTCAGATTAGACATTAAACCCAGGCTCTGTCTGCTATCTCAGGTGGACGTAAAAGATCCCAGGACACTATTTCGAAATTAAGCAGGAGAGTTATCCCTAGTGCCGTGGCCAATATTTAGCATTCAATCAACATCACCAAAAACAGATTATCTGGTCATTATCACATTGCTGTTTATGGGATCTTGCTGTCTGCCAATTAGCTACCATGTTTCCTACATTACAACAGTGATTACACATCAAAAGTACTTCATTGGCTGTAAAGCACTTCGGGACATCCTGAGGTCATAATCATCATAGGCAGTCCCTCGAAATCAAGGAAGACTTGCTTCCACTCTAAAAGTGAGTTCTCAGGTGATTGAACAGTCCAATACAGGAATTACAGTCTGTCACAGGTGGGTTAGACAGTCGTTGAAGGAAAGGGTGGGTGGGGAGTCTAGTTTTCCGCACATTCCTTCCACTGTCTGCGCTTGATTTCTGTATGCTCTTGCCAATGAGACTCGAGGTGCTCAGCGCCCTCCATATGCTCTTCCTCCATTTAGGGCGGTCTTTGTCCAGGGACTCCCAGGTGTCAGTGGGGATGTTGCATTTTATCAAGGAGGGTTTGAGGGTGTCCTTGAAACATTTCCTCTGCCCACCTGGGGATCGCTTGCCGTGTAGGAGCTCCGAGTAGAGCGCTTGCTTTTGGAGTCTTGTGTCGGTCATGTGGACGATGTGGCCTGCCCAACGGAGCTGGTCGAGTGTGGTCAGTGCTTCGATGTTGGGGATAAGCATTATATAAATGTAAGTCTTTCTTTCAAGATGCAGCCGCTCCTTTTCCTGTCCTGTACTAAGACCCACTTGGACCTACACTGGATCCCTGTCTCCCAGTGTATTCAATTTAAACTCCTCGGGGTAATTCCTCCCTTCTACGCTTTGACAGTAAACTGGTGGAATGGATTGCTCGCCTGTTATAGAATCCACCCGATTTAAAAAGCGGGCAGGCGATCTGCTCTGCCAATTTGCTGCCCAATTGATAAAGGTGAAGATTACCCTCCTTGTCTTCAAATTCCCCCACAGCCATATCCCATCGTATCTCTGCAAACACCTCCAGCTTTACATTCTGCTCTGTACACTTTGACCCTCTGACTCTGGCCTTTTGTGCGTGTGTCCCTCCTTGCGCCCCACCAATGGTGACACAGCTCTAGCTGCCTTGGCCCCACTTTGGAAATCTACCAGGGGAGGTAGTAGCACCTAAAATGTTAGGGGAGATCAAAATACACTTGAGTCTAGACTGGATGAGTTGGAACACAAGAGGGATGAACTTGATGGGCCAAATGTCTTCTTGGACTTTCTTTGTTCATATTCTTAAAACTATGGTTGAAAGAACTTGATAGAAAACTGTAGGGTTCTCAAAAGGCAGAATTATATAGCCATCTTTCCACAATACAATAAGGGCACAATTTTACTAACAGGTTGATACTGGTACCTCCTTAGAGCAATGTAGGGCTACTGGACCCAGCAGCAAAATACAAGCTAAATTTTTAATGTTAATGATTGGGTAATTAGCAAACTGTTCACATTAAAAGGGTGAAAATGAAATTTAAAATCTACCTAGTTGGTCTAACAGACTGCCTGCAAAAGGGGTAAAATTCCGACTCTGGGTTCTCGGCAGCCTTGCCAACCGGGAGCATATGTCATACATTCTGCTATCCTTTCATGAAAATGGTTGGGAGATTGTGCATGGTATGTCTGAAATTCTGATATGTGCTTCCAAAGAGCGAGGTACAATAGAACTGGTCTGCAAGAGCAAAAAGAGCAGTTTAAAGGTACCTTTGCATCAGTTGCAGTTAAGCTGCAGCTGGTGCAAAATCCCAGCAGTGACATAAATTCAATCTCGGCAAGTTCATGAGCCATACATCTTGCATCATTGATGCTGAAACTATTTCATATCAACACAAAATGTGCAATAGAATTGGTCTACGAGAGGCATAACAATTCTTCTAGTACTGACATTTATTCTGAGCAAATTTGCTGTGAAGTACTGTCAGGCTGTAGACTATCTGAGCGTTAACTTTATTAAAAGGGATACAATATTTGCATTTAGGAAACAGTTAGGTGTGAGGAGGGAGACAAGCCGGAAGAACTGTGTTGAATTCGTTGTCTCAGAGAGATGTGGAAAGCAGGACATTGAATAAATTTAAGGCAGAAATAGACAGTTTCTTAAATGCTAAGGGGATAAAGGGTTATGGAGAACGGGCAGGGAAGTGGAGCTGAGTCCATGATCAGATCAGCCATGATCTTATTGGGTGGCGGAGCAGGCTCGAGGGGCTGTGTGGCCTACACCTGTTCCTACTTCTTATGTTTTTATGTCCTATTCCATTAATGCATTTCAATCCCATCTATATTTGCAGACAACCAGAAATAGTTTGCTAAGCATTTTTTAATAAATACCCTGGTGACTTTAGGACACATTGTCAAGTATAATGTATGAAGCCATAGTGTCTGCATTTAACAAAGGATTTTAAAAAAACTAAATTTTCTTCTGATTGAAAATCTTTAGTTTTTACACGTTGCCCAAAAATTTTAGAATTGGAACTGCATTCAAATCGCTGCTCGAAATCAGGCAAATATCTGATCAGAACATGCAGGTCAGTCACTGACTCCTTCACCGTCACTGTTAGGAGATCTTCTGGGTACTTAAGTACAACCTGTTAGGCAAGTACAAAAAGACATCAATATCTCAATGAGTAATGACGCACTAAAATGACATGGTGTTGAAACTGAAGGCCTTGTAGTGAGTCCTTAAGCCAAATATTTCAGACAGAATAGTGTTACATACTTCTTATTGTTTTTCTGCGCCTGCAGGCAGAAGCTTTGCATCTTGTACAGATAATAAAAATGGGAGCAGTCACTCCTGCTCACCACACTCCATTTCTAGTTGTCTTCTGTCTGTAAAAACTGGTTTGACTTAACATTTTCTCTTCTGAAATGATTTTGGTTGTATGATTTTTAACAAAATGTATTTTTAAAGTTAGCTACCGTCCCAACAATGTGGACCCATGTGGTTTGTTATAAAATAACCATTACCCTTCGACCTCCTGCGGACAACACACTATGAAACCATAATGTGGAATTAATTGTAATGTCACATGTATATTGTATATAGCCCATTTACGGTGCAGTACATAAGAACATAAGAAATAGGAGCAGGAGTAAGTCATTTGGCCCTTTGAGCCTGCATTGCCATTCAATAAGATCATGGCTGATAGAAACATAGAAACATAGAAAATAGGTGCAAGAGTAGGCCGTTCGGCCCTTTGAGCCTTCATGATGCATCATGGTGCATATTCTTCTACCTTAACTCCACTTTCCCGCATTATCCCCATAACCCTTGATTCCCTTAGAATCTAAATATCTATCGATCTCTGTCTTGAATAGACTCAACGACTGAACATCCGCAGCCTCCGGGGTAGAGAATTTCAATGATTCACAACCCTTTGAGTGAAGAAATTTCTCTTCATCTCAGTCCTAAATGGCTGATCCCTTATTCTGGGACTATGCCCCCTGGTTCGAGAATCCCCAGCCAGGGGAAGCATCCTCCCAGCATCTACCCTGTGAAGCCCCTTAAGAATTTTATACATTTCAATTAGATCACTTCTCATTCTTCTAAACTCGATAGAGAATATAGGCCTAGTCTGCTCAATCTCTCTTCATAGGACAATCCCCTCATCCAAAGAATCAGTCTGGTGAACCTTTGTTGTACTCCCTCGAAGGCAAGTGGATCCTTCCTCAGGTAAGGAGACCAAAACTGTACACAATACTCCAGGTGCGGTCTCACCAGAGCCCTATATAATTGTAGTAATACTTCATTACTCTCATACTCCAATTCCTTTGTAATAAAGGCCGGCATACCATTTGCTTTCCTAATTGCTTGCTGTGCCTGCATGTTAACTTTCAGTGATTTGTGTACAAGGACACCCGGGTCCCTCTGAATACCAACAATTCCCAGTCTCTCATCTTTGAAAACATATTCTGCTTTCCTATTTTTCCTACCAAAGTGAATAACTTCACATTTCTCCACATATTGGGCTTAATTTCCCCCAGTTATTTGCGCTTTTTTTTTGGCGTGTGCTTTTTTTTTCCCCCAAAGTTTTTTGCACCAGCATAACTCAGTTAGGTACGATTTTTTTAGGTTATGATTTTTGCGTCATGGAGGGTGTAACCTGATGTCTGTGCCAGTTTTTCACATTTAAGAAAGGTTGGCCAACTTACATGTGACCACTCCCAAAAAACCTTCTGGGCATTTAAGAAAAGCAGCGCACATTAAAAAATCGGTACAGAAAGATGCCATTGTTTTTAGGTGAGGTTTTGAAGGGAGCCAAGAAGGCAAAGAATATGCATCATGAAACTTAATTTTTTCAAAGTTAAATGGGGGAAAATGGAAATCTAATGCAATTCTTTAATTTGACTTTTTTCAAAGTACCCCACCACCACCGAATATCTCCTCACCGGGCTCGTGGGTCGGAGCGTCGGCCGGCAGAATCGCTCCCTCGCCCAGAAACAGGGGCTCGGGACTTGGCTTCAAAAGAAGCCCGGGAGGGGTGGAGTGGGGTGTGGTGGAAGCCAAACTGGACTGCCAGCCACTTATGTAAGGGATGAGAACCCTTAGGTTATGCAGCAGCTTCAAAAGAAACCCGGGGGAGAGGGCTTGGGAGGGGCGCGTGCAGCTGTGGTGGAAGCCGAGCCTCTGCCAGCTGACGCTCCGACCCTCGAGCCCAGTGAGGAGACGTTCGGTGGTGGCGTGGTACTTTGAAAAATATCAAAAATTAAACAATTGCGTTGGACTTCGTTTCTTCAGGACTGTGGGGTTCTCAAGGATTGCTGGTTTCCCAAAGGTACAGGGCTGCATTGATTGTACCCACATCGCCTTGTGAGCCCCTTTGGAGGCTTCCGATATGTACAGGAACAGAAAAGGCTTCCACTCTGTGAATGTGCAGCTTGTGTGTGACAACATGTCAGTTGATGCAAGTTACCCTGGGAGCACCCATGATGCATTTATCCTATGTGAGAGTGCTTTATCTGCCATGTTTCAGCAGCAGCTAGAAGGGCAGAGCTGGCTGCTGGCGGACAAAGGGTACGGCCTCACCACCTGGCTCATGACTCCGCTATGCGTAACTTGGACAGAAGCTGACTGGAAATACAACATGTCGCACATTGTGACGCACAGCATAATAGAGAGGACCATTGGCATCTTGAAGCAACATTTCCAATGCCTGGACCATTCCGGAGGCTACTTGCAATACTCCCCTGAGATTGTCGGTTAGTTCACTGTTGTCTGCTGCATGCTGCACAGCTTAGCGGCCCTGAAGAAGGTACAGTGTGAGCCGATCCGGGAGGGTGAAGAGGGTGACTGAATTGAATGTCACTATAACCCAGGCCGGTGATTGGAGCGTGGGCAGGTACAGCAGGAGGGACGAGGTCGGTGCAAAGGAGCGGCGAAAGATTGTAGAGCGATGTGATCGGGGCCCAGGAGAGGGGTGAGTTCGGGGCCCAGAAGAGATGAGGGCCCGGGGTAGCACGGGCCAGTCCACACTGCGATATTTGTTTGCAATAGGTCCGTGCAGCAGAGCTGATCTCCAGTCGTCTTGGTTAATCCTTGCCACTGGGCCGAGACCCAGGTCTGTCAAGACTATGTGTTGGCTGGTGTGCAACAAACACCACACATTAAAAAAATCCATGCACAGGCATCTTCCACCCTCCAATATGTAGTTCAGGACCTGGAATATTAGGTCCTTCATTGAAACACCTGTTAACTCATTGAACTCATCCCCTTTGGCGTGGAAGTAAGTCATCCTCGATTCGAGGGACCGCCTAAGCATAACTTAGCCATCATGAGGCAGCAGCAGCTGGTAGTGGAAGACCCACCTGAGGTGAGAGTGGCTGATGAGGAAGAGGAAGATGCAGATGATGAGGAGAAGGAGCAGGACGAGGAAGCCATGCAACTACCTGAACCCGAAGCATGATGGCGGAGGAGGGCGTGCCATTGTGCTCCTTTAACGATAGCTTGAGCCTTGCGCCAGCAGCTCATCCGTGAACGCTTTGCTGCCTGAAGGCTCAGTGGCAACTATTCCAAATGGACCATGTTTACTGTTTCGATCTGTTCCGTAATGTTGTGTTGTGTTAATGGAACAAATAATGGAAATGATTCTTCTTTAGTTCAAAAAGTTGAATTAATAATGGAACAAATAATGTAAATGATTCAGTTATAATTTAAAATATATTTTATTCAAAAATTTAACACTTCTTTCTACTTAACTTAACTTTAATAAAAATATTCTTGTATCAAACTTTAAAGTTTTCAGTTAAGATCATTTAGAAACTTTAAGATCACTTACAAACTTTTAAACGTGTAAATGTACATCACTTACAAAAAACTTTTAATGTGAGAACAGTTACAACAGTAACAACAATAATAATAATAACAGCAACAACAACAGTAGCAAAGAAAGGCTGCACGAATCTCTCCTCCACCTTATTCTAACACCGCCCACTGCGCTTGGTCTTGGTAACACCGCCCCTTATCCTTAGACTGTGTCCCCTGGTTCTGGACTTCCCCAACATCGGGAACATTCTTCCTGTATCCAACCTGTCCAGTCCGGTCAGAATTTTATATTCTATGAGATCCTCTCTCATCCTTCTAAACTCCAGTGAATACAGGCCCAGTTGATCCAGTCTCTCCTCATATGTCAGTCCTGCCATCCCGGAGATCAGTCTGGTGAACCTTCGCTTCACATTTACAATTGAATAAATGAAAATATTACTTTCACCAACTACTTGACCTAGATCCTGTCATTTCTTTTTGCACTGGCCTCTGGACCTCGTGGTGATCACCATTGCACAGTAATCTTGTGCAAGTTGGTTCCAGCGTTTCTTCATTTCTTTTGGTGAAACTTTTATTTGACCTCCACTGGTGTCCAGCTCGTGCCATCTGGCCTTAATTACAGTAACCAGTGCCTCCATTTAATCTTGTGAGAAATTCTTGGTCCTTGAGCCACGTTGCATATTGCAGCTCTGATTTTTTCTGCTGAGAATTAAAGTTCTCACACAGCACTCAAAGTTCTCATACACAATTCGCTCTTTAAAAATGGCTGAATGCAGACCGGGAGGTGTACTGGGCATACACGCCCATTGCAGTCAGGCAAAAAACTTAATTTTTTTTGCGCATGCGCAGAATGGGGTACATCCTTTTTACAGCACAGACATTAGTCTCCACCCCCCCCCCCCCCCCCCCCAAAGCTAAAGGACAGGCTTCATGGTGCCAATTTCAAAAATTAGACCTGGGAAACTTTCAAGTTATTTTTTTGGAGTCAGGGCCAAAAAAAAACAAGTGTAACTCTTGAAATATGCCATAAAATGACATTGGGGAAAATTGAGCCCTATATTTCATCTGTCATCTTATTGCCCATTCACTTAACCTGTCTATATCCCTTTGCCGCCTTTTTGCTTACTCCTCATAGCTTATTTTCCTACCTAGCTTTGTATCATCAGCAAACTTGTATACATTACACTTGGTCCCCTCATCTAAATCATTGATGTAGATTGTAAATAGCTGAGGCCCCAACATTGATCCTGGCTGTACCCCTCTAGTTACAGCTTGCCAATCTGAAAATGAGCCGTTTATTCCTATTCTCTGTTTTCTGTCTGTTAACCAACCCTCTATCCATTCAAATATATTACCCCCAATCCCACGAGCCCTAATTTTGTGTAATAACCCCTTGTTGAATGCTTTTTGAAAATCCAAATACAGTATGTTGAAGAATTCACATGGGCCTCCCTCCTTACCGTTTGCTGAGGCATGCTGATGAGATGTTAAACCAAGTGGACGAAAGTCTGCTCTTTTAAGTGGATATAAAAGATCCCATAGCACTATTCCGAAGAAGAGCAGGGGAGTTATCCCCGGTGTCCTCGCCAATATTTATCCCTCAATTAACATAACAAAAAAACAGATTATCTGGTCATTATCACATTGCTGTTTGTGGGAGCTTGCTTGTGTGAAAATTGTCTGCTGCGTTTCCTACATTACAACAGTGACTACACTCCAAAAGTACTTCATTGGCTGTAAAGCGCTTTGAGACATCCGGTGGTCGTGAAAGGCTCTGTATAAATCCAAGTCTTTCTTTCCAAGTCTTTTTTCATGGTTCTTCGGTACAGATTGAGATGATTAAGTACTCCAGAGGACACAATAGTTTCTGTGCTGTTGGAGGATGGGTAGCAGGACCTGGTTGAAAAGTGGAAATGTGAGGATGGGTATATATACCTTGTAATTTCAATGAATCACGTCGTGAGGTCACCAAAAATTGCTTACACTTTTTTGCCGCCATAAACCATGAGAGCTTGGCCTGGATATTAGCTGGCAGTGGTTTTTCGACGGAAAACCAGGCTTCCGAGTTCATTTCCTACTCACCCATGAAAGAATGAGACCCGCCGAATCTGGGCGGGAAGCGGTGAAATATTGCCCGGCCCAGAGACTACCTGCTGACCTCAGCTAAGGAGCAGGATGGGCTGCCCGGGCTGTTTCCCAGGGTTTTGTGATCGGGAAGGGTTAGTCGTCCTGCTCTTCCTGGCCCCACCAAGACAGTAAAATAAAACATCACTTCTTTGGGCCTCTTCTGGCCCTGATCCTTTTTCCCGCTGCCTTCACTTGACAGGAAAGCCACTGTCACTTCTCGCTCAAGCTGCCCAGTTAAAGTTGCAGTCTGTCCCGATGATGTCATGCATAAGTAGAAATGCACCCCGCCGGCCTTGGGCAAGTGTCCTTGTCGCCTGCTCACCAGCACAAGTTAAAATTGGGAACCGTTGGCCCCCAGCATCACCAGGGCAGGTACATAACTGGTGATGTGAACTGCCTACCCTCGCAGTTTCCACCGGACGGGTAGATTCAATCACCTGTCTCAACTGTAGGGGTCCTGCAACATCACTTGAACATCTGTGAAATAAATTCCAACTGCTTTTATATTGTGTATTATATTCAGCCAGCAGAAGACAACAGGGCTTCCTCAATCAATCGTAATTTAAGCTGTCATGCTGTTCCATGTTATTTAAATGGCGCTAATATCACATTATATTTCACTGCAAGGAAATAACATGGCCTTGTCCTTCCTTATCTCTATGATATCTTCCAGTCCTACAACCACCATCAAACTCTCCATTCCTCTGACTCTAGCCTTTGTTAACTCCCCCCTCCCTTCACCCCAATGTTGGATGCCATGTCTTCAGCCACCTGGGCTCTATGCTCTAGAATTCCCTGCCTAAACCTCTCCAACACTCCACCTCTCCACCTCCCCCTCCTCCTTTAAGATCCTCCTTAAAACCTAGCTTTTTGACTCTAATTACTTGCGCTTTGGCTCGGAATCCATTAATTACTGATTACGACTCGATGAAGTGCCTTTGCACCTTTTTCTATGTTAAAGAAAGAATGACTTGTATTTATATAGTGTAGTCACTGTTATAATTTGGAAACGCAGCAGCAGTTTGTACACAGCAAGGTCCCACAAACGGCAATGAGAAAACGATCAGATAATCTGTTTTAGTTGGTTGAGGGATAAATATTGTTTAGGACACTGGAAAGAACTCCCTTGCTCTTCTTTGAAATATGCTGTGGGATCTTTTATATCCACCCGAGTGGGCAGATGGGGCCTCGGTTTAATGTCTCATCCGAAAGACGGCACCTCCGAGAGTACTGCACTGGAGTGTTAGCCTAGATTATGTGCTCAAGCCTGGAACTTGAACTCACAAACTTCTAAGTCAGAGGCAAGAGTGCTACCACTGAGCCAAGGCTGGCACCACTATAAGAATGCACATTGTTCTTGCTGCATCGGTTAATAACTACTAATGATGTTACAAATGGTTCACATAATTTGAAACAATCTTATTTCACATTACTATTTTGTTCATATGTTTTATAAGACATAAAATACAATGAAAAGTGCAGATCGATTATGATTGATCAAGCATGCTGGTTGAGTGGGATTTTAACTGGGAGTTTTGGTTTGTACTGGTGAGCTTGGCACATTGAAAGGAAATCACATGACTGTACTTTTTATCTGTTTTCCATTTCGCTTATTAAAAAGAGAAGCCGGACAGTCCTGGTATTAGTTCACATTATATTTGGCTTGATAATGCAGTTGAGTATTTGCACAGTTTATGACATGGCTGTTGTAAGCTGCTGTAACTGAATGGGTTAAGTTTGCTGTGGTTGAAATAGGCTCGTGTACAGATACCGTTATCACATTAATAGTCCAATTCAAACAGAGCTCGTGCTGGGCACTCCAACTGAATAAATATTCTGTCTTTGTAAAAATAATGAGTTGTTATGGATTAGGTATTCTCGATTTTTGATCTTTCTTTGTTACTTTAAATTGAGTTGATAATGATGGCGGAGAGTTTGGAAACATAATGTAGGTTTCACACAACTGTAAGTCTGTGATTTAAAACTGTAGGGTGGAAATTACTGCAGGCAATGTTAATTTGTGAATACACTCTTAAAATTCATCTCTCTGCTAATTTAACAGCCGGGTTAACACCTCCGTCAAATAGTGGAGAGAGGAATTTTGGTGTGAGCAGGTTAAGCATTCTTATGTCAAAATTATAGACAGTAATTTCTAACCTTCCATATAATAAGCAAAAAAAAACAAACAATTTATCTGCAACAAATGAGATAAATTCTAGTCACTTGAACGCTTGTTATCACGGGCAGTTCCAAGCTGTCAGTATTTTACACTACAGTGCAAATCCATCATTTTCCGCCATGCATCTCTGCTAAAAGATTTATATAGCGCCTTTCACGACCACTGGATGTCTCAAAGCACTTTACAGCCAACGAATACTAAAAGCACAGAAGCACAGAATCAGCCCTTTTATCTTTTCAATAAATCTGTTTTTGGTAGTTTTCTTATTACTATTCATTTTTTGATACACTTTGACCCAGTTTAAAAAAGGAACATAAATAGGGAACTGAGCAGTGTAGTTGTTTAAATACTGACATTTTACCTTTGGGACAGGGGTTCAACTCCAGCTCAGACTGATGGACTGGACATTTTTTCTGCTGGTTTCTACAGGGTTCTACAATTCAACACTGATGAATAATCTCACTTGGAGGCCTCACAGGATCAATGATGTGGGAATTGGAAAAAGGCAGTTGGTACGTAGGGTTAGGGTTACGGTTTTCCCACTCCCTGACATCAAACATTCCCAAGTCAGCCATAATTTGGTTGCATGCAGAATAAAACTCCCTGTACTTGTTCCTAGCTAAGTGCCTCAGTCCCAACACTGAAAGAACGGTTATGTACCAAAGTGACTTTTTCCAAAATGGGAAAATCTTCCCAGCAGTCACACCACTCATGTTGATGAGCAAAAAAACATTTTTAAAAACAAGACAAAAGAAGTTCTCAGAAATGTGAAGTTATGAAAAGTCTTCTGTTCAAATGCTAAACTTTTTTCATCCTGCTTCACCCCAAAATATTAAAAATTATTTATATTTGTGGACCGTGCCTTTTGATTTATGAATATTAGATATGTTTAAGGGTAGGTCTCTGGTGCCAAGTCATTCATGTTACACCTAATGACTTGCGCATAGTACTTGGTTTAACCATTAACAGGTTTATTAGGCACTGGGATAATAATCCATTTGTTTAGTATAGCACTTTAGCATGAAATTCCAATAAGCGACATGAACAAATTTATCAAAGCGGAATGATTAGATATTGGTGAATGGATTTGTACAAATACTGCAGCAGGTGCAGAGTGTTTTACAACAGAAAACAATTCTCCTTCCAGCTAGCTGCGTTTAATGGCAGGGAAATTCAACTTAAAGCATTTAAGCTAATAATTTGGCTTGGGCAATTCCACAATTCTGTGCTCCTGGCGGGGAGGCTGGGCTCAAAGGGAGTGTGGGTCGAAAATAGAGCTACAACAATGTCGCCTTGATATTCTGATCTACGCTTCCTGTGAGCACAGAAACGCATCCGTGTGGGTGTTCATGGGCTTATTTCTACCCTTCATTTAAGACAATAGAAATGATTAAATCAATATATTTTATAAAGAGGAACTCGGGTAAAACTGTGTTTCAAAGAAGTAGCACATCTCAAGTTTCAAATGACGTTGGTTAACCATTTGCAATGTAAGCTTGAAATTCACTTGCTCTTCTTCTGCTTGAGTCCTCTGTCTCATTCTCTTTCTTCCAGATAGCAAATAAGACTGCAGTCGGAATCCTCAACACAGCTCCATCTTATGTGACTACTTGTGCTTCCAGTTTTATCAGTCCAATTTATTTTGCTGTCGGAGCCACTTTCTTTCATGTCAGGCATTACCTTTTGCACTCTTGCCCTGAATCAACGGGTTGTGGGTTCAGACCCCACTCCAGGTTTTGAGGATATAATTGGTGCATTGCTGAGGAATTGCTGCTTTGTTGGAGATGCTGTTGGAGATAAAGGGCCGAAATTCAGCTCCTCAAAAAGGCCGCTTAATGGCGGAAAGCGGCGGCTAGGCGGAGGAGTCGAGTGGCCATCGATGTCCGGTCCAATGGCCGCTGCCAGCGGAATTCAGCTCAGGCATTTTTGCAGTGGTGCTCACTTCTGCCCCACTTCCCCCCCACTTCTGCCATGGTATTGTGGTTACAGCCATAATGACACAATCAGTGCACGCACTACTGCCTCTCTGCCCCGGAAGCCAAATTCACCATAAAAAAACAACCTGCAGCCTGATGGTGTCCCCGACAGCTTTTTGTGTCGGAGCATTGTGCCGGGCTGCTCGAGACGGAGGAGAAAGGAGTTTTGGTGGGATCGCGATTTTTGTTGACTAAAATTTTGCGGAGATGTAAAAAATTATTGGGAATTGCAAAAACTGTTGCGGAGTTGTGAAAACTTTTGCGGACTTTTGAAAAGTTTCTCACTCGTCCTTTTGACATTGGCAGTGATTACTACTACAGAAACGCATCTGCACTTCACAGAGGCCTCATATTGAGGATTGAGCCTGCGGACACAATGGGAACGCCTTGCCCATATTGTGCGAGACAGGTAGGCATGCAGGAGAAGGCGGTGCCATCAGCAATGGGTCCAGAGGCAGTGGGCAAGTGAGGCAGCAGGCATGGCTGCCCAACATGGAGAAGGGCATGGAGATGGCTGCAGACCTCAAGACAAAGGGGTTGACAGGGAAGGAGTTGGCGTCAGGAGGAGGGTCAGGTGTGCTGACCTCGAGCACCAGGTAGTGGGCAATGAGCCAGATGCTTGCCAGCTTCAGCCTGCAGATGCTGAGGAGCATCAAGAGGATGAGGGAGAAGGCAATCAACCAGCTGCCATCGGAGGGGCCTAGCACAGACCTGGAGGAAGGAGGCCCTACCATGCCAGGGTGTACCGACATCAGTTTTCTTCATGGAGCTCACAGATGAGCAATGTCTATGAAGGCTCCGATTCAGGAAGGAGATCCTGAGGGAGCTGTGCACTCTCCTGTGGCCAGATCTGCAGCCTCAGCCAAGGCTGAGGACAGTTCTGAGCGTTGAAACAAAAGTAACCATTGCACTGAACGTCTACGCAACTGGCACTTTCCAGCCTGCAACTGCAGACAGTTCTAATATCTCTCAGTTCTCCGCCCATCACTCCATCTGTCAAGTCACATATGCTCTCTGCAGGAGAAGCGTGCAATAAATTATTTTCTCGATGAGCAGGGAGAAGCAAGTGGAGCGGCAGGCCAGATTTGTCCGGATTGCAGGGTTCCCCAGGGTGGAGGGGGCCATCAACTGCACACACATCGCACTGAGGGTGCCACAAACCCATGTAGAGATGTTTATGAACAGAAAGGGATTCCACTCCCTCAATGCCCAGCTGGTGTGAGACCACCAGCGCAGGATCATGGCGGTCGATGCCCGGTATCCAGGCAGCAGCCACGATGCTTTCATCCTGCGCCAGAGCAGTGTGCCCACTGTATTCTCGAGCCCAAACCAGGATTGTGGATGGTTGCTTGGGGCCAAGGGATATCCACTGTGCACTTGACTGCTCACTCCCCTTCGCAACTCCAGGACTGTTGGCGAACATGCTTACAACGACTCTCATTCAGACGCCAGGTACATAAATGAGCAGTGCATCGGGATCCTCAAACAGAAGTTCTGGTGGAGTGTTGCAGTACTCGACTGAATGGGTCTCCATCTTTGTAGTCGTCTACTGCATGCTTCACAACCTGGCAATTATGAGGGGCCAGCCATTGGAGGTCGATCCAGCAGTAGCACCTCAGGAGGAGGTGCAGCAGCAGGAGGAGGAGGTGCAGGAGGAGGAGGAGGACCAGGATATGTGTCGCCAGCCATCCAAGAGGCATCGTCGCCATCCCAACCCTGCAAGGGAAGTGCAGACCCATCTCACTGCTGCTCATTTCAGATGATTTAATGCCCACATGACCCTTCAGCTTTGCTTTTCCATGGCCATCCCAATGAATCCCTTCATACATCATTGCCCATTAAATTATACACCTGCCCAGATATAGGAAGACATAATAAAGATTTATTCTGTAATAAATAACAGTACAAAAATCTAACACAACACCATTTCCCACCCTTGTGCATCTCCTTATAACCCCTCTTGCGTGACCCTATCCTACTACTACATCGCAGTGTCTCCCCTGTGGCTGCCTCATGGGTCTGGGAAGGCTGCTGTGTTTCCTGTGTGGAAGCTACAGATTTCCTTCTGGGATGCCCACGACCAGCTCAAGCCTTGGAAGAGCCAGCTGCAGACTGGGAAGCTCCCTCCTGGGAAGGTTCAGTTAGCCTTGGCTCGGATGAGTCCATGCTTGGAGGCAATGGCGCAGTGACAAGTCTGGGGTCAGTAATGGTGTGGTCCTGAGAGAGCACATCATCAGGATCCTGGTCCGAGGAGCCTGCATTATTCCCCGGGGGCACACCACCACCACCAATCTGAGAGAGCTCAGGTCGGTGCTGTGGTGCCACACCGGAAGGTCCCCCGTGGCCCGTGGTGTATCCAGCCATGAAGGCAACACTGAGGTGTCAGGTAGCATTGAGCTGAGACAGCATGAGAACAGTCACAGTCTCAAAGCCACCGGAAATGACAGCAGTTTGACACTCTGTGCTCAGAGTGCATAAAAGCATTTTGAGCTTCCAGGGCCGCGGCTATCCTCTCCAAAGCAGCACTGATACACTCGTTCACTTGCGCCTGTGCTGTAATGACAGCTGCCACATCACCAATGAGTCGCAGCATCTCAGCTGGATCCGCACGGTCTCTCTGGGAGTCCACCATCGCCTGCACACTGGCAATGATGGGCTCCATGGTGTACGCAGAGCTGTCGACTATGCGGGAGGCGGACTCCTCCACGCCCCTCACCACTTCCGACAGCCTGTCACTGCCACTGCCCTCCAACATCTGGGAATGCATGGCTTCCACCCTTCTTTCATAAGCCCCAACATCAATGGGCTCGCCTGAGTCCTCCTCAGCAGAACTCCCGTTTGGACTTGCCCCCCCGAAGAGATGGCACCCGGGGTTCCCTTTGCCCATCACCATGCTGCAGCCCGCTGGGCCCCGGTGTAACACCTAGTGCAAACTCCTCTGCTATATCAACTAGATCAGATCATGTACTCCCGGTATCTGAGCTGGCGCGTGTGAGTGGAAGCAGTGACGTGGTGCTGCCAGCAGTGTCCTCCTCTTCCTCTGCCTGATCTGAGTTGGTGCCAGCGGATGGAGGGGGCTCCAGAGTATGATCTAGGTTCGAGCCCCCAATGTCCTCGCGTGTGTCAGGATCCCCGTGGCTTTCAGTGCCCTCAAGGCTGTCGTCCAGGCCTCGCTTCCCACTCTCCATGTCATCCTCTCCCAGGCCTCAGCTACCACTGCCTTCAAGGCTGTCCTCCTGCATTTCCCTCCCACTCGCACCAGCACTAGGACCCTCTCATTGGCTGTCACTCGACCTCTCACCTGCAAGCCTAAATGGCACAAGGGATGTCGTGAGGGGGAGGTATGGGATTGACGCATGGAGGCTGCAACCAGCACACTTTCAGAAGGAAAGGCACAGTAGGCGCTGGTGCTTTCAGGGAAAGATAGCATTAAAGGAGGGCCTTGCTTACCCATGCTGCCTGCAGCACGATCGGTAGTACCGGAGGCCACATAGAAGGCAGCATGTCTGCCTACTAGCGCCTCGACCCTCTCTTCCAGAAGTGTGAGGATCTGAATCTCGGGCTCGCCACCACCAGTCCTCCTTTGCTCCATCCGGTTGTGCGCAATCTTGGCCTACAAAACACAGAATGGTTGGTGAGTGGCAGTGTCATGAGGCCTCAGAAATAAGTGCACAAATGTGTGTCCCTGACATGCAGCTGTAACTGTGACATGAAAGGGAGCCTCCATTGCAAGAACACACACATATATACAGGCCTCAACAGTGAAATGCTTGTTCAATGACTATATAGTGAAGGTGGGAAATAAGAGAAGGGTGAAGGAGAGGCTCGCTGATGGAAGGTCAGCAGTTGGTGGAACAGGTATTCACTTTCATCAGACAGATGATGTTGTTCATCCTTTTTCGGCATTGGGTGGCGGTCCGGTCATGAATGGAGATCCCTGACACCTCCACAGTGATCTCTCTCCAGGCATTGGTGAAGACCTCGCGAGTAGGTCTGACTGTATCAGGGTAGAGCACTCGCCCCTCCTTCCCTCCACAACCTGCATCAGTGTCACGAGTTCTGCATTGGAAAAACGGGTTGCCCTTCTCGCGACAGCTCCAGCAGCCATGGCCTTCACTCAAACGCCTTCCCTCCTCAGGACCGAGCTACAAACCCCAGCCTTTCAGAAGGCCAGGGAGCAGCTGGCTCGTGAAGACCAAATCAAGAGAAGGTGAATTTTCCTGTGCAAACTCCGCTCCAAGCGCCCCACTCCCATACCGCTGCAAACTCCGCTCCATGCTCCCCACCCCCACACCGTTGCAAACTCCGCCCCCCGCTCCACACCCACACCACTACAAACTCCGCTCCATACGCCCCACCCCCATACTGCTGCAAATTCCGCTCCACGCTCCCCCCCACAACACTACAAAGTGTCGATTTCTGACGACCAAAACTGCTGGGCACCATTTTTAAAAAATTGTTGAATTTCGGTCGAATGGCCGCCGCAACCATTGTGGCAGTAATGGCAACCAAAGAGCGGTAGGTGCGCCCCGTTTCGGGCGGACCTGAATTTCGGCTCCAAGATGTTAAACCAGGGCCTCTTCTACCTGTTTAGATAGACATTATTAGCTATATGCAAATTGGCTGCCACATTTCTTTATATAACTAGTCGTGGCATCTAAAAATAAAATAAACATTGGTTGTTAAGTGCTTTGGGATGTACTAAGGCCAAGATAAGATGCTACATAAATGCAAGTTCTATCTTTCTTCCACATACGCCAATTGGTGTCCATTTGAGAGATGTGTGCAGATTGCTTTTTAATCCATCCTTGCCAGATAATCGATCCAACTCCACTTTCTTTTGCAGATCAGATGCTCTATTGGGATTTGCATCATCTCCTACTCCAACACATTCTTTCGCTGGATTTCAAACCCTCCCTCAGTTTTCCTTTTCTCCTAAACATTACAACCATTCAATCCCATACCTGGTGTAACCTTAGAATGACTTCTTTATTTGCTGCATCTCCTCACCTATCTCTCCAACTTTGGCAGTGTCCCGTGCTATGGGTATTGAATCTACAATTCCATTAGCTGCTCCGTGCCCCAGTGGGAAAAGGCACCAGTCAGTGTAGTATTGAACCATGCAGACCTAAAGCTACAGTTTCAATTCCCCGGCTTTGCAGTTAAATGATCTCGCCCTGGGCAGCAGTGACACATCGGCTTGGGCTGAGGTGGGGGAAGATCAGCCAAGCTTTTGCTTCTGATTGTTATTGCCAACATCACTTAAAAACAGATTATCTGGTCATTATCTTGTTGCTGTTTGTGGGAGCTTGTTGAGTATAATTTGGCTACCGCACATCCTACATTATAACAGTGACTACACTTCAAAAGTACTTCATTGGCTGAGGTCATGAAAAGCGCTATATAAATGTAAGTTCTTTCTTTCTTATTTGGTAACTCCGGCTGGAAAATGCACTGTCCACCTCCACAGCAAATACGCTGCACATATCTACCTCCTAGAATGAACATTTGTGTGATATATTGGAGGGCTCTTTGCAGCATAGAACCACCCAGTAATGGTGAACACCTTCAGGAGAGGAAAGGAGAAAAATGGGGGAAAATCTCAACCATTCAACGTGTCATTGCCTTTTCACACGCTCATGTGGTTGATTTGCGGCTTATAATTGTATTTATTACAATAAAAAAACAGAGAAAAAAACCCTTCTCTTCCACCTACAAATTGTAACTTGAATTGTTAAGGTAAAGAAAAACCTGTTAGAGGATAGCATGATGCTTCAGCCCGAGAACAAACGAACCTTTAGAATTCAAGAATGCTAGTTCTCCCTATTAATATAAATGGCAAATACCAAAAGAGGCACAAGGGTTTATTATACAGTAAAACAATCTTCCAGTGGTGCTATAAGATGACTATAAGATGACTAGTTATAAATGACTAGTTTTTGTGTTTTGGTGGTATTATCTTCAATTGCACTTCCAACTATTACCTGTACTACATGACTACTTTCACTAGTGTGTCCAGGACAATGACAATGCCCTCATTGCCAAAAGCAGGCCTGTCACCCAGTTGGATAAAGTGGATTGGTTAGCATTAATAATAGCAGAAATGACTGGAAATGCTCAGCATCAGCAAGGGAAAGAAGAGACAATACTTTGGGGGAATTTTTCATTGAGCTTGCATGTGATCAACACAAGAAAAAATGGTGTGATTTTCACTTCAAAAATAACTTGCATTTCTGTACCTCATTCATCATTGAAAAGCATCCCAAAGCACTTCACCGAGATGTGTTAAAATAAAATAAATATGAATCTCTCTTTGCACAAAACTCCAAACAAACTCTGACTTACTGTAGTTCAGTGTCTCTTAAAAAGAATATATGAATTTTTAGCAGCAAAGATTTTTCTAGATGAATTCCATTTACCTGTTTTCTCTCGTTGGGGACCAATGGTTGAGCGATTATAATCAGAGATGCTCAAGAGGGCAGAATTAGAGGAGCGCAGATATCTCGGGGGGACTGTGGGGCTGGAGGCGATTACAGAAATAGGGAGGGGTGAGGCCATGGAGGGATTTGAAAGCAAGGATGAGAATTTTGAAACTGAGGCATTGCTTAACTGGGACCCAATCCGGTTATGTTTCAAATACAGCAGGAATTTCATCTTGTCATTTTAGTGGAATCGTAAGTGTGTTCTTAAAGAATGGGTTGTGGATTTTGTTAGAAATATATTCCAAGGAAATTCTCCTACTACGCTTATGATCACACTACCCCATAGGCCTTCAAATTAATCAATACACAAAGACTAAAACTTCCATCTGAAATTCTTCCCTTTGCTATTAGGGTGGGAATGCTTCAAATAAATGTGTACTTTTGTGTCCCACTGCATAAATTCAGGCCATAATAACCACAGGAAATCTTCCCCCAGATCGCTCAATTCCCCGCCTTCCCCTGCTCTCTCTCTCTCTCCAGAAAGACATCTCTCCACAACAACAACTTGTATTTATATAGCATCTTTAACATAATAAAATATCCCAAGCCGCTTTACAGGAATATTATAAGACAAAAAATTTGACACCGAGCCACATTAGGGGAAATTAGGACAGGTGACCAAAGGCTTGGTCAAAGAGGTAGGTTTTAAGGAGTGTCTTGAAGAAGGAAAGAGAGATCGAGGGGTCAGCGATTTAATCAGGGAATTCCAGAGCTTAGGGCCTCGGCAACAGAAGGCAGGGCTACCAATGGTTGAGCAATTATAATCAGAAATGCTCAAGAGGGCAGAATTAGAGGAGCGCAAATATCTCGTGGGGACTGTGGGGCTGGAGACGATTACAGAAAGTTGGGCATGGATTTGGGAGGTGACAGCACGTTCAAGGACTTTGGAGAGGAAAGGGAAGTTGGAGATGGGCAGTAGTTTGCAACGACGGAGAGTCAAGGATTGGGAGTGATGACGGCAGATTTGATGGAGTGGGGGACAGTACATACTTACAATAATAAGGGGAAAAAGTCACTGGTGGACGTAGTCTATAGGCCCCTAATAGTAGCAACTCTGTTGGTCGGAGCATAAACCAGGAAATAATGGGGGTTTGTAAAAAGGGAACAACAATAATCATGGGTGATTTTAACCTCCATATTGATTGGACAGATCAAATTGGTCAGGGTAGCCTTGAGGAAGAGTTCATAAAGTGCATAAGGGGTGGGTTCCTTGAGCAGTATGTAACAGAACCAACCGGGGGCAGGCTATCTTAAATCTGGTCCTGTGTAATGAGACAGGATTAATAAACAATCTCCGAGTAAAGGTTCCCCTTGGAATGAGTGATCATAGTATGATTGAGTTTCAATTCAGATGGAGGGTGAGAAAGTTGGATCTCTAGCCAGCGTACTAAGCTTAAGTAAAGGAGACTATGAAGGTATGAGGGCAGAGTTGGCTAAAGTGGACTGGGAAAACAGATTGAAGTGTGGGACAGTTGATGAACAGTGGTGTACATTTCACAACTCTCAAGAAAAATATATTCTAGTAAGGAGGAAAGGGTGCAAAAGAAAAGAAAGCCATCTGTGGCTAACTAAACTGGTAGCAATGCGGTGGAGGAAGATTTCCTGGAGTGTATTAGGGATGGTTTTCTGGACCAATATGTCAAGGAACCAACTAGAGAGCTGGCCATTCAAGATTGGGTGATGTGTAATGAGAAAGGACCAATTAACAATCTTGTTGTGCGAAGCCCCTTTGGGAAGAGTGACCATAATATGGTAGAATTCTTTATTAAGATGGAGAGTGACACAGTTAATTCGGAGACTAGGGTCCTGAACTTAAGGAAAGGAATGGTATGAGACGTGGCGAGAATAGACTGGCGGGTGATACTTAAAGGGTTGACAGTGGATAGGCAATGGCAAACATTTAAAGATCACATGGATGAACTTTAACAATTGTACATCCCTGTCTGGAGTAAAAATAAAACAGGGAAGGTGGCTCAACCGTGACTAACAAAGGAAATTAAGGTTAGTGTTAAATCCAAGGAAGAGGCATATAAATTGGCCAGAAAAAGCAGCAAACCTGAGGACTGGGATAATTTTGTAATACAGCAGAGGAGGACAAAGGATTTAATTGAGGGGGAGGGGTGGGGGGGGAATAGATTATGAGAGGAAGTTGCTGGGAACATAAAAACTGACTGTAAAAGCTTTTATAGATATGTGAAGAGAAAAAGATTAGTGAAAACAAACGTAGGTCCCTTGCAGTCGGATTCAGGTGAATTGATAATGGGGAACAAAGAAATGGCAGACCAGTTAAACAAATACATTGGTTCTGTCTTCACAAAGAAAGACACAAATAACCTTCCGGAAATACTAGGCGACCGAGAGTCTCGTGAGAAGGAGGAACTGCGGGAAATTGTGTTTGGGAAATTGATGGGATTGAAGGCCTGCTAAATCTCTGGGGCCTATAGTCTGCATCTCAGAGTACTTAAGGAAGTGGCCCTAGAAATAGTGGATGCATTGGTGATCATTTTCCAACAGTCTATCGACTCTGGATCAGTTCCTATGGACTGGTGGGTAGCGAATATAACATCACTTTTTAAGAAAGGAGAGAGAGAGAAAATGGGTAATTGTAGACCGGTTAGCCTGACATCAGTACTGGGGAAAATGTTGGAAACAATTATTAAAGATGAAATAAAGCACATTTGGAAAGCAGTGATGGGATCGGTCCAAGTCAGCATGGATTTATGAAAGGGAAATCCTGCTTGACAAATCTTCTAGAATCTTTTGAGGATGTAACTAGTAGAGTGGACAAGGGAGAACCAATGGATGTGATGTATTTTGACTTTCAAAAGGCTTTTGATAAGGTCCCACACAAGAGATTGGTGTGCAAAATTAAAGCACATGTTATTGGGGGTAATGTACTGACATGGATGGAGAATTGGTTGGCAGACAGGAAGCAGAGAGTTGGGATAAACGGGTCCTTTTCAGAATGGCAGGCAGTGACTAGTGGAATGCCGCAGGGCTCAGTGCTTGTACCCCAGCTATTTACAATATACATTAATGATTTGGATGAGGGAATTGAGTGTAATATCGGCAAGTTTGCAGATGACACTAAGCTGGGTGGTGGTGTACGCTGTGAGGAGGACGCTAAAAGGCTGTAGGGTGACTTGGACAGGTTAGATGAGTGGGCAAACGCGTGGCAGATGCAGTATAATGTGGATAAATGTGAGGTTATCCACTTTGATGGCAAAAGCATGAAGGCAGAATATTATCTGAATGGTGGCAGATTAGGAAAAGGGGAGGTGCAATGAGACCTAGGTGTCATGGTACATCAGTCATTGAAAGTTGGCATGCAGGTACAGCAGGTGGTGAAGAAGGCAAATGGTATGTTGGCCTTCATAGCTAGGGGATTTGAGTATAGGAGCAGGGAGGTCTTATTGCAGTTGTACAGGGCCTTAGTGAGGCCTCACCTGGAATATTGTTTTCAGTTTTGATCTCCTAATCTGAGGAAGGACATTCTTGCTATTGAGGGAGTGCAGCAAAGCTTCACCAGACTGATTCCCGGGATGGCAGGACTGACATATGAGGAGAGACTGGATCGACTGGGCCTGTATTCACTGGAGTTTAGAAGGATAAGGGGGATCTCATAGAAACATATAAAATTCTGATGGGACAGGACAGGTTAGATGCAGGAAGAATGTTCCCGATGTTGGGGAAGTCCAGAACCAGAGGACATAGTCTAAGGATAAGGGGTACCCATTTAGGACTGAGATGAGGAGAAACTTCTTCACTCAGAGAGTTGTTAACCTGTGGAATTCCCTACCGCAGAGAGTTGTTGATGCCAGTTCATTGGATATATTCAAGAGGGAGTTAGATATGGCCCTTGCGGCTAAAGGGATCAAGGGGTATGGAGAGAAAGCAGGAAAGGGGTACTGAGGTGAATGATCAGCCATGATCTTATTGAATGGTGGTGCAGGCTAGAAGGGCCAAATGGCCTACTCCTGCACCTATTTTCTATGTTTCTATGTTTCTAAAGGACGGTATCCGATCAAAAACAAGGGCATTCAAAGTAGCCAAAACTAGTGGGAGGACAGAAGATTGGGAAGCTTTTAAAAAACAGCAAATAATGACTAAAAAAATGATTCAGAAAGGGAAGATAGACTATGAAAGTAAAGTATCACAAAATATAAAAACAGATAGTAAGAATTTCTATAGGTTTATAAAAAGAAAAAGAGTGGCTAAAGTAAATGTTGGTCCCTTAGAGGATGAGACCGGGGAATTAGTAATGGGGAACATGGAGATGGCAGAACCTCTAAACAAGTATTTTGTATCAGTTTTTACGATAGAGGACACTAACAATATTCCAGCAGTGGATAGTCAAGGGGCTATAGCGGGGGAGGAACTTAACACAATCACAATCAATAAGGAGGCAGTGCTCGGTAAGATAATGGGACTAAAGGCAGATACATCCCCTGGACCTGATGGCTTGCATCCAAGGGTCTTAAGAGAAGTAACGGCAGGGATAGTGGATGCATTGGTTGTAATTTCCCAAAATTCCCTGGATTCTGGGGAGGTCCCAGCAGATTGGAAAATTGCAAATGTAACGCCCCTATTGAAAAAAGGAGGCAGACAAAAAGCAGGAAACTATAGACCAGTTAGCCTAACATCTGTGGTTGGGAAAATGTTGGAGTCCATTATTAAAGAAGCAGTAACAGGACATTTGGAAAAGCAAAATTTGGTCAGGCAAAGTCAGCATGGATTTATGAAGGGGAAGTCAGGTTTGACAAATTTGCTGGAATTCTTTGAGGATGTAACGAACAGGGTGGATAAAGGAAAACCAGTGGATATGGTGTATTTGGACTTCCAGAAGGCATTTGACATGGTACTACACAAAAGGTTACTGCACAAGATAAAAGTTCACGGGGTTGGGGATAATAGCATAGATAGAAATTGGCTGACAAACAGAAAACAGAGAGTCGAGATAAATGGTTCATTCTCTGGTTGGCAATCAGTAACGAGTGGGGTGTCACAGGGATCAGTGCTGGGACCCCAACTATTTACAATCTATATTAACGACTTGGAAGAGGGGACTAAGTGTAACATAGCCAAGTTTCCTGATGATACAAAGATGGGAGGAAGGGCAATGTATGAGGAGAACATAAAGAGGCTGCAGGAGGACATAGACAGGTTAAGAGAGTGGAAAAGAATTTGGCAGATGGGGTATAATGTTGGAAAGTGTGAGCTGATGCACTTAGGCAGAAAAAAAATCAAAGACAAGTTATTATTTAAATGGAGAAAGATTGCAAAGTGCTGCAGTACAGCGGGACCTGGAGGTACTTGTGCATGAAACACAAAAGGATAGTATGCAGATACAGCAAGTGATCAGGGAGGTCAATGGAATCTTGGCCTTTATTGCAAAGGGGATGGAGTATAAAAGCAGGGAAGTCTTGTTACAGCTGTACAGAGTTTTGGTGAGGCTTAGCCTGGAATACTGCGTGCAGTTTTGGTTTCCATATTTACGAAAGGATATACTTACTTTGGAGGCAGTTCAGAGAAAGTTCACGAGGTTGATCCCGGGGATGAGTGGGTTGACTTATGAGGAAAGGTTGGGCCTCTACTCATTGGAATGCTGAAGAATGAGAGATGATCTTTTAGAAACGTATAAGATTATGAGGGGGCTTGAGAAGGTGGATGCAGAGAGGATGTTTCCACTGGTGGAGGAGATTAGAACTAGAGGGCATGATCTAGAATAAGGGGCCGCCCATTTAGAACTGAGATGAGGAGAAATTTCTTCTCTCAGAGGGTTGTAAATCTGTGGAATTCGCTGCCTCAGAGAGCTGTGGAAGCTGGGACATTAAATAAATTTAAGACAGAAATAGACAGTTTCTTAAACAATAAAGGGATAAGGGGTTATGGGGAGCGGGCAGGGAAGTGGAGCTGAGTCCATGATCAGATCAGCCATGATCTTATTGAATGGCGGAGAAGGCTCGAGGGGCCTTATGGCCTACTCCTGCTCCTATTTCTTATGTTCTTATGTTCTTATGTACATGAGGAGAGAGAACCGTTAACAATGTCAAATAACATGGGAGCCAGAAAAGGAAGTTGGATAATCTGCTGCTTGGTGGGAATAGGGTCGAGGGATTAGGAAGTGGGTCTCATGGACCAGGTGTGTGCAGAGTGGTCATGAGGGGAGATCAAAGAGAAACTGGAGAAAGATGTGAGTTCAGGGGTAGAGCAGGGTGGAGTCTTACAGGAAGTTTGGCTCAATTCAAACCCAATCTCCATGTAGAATGGTGCACACGAACACAGTAAAATTCCTGTTTTTGAGCATCAAATTATTCACCACATTATTCTTTAAGTTGCCATAAAATCTAATAAATCGTGATAAAATCTAGTTTATTAGTTTCACATTGTTAAAATTACACCAGTCACTTTTATTAAAAGGAGAGCAAAATCTCAATCATAATTCACATCCCTAGATTTGCAGGTCATAAAATCATTGTGATTGTATTATTTATGCACCAAACTTTAGGATAGTTATTGTAAAAATTGATATTTATATTGTTATTTTAGTTAGTTCCAGATTTGCTGAATATTTCACAAACTATTTAACATTGGACAAAAAACTTCCTACACTGTTAAATATTTGTCAGAATTTTATCTCATTGAAGAACTGCTTGCGTATTTGTTTAGTCTGATAAAATGTAGGTGGCAGCATGAATCTACTGATGTGTGTTCTGATTTGTGGCAAAGTTACGCACTAGTCTCGATAAGATGGAAGCATGGTACGTTGAAGACTAGAATGCATTTATAGTTCAGAGGCACTTCTGCAATGTGCGAAAGGCTGCCGCTCTCTGAATTTAATGTGCCCCATTTTCATTGTTCGGCAGATTTATAATGCAAGCACAAATACCAAGCTAGCTGTGCTTCCTGCAAACTTACAGATGCACAGTCTTCAAGAGACATGTGAGTCTTTGCCAGTGAATGGCGTAGCTCTGTACAGACCGACATGCAAAAACCGAATGCAAGCATGCAGGGCCCAGTAAACAAATTGCCCACGGCTGCCAACAGCGCCTGTTTAAGTTTGGTACTACAGATCACTTGAAAACCCCAGCTCACAAGTTGGGTGTCAGTGCCCACCAAGGGACCCACGTCACCTCCTTTATGGTGATGCCTCCAGAAGCAAAGCTGTAATAAAAACAAGATATTATTTAGAACATAGCCAATGAGTTAACTTGAAGTTTAACGGGCAATTATTACTGGTATTTCTGGTATACCTGGAGGCACTAGAGGCTGTGTCTGTCTGTCACAATCAGTTAAGAAAAAAACACAGCTGCAAATTGACCTGTAAGCACGTTCTGCTGTCATCTGGAGCCACTAGTTCTCCTTCCAAGGAATTTCAAGTTCAATACAGAACAGGAGCTTCCCAGTGCCACCTAGTAAAAAGAATGAAAGACTTGCATTTATACAGTGCCTTTCACAACCTCAGGACGTGTTTTACAGAAAACAAAATACTTTTTGTAATGTAGTCACTGCAATAATGTCGGAAATGTGGCAACCAATTTGCGCACAGCAAGGTCTGAAATTCCCTTCCTAAACCTCTCCATCTCTCTACCTCTCTTTCATCTTTTAAGATGTTCCTTAAAACCTACAACAACAACAACAACTTGTATTTATATAGCACCTTTAACGTAGTGAAACGTCCCAAGGCGCTTCACGGGAGTATTATAAGACAACAAATTTGACACCGAGCCACATAAGGAGAATTTAGGGCAGCTGAGAGGTAGGTTTTAAGGAGCGTCTTGAAGGAGGAAAGAGAGGTAGAGAGGGGGAGAGGTTTTGGGAGGGAATTCCAGAGCTTAGGGCCCAGGCAACAGAAGGCACAGCCACCAATGGTTGAGTGATTATAATCAGGGATGCTCAAGAGGCTAGAATTAGAGGAGTGCAGACATCTTGGGGGGTTGTGGGGCTGATGGAGATTACAAAGATAGGGAGGGGCGAGGCTATGGAGGGATTTGAAAACAAGGATGAGAAGTTTGAAATCGAGGCATTGCTTAACCGGGAGCCAATATAGGTCAGCGAGCACAGGAGTGATGGGTGAGCGGGGCTTAGTACGAGTTAGGACATGGGCAGCTAAGTTTTGGATCACCTCTCATTTATGTAGGGTAGAATATGGGAGACCAGCCAGGAGTGCATTGGACATGGAATAGATGAGGGTTTCAGAAGCGGATGAGCTGAGGCAGGGTCGGAGATGGTCGATGTTACGGAGGTGGAAATAGGCGGTCTTAGTTCCTCTTATACCAAATTATTAGTCACCTGTCCTACTATCCCCTTATGTGGCTCGTGTCAAATTCTGTTTGTTAATGCTATTGTGAATGCCTTCGGATGTCTTACTGCGCTAAAGGCGCTGTCTAAATGCAAGTTGTCGTTATAGTTGTTGATTTAATGATTTAATGAGTGTTTGTTTTTAGCCAAACCTCCATCAATATTCAGGAAGAAATTAATCCATCAAATCAGCAACTGAAAAGAGAAAGAAAAAGAGACAAGAAAAAACGGAACAAAAAAGGCAACTTGAATTGCAGATGAAAATTAGCACGAATATTTTTATTTAAATTACGGACACTGCCTGCAGAAGAAACAAAAAAGAAATGATGTAAACATTTCAAAGAAAAATATGAGCCTGTCTGCACGAGGGAGATTTCCAGTAGTGTCGCTGTTTAATGGTGAGTATGATTACTGACAATTAGCTTTATCTAACTCTATCCAGGTGAGCTGAAAAGAGGAATGAAAATATTAGAACCCCTATTTTCCCCAATGAAGATTTCTGGCATCCACTTACCTGTACGCACGTTTTTCTCACCACCGTCAGCAGCGAAAAAAAACCCACGCTAGTCTCCCCGAGACAAAAGCTAAATGTAGCGCCGCGCTACTCGAGTCCATCTCGGGGGGGCGGAGCTAACAGTTTGCGCCTAAAATGCACTGCGCATGCACGTAAATTTTTTAAAAAACCTCTGCGCATGCGCTGTAAAAAATGTTTTTTTTTTTAATCGGCACATGTAGAGTCTGTCTGGATCACCAGTGAGTATCCATTGGTGCCAGATGTGGATTTTCAGGTAGGAAATACAGCTTCAATCAAAAGATGGATGCAAGGGAAGGGTGCAGAGAAGGCGAAAGGGTCAGCGATGGAGAAGGGGAAGCTGTAAGGGCCAAGAGATTTCTCACGGAAGAAATTGAGCCCTTGGTTGACATAATTCAGAGTAGATGGGAAGTTCTTGAAAACAAAGGGAGCTCTGTACTCGCAAAAGTTTGGGACCAGGGTTGCAGTAGAGTTTAATGCAATGTTCATTACTCTGAGAAGCGATGCACAGCTCAAAAAGAAATGGTAGGACCTCGGACAAGCAGTGACTGTAAGTAATAATTTTAATTTTAATTTATTTACGATTTTAATTATATTTATATTTATGCATTGCAATAACATAAGTAAATGTAATTTGTGTGTATGTGTGTGTGGTGTGTGTGTGTGTGTGTGTTCAGACGGACCCTCTCTTAAAAAGTTACATTTTCATCTTTGCAGAAAATGGTATCACAGATCAACCGAGAATGGTCACAAACTGGAGGCGGTCCAGCAAGTAGGCTGCAACTAACAGCCGAGGAGCAGAGGATAGCGTAATGATTAAATCTTACAGGAGAAGACCAACCACCAACATGGAAGCTGGGCCCAGTTTCCCAAGAGAATTGGCCCTGCAAATTGCACAGTCTGGGTTGGCTAAATGTTGCGTACTGCATGTACTGGCTACACCTCTCCTTCCTCCCGACTGCTAACCAAGCATCCCTCTTATGTTTTGCAGATGTTGCGCATCAGGAGGAGACATAAGGTGCACCTGAAGTAGAAGAAGAGCATGTTCAGGAAACCGTCATTCCAGATATTCTACATCAGGAGAATGAAGGGCAGCAGAAAGACTTCGACAATGAGATGGTTACACTGGATTTGGAGATGGTGAATCCCTCGAGGATTCCAAGCCCTTTCCTGAGTGAATCAACCGACGGCCATTTCTAGGTGTGCCGTCTGAGGCTGCGGGTCCCAGTGTGTTGCAGCAAGCCACACCTGCGGGACGTCAGAGGAGGGTGGAAGGGAGAGCTGAAGCAGAAACACAGGATGCAGAGAACATACGACATCTCATGGGGATAAGTGGGGAGAACATCCAACAATCGAGGTTGCTCCTGGAAACCTTCGGTGGGGTGAGGGTAGAATTAGCGGGGCTGAGAGATGAAGTAGCAACACTGGCTGGAGGAATGGGTGAGGTGAGGGGAGAAATTGCAGGACTGTCATTCGAGGTGGCAAGACTGTCGGGACAGATGACAGAGGTAGTAGCAGCAATAAGGGGACACACCCAGGCTGTCATTGCTGCCAGGAACGTACTAACCCCCAGACGAAAGTCAGGGATTGATCCATAGGTTGAGGATGACTATGAAGAGGAACCCAGGCCTTCCACAATGACACATGCTAGCTCTGTCCCTGTCGTAACCCAACAACAAGAAACGCTCCATTGGAAAAAAAAGAGTAAACCGTGGGGTAGGGGGAGGGGCGAGGAAGCAGAAGTCTGCAACAACGGGCACGCACAGGGGTAGCGGCATCAACTGGGGCAGGAGTGGTGCACAGCGCTGAGGAGGAGGAGAGATGGCTTGTTGGTTTGATTGTTTGTTTGGTTGTTCATTTAAAAGTTTGACACGAAATTTAATAAAGTTTTTAAAGTTATTAAAGTTAAAAGATAAGTTATGTTAAGCTAAGTACAACTGTGCTGTAAAATGTTTAATAAAATATTTATTTTGGATTTTTAACCTGACTCCTGCACATTATTTTTTTAATCCAGCGCTATAAAATCTTTTTGGATAATGTCACGGATTCAACTTGTCAAATGGTCTCATTCCTTGTAACCTATAAGTTTAAATGAAACAGGGGCAGGTTCCAGTACTAAAGTGGATCCTGACTTGTTCTAGGTCACTGATACATGTAACGCAGTACCATGGTACATGTATCAGTGACCCTGACCCAGACTAGATCCATGAACACCTTAGTACTGGAACCTGCCCTTGTTTCATTTAAACATACGTTACAAGGAATGGGCCATTTGACATGTTGACATGTTGAATCCGTTGACATGTTGAAATCGGTAAGAATCTAATTGAGAATCAAGTAGTCATTCGGCACTTCCTATTGTTCAGGAGCATATCATGCAATACTTTTGCCTATTGAGTTACTGGAGGAACAACAGCAACCAGCTTTTATATTATGCCTTTAGCATTGAAAAATGTCTCAAGGTGCTTCACACAAGTGTACGCAGACCAAAAAGGACATCCAGCTGAGAAAGGAGCTATTAGGTGATCAAAATCCTGGTCAAAGAGATGGGTTTGGGAGGGTCTTACAGAAGGAGAGGGAAGCAGAGAGGTTTAAATGTGAGGCTGAGACAGTTGAAGGCACAGCTGCCAATGGTGGGGCAAGGGGAGAAAAGAATGTAGAGTTCTGGTGGGAATTTTAGGGCTGGAGGAGGTTAGAGTGTTAGGGCAGCAAAGGTCATGAAGGAGTTTAAACATAGGGCTGAGAATTTTGAATAGAGGCATTGGTAGACCAGGAGTCAATGTAGGGCAGCGAGTACAGGAGTGATGGTCAGCGGGACTATATGCAGCTGAATTTTGGATGAGCTAAAGTTTAAGGAAGGTGGAGGATGCAAGCCCAGCTAGAAGAACATTGCAATAGTTGAGTCGGGACACATTAGGGTTTCGGCAGATAGGCTGAGGCAAGCGTGGAGGTAGGCTTCAATACAAGGTACTAAACATACTTATGAGGTAGATCAGACCCTATTCTAGTGGATAAAAACATTGTTACGCTAGTTAAATATGCCTTCAAATATATTATTGTTTATTCAGGTCCACCTAAGCATTGCAACACTGTATTGACACTTTGAAAATTTAAGGGGGATTATTTAAAAAGAAAATTAAATGTCCAGTCTTTATTATAATTCGCTGATCCTTTCCTATGTGCCTGGAATGTGTTGCACTGTCTTGCGTGGAGGACCTTCGACCTGGGATAGCAGCGGGCCGCGTGCGTGGAGGACCTTCGGCCAGGGATAGTAGCGGATCGAATCGGCTGCGTAGAAGAGTTTATCTGCTAAGGAAAAAGTTGCCCTGGTGTTTGCTGAAGGATGCCTCCTGTTGATGTGGTGATTTTGCCTGCCATTTGTTAGATGAAGGCTACTCTGCATTTTTGAAGTATCTTTGGCAATTTGTATCCAGTTGGAACTTCGATGGAAAAGGCGAGTGGGGAAGATTTGTGTTTAATTTGCCTGCCTGCAGTTTCCTCAACCAAAGAGGAGCCTTAAAAGTAAGTTTTATTTCAGCTGAGTTATTTTTAAACTGCAGTTATTTGCTAGAAAAAGCCATGGAGGACCTTCGACCAGGGATCGTAGCAGGCCAGCGCCGATTTCTCTAAGTGTAGGTATGGATATTTCAAACAGTATTCAATGTGTCTGTGTGCGGTTTAAAAAAAATGTTGTTGGGGAAAGTGGCCTTAATGGCCAGAGACAGCCGTAATCAGCGTTATACTGTACATCAGGACCAGATTATAAGGCACCAGAAATTCTGCTGCTGTTAGTTGGCGCCGGCACCCAAACATTGAGCAAACTTTGAAATGTCCATCCAAGCCAGAAAAATCGCTGGGTGCCAAAAAATCAGCGGCAAATCCTGGGAAAATAGGGGCCTAGAGAACTTATTTATAGTGCACCACACAAGAGAGAGGAATATTCAACCACCAGCACTGAAATCTAAAACCTCACACCGAAAAAAAAATCATGTAACCACTACTGGAAAAACCTGTCAAGCAAAACATTGGAGTCAGTTAGTAGCAATTGGTCTTGCACCTGTGCCTGTGAGCTACACTCAGGATCTGTTTAGTATTGACATGGCAGGAAGGCCCTAGTCGTAATCCTGCCTCCTTGATGACATCTGTATGTAACATTTCAATCCTGCATTGCCTTGCATAATAAAGAAAGAAAGATTTGCATTTATATCGCACCTTTCATGACTTTAGGATGACCCAAAACACTTTATAGTCAATGATGTACTTTTGAACTAAAGTCACACTTGTAATGGAAACACAGCAGCTAATTTACGCACAGCAAGATCCCACAAACAGCAATGTGATAATGACTGGATAATCTGCTTTTAATGCTGTGGGTTGAGGGATAAATATTGGCCAGGATACTGGGAGAACTTGTGTTATCAGGTCAGTCACTTATTGCTAGTGTGCTTTTTGTGAGTGCTTTCCTTGGATCACCAAACCACAGATAGGAGGCACAAAATAAATCATTTGTTTTGATGAAAGCTTCCCTTTGGAACTTCTGTCACAGTTTGGGTATTTTCTCAATACCTTTTACTAATACTTCATGTAAAATTACTTTCATATGGAGTCCTAAGGAGCACTTTCCTATAAACCATAACTAGACCTTGTGTTTGAAGCACATAATATAGCATGTCCCAAGTCAACAATGAACCCTTCTAATGTTGGAGTACACACCAGAAATAATATGGCAGTCAGTGTCCTCCAGGTCTCTGTGAATCAGTGAAAAATACCATTTTAACAGATCAAAATTCAAAAGCCCTTAAAATTATCTACATTTTTTACTTACTTGAAAATTTTGAATAATATTAGAATTAGTTAAATTGTCCTTCAGAGTTATAGGCTGGACCAACTGTAACCCCAGTCTCATAATAAGGCTCTCGCATATTCAAGTGCATGTTGATTCAGTTTTGACTCTTCCTGAGCTGCATATTTTTGCTGTTATTCCTTTTCATCCTCGCTGTACATATACTGTCACTCCTTTCCATTCCCTAGTACTAGTACTGACCCTCCTGGTGTCTGCACTGCTCCATTGCATCCTCCAGATTAATTATTTCAAATTGGTGCCCATTTTATTCTTTAATTCTGCTGCCAGTTAGGTTAACTCTAGCTCATGTTAGCCCAACTTCTGACCCCTGGTATATATCGCTTTTTTACTGCTGTTAGCTTCGGATTATTCACTTTAACTTCAAATTTTGCACTGCCTAATTTGGTCTGCAGATGATATTTATCCCAGTTTAATTGTCACCAATTGTTACAAGCATTGGGGAAACGCTTGACATTTTTTATTCAAGCTCAATGCAAAAAGTCAACTTTCCTTATAAACTGAAACCGAACCTTATGCTTGAATTATATGAGATACTGTAGTGTGTGACTCGGTGAAAAATGAACACTCCTGCCATTGGGATGAGTGCTAGAAATAGAGCAGACAATCTGTCAAAATTGTCGGGGAACACCACACTGACAATCCTTATCGTTCAAAAAGACAAAGAAAGACTTGTATTGATATAGCACCTTTCATGACCACCGGATGTCTCAAAGCGTTTTACAGCCAATGAAATACTTTTGGAGTGCAGTCACTGTTGTAATGTGGAAAATGTTTTATTGTGGGAACTGTTGCACTGTTATAATCAGGTTAAAAACTGCCAAAGTTTATTATGTAAAAACTAAAATTTTCCAGAAGCGATGAGGAGTCAGCAGATAAACATATCACAATAATTAACACGATCTTTTCCAAGACAGTAAAACAATAATGCTTGAACCTGAGTTCATGATATAAATCTAACTGCTATAAGTTGTATAGCACACAGTGAAATAGGAACCCAGAGAACATTGTGTACCAGTCTGCTTATAGCGATCTTTACTTTGATGTGCTAACTAGCACAATGAATTTTTTAATAAAAGATATTCTTCCCAATTAATTAAAACTGACCCACTTTTAATTACTTCCTTCAGTAGCAGACCAGAGAGAAAAGGAATTTACAAAAAGAAGTAAACAACTTCAACCAGCGTTGAGCTTTATAAAACAAAATGTGATTTAATTAGATTTGAGTTGTAGATAATGTGAATATTTATGCCTCACTTTTTAACAATGCAATTAACCGGATCCATTTAAATTTGTTATTAAAGTATAATGCTCCCTGACAATGGTACACATTACACTTTGCCTGACTGCTCCTAAGCTAAGACAAAGGGGGGCCAAAATTGCCGCTTTCCTTAAGGCCTCTTAACACCGGAAAGCGGCGGCCACACTGCGGAGTGCAATGGCTGCTGACTTTTCGTGTAATGGCCGCCATTATCAAATTTCCACTCTCATGTTACCCCGGCAGTGCCCCGCCCCCTCCTACCGCTCCACTGCTGCTGATCCGTGCTAAGTGCGCCATCACAGTGTGCACCGTCGATCTAGCGACCTGATGGTGAAATTCCGCCATGAAAATCTTTGGCCTGCCCGGCGGTGCCAAAACAAGCTTTTTCACGCCGGTCCGTCAGGCTGAGGCCTTCTGCAATGGTGGTGTGGCTCCCCTTAAAGGGGAGGACCTACTGCCGCTGCCGCCGTGTTTTTTTTTTTGTCGGCCAACTGCCAGGTCGGCCCGACAATTATGCCCCCAGGTCCGGCCGGACCGCCAACAGGCAGTCTGGCACCCCCTCTTGGGTGCCAGGCCACTGGCCCGGCTGACCCCTCCCTGGTGGCCCTGTGGACTGAAGTTTAAAGATCGCGCAGGCTCACCCCTTTAAGTGAAGGGAGAGCCATGGTGACGTGGCACCATTATGACATAATCGCGGCAGCCACTCCACACCCCTCCCCCCCAACTTTTGCCCCTCTAGTGTTGTCACCGCCGCATATTCACCCCCATTATGAGCGACTTCCGGATCCGAGTGAAAAAAAAAAGCGAAATTTCGTTCAAGAGGCGACCTCAACCACGACGGTGAAAATGGTAGAAACAGGGTGCGTGTGCCCCGTTTCTGGCGTGGGACAATTTCGGGGGCAGGGGCTTCAAATAATGACACAGCCGTGACTAGTACCTAGGCCAATCTAAAAATTCATATAAAAATAATATATTGAATTCTTATTAACAGAAGATAGACATTTCAGCAGCCTGAGCTCTGATGGTACAAGCATCCACTGCACTTTTATGGGAGACAATTTTGCGCACACCTCATGCATTAAATGGAAGTAAAAACTCTTGCCCTTTTTTATTGCCCCCACCGGAGTGTGCCATTTATTTTGTACACTTTCTAGAGGCTTGTGTGCATTAAGGTGTGTTGATAAAATGCACAGCCATTTGGAATGCATCTGCAAAGTCACCACAGAATTAAATAAAGAACCACTTATTTGATATAAATAGCCTATTGTAGGAAAAGGCAGCTATAGAGTGTACAATCTCTATGAGAACTGGAGGAAGAACAGAAGGTGTAAAGCAAGAATTAAGAATCTGCAGTTCCTAGTAGATGGTGTGAAGTTATGGTAAAATGCTCGCTATGGAATAAGGGGCAAGCCACGAATCTCAAAAGCATACATGTGGGAAGCAATCATACAGGGACTTATGCAAGTCATGTGCCATTAGAGTCCGTTAGAAGGCAGACTTGAAGAAGAATGGCAAGAATGAATATGACCTGCTTCATATGGAGATTCATAAATCTAAATACATACTACTGATGCCATAAATGTCAGACAAGTACTTTACTTGAATTGATTCAGTAATCTGAGACTTACTCAAGTTCAAAAAAAGAAGTTAGAGAGATTGAGCTGAGCAAGATTGATGGTAATTATTCACATGTACAGCTGACAATGCACTCAGTTAATTCTCAAACATTCACATATTTTTCTGCAGGCAAGGTACTTTATATTCAGATAGCTGTGTATTAGCCCATGAAATGGTATTGCAGCCTAAAATATACAACACAAAATAGTCAACACATTCTCTTACTGAAAAAGCTGTCTTCAAGAGGAGGCACAGGGACTTAGGCAGGCCAACTATCTCACCTCCTTCAAAAATGCCATTATGGAGGTCATCAGTGAGGCAGGTGCCCACACCAAGCTGGATGACATGCAAGTTGGATGAGAGGAATGTACTTCAGGTTTGTATAATTGTAATTGAATACATTCCCTGTGCAAATGTGTTTCAGCAGTTGAAAAGGAACGGCTGTGTTACACCACAAAATGTGCCATGTTTGCACAGCAACAACATATCTGACGTTTCACATCATGTGCTCTTTTCTTCTTGTTATAGATATGTCACCACCCAGGAACAGGCCATCTTAGCAACAAGCCTCATCACAGCCCTCAATATCATCATCAAGCACTCACCAGATTGGGCCACTTCACATAGGTATGGAAGGGTTAGAGGTGATGGATGAAGAAGAACTGGTTACTCCTGATTGGAGGCTTCGTATCACCAGAGGCCTTGTTAAATGGCTTTCTGATTCTGACTTTACATTGCCAGATATAGAGTTCAGAATTCTCATACATGTGAACAGCCACTTGGCTTCTCTCAGACCTTGTAGCAACATTGGTAATCTACAATGTTAAAATTCACTGCTCTGTGGACTGCCATTAAGCTCCATCTACAGGAGAGACCACAGGTATGCTGGTGGCAAGCACAATTGGAATGCCCCTCAAGAACGGTCCCACTGAAGGAAGATGCAGTACTGAGGTCCACATTTCACGACATGTTAATGGTCAGTTTCAGCACACTTGGAGGCAGGCTCCAGAAATCCATAGAGATTCAGATGCCTTATACCATTAGAACACTGTGCTGGAACAGATCAGTGGTCAGTGTGGGACTCAGCCTTCAGCAGGGTCATGTGGCTAGAAGCACAAAAACAAACGAGCACTTCTCAAGTTGTCACCAGTGCCTTGTCCGCAGCTGTTTCTGGACAAGTGACAGGGGAAATCGCAGAAAGCAAGCAAACCTTTGCAGCTGGAACCTAGGTGTCTTATTTGACCCTGAAATGAGCTTCCGGCCACATATCCGCGGCATAACTAAAACCACCGTAACATTGCCCATCTCCGCCCCACCTTAGCTCATCTGCTGCTGAAACCCTCATCCATGCCTTTGTTACTCCAACACACTCTGAGCTGGCCTCCCACGTTCTACCCTACGTAAACTTGAGGTCATCCAAAACTCGGCAGCCTTTGTCCTAACTCGCACCAAGTCCCGCTCACCCATCACCTCTGTGCTCGTCGACATACATTGGCTCCTGGTTAAGCAACGCCTCGATTTCAAAATTCTCATCCTTGTTTACAAATTTCTCCATGACCCTTGTCCTTCCCTATCTCTGTATTCTCCTTCAGCCTCACAACCCCCCGAGATGTCTGCTCTGCTCAAATTCTGTCATCTTGAGTATCCCTGATTATATTCGCTCAACCATCGGTGGCCGTGCCTTCAGCTGCCAAGGCCCCAAGCTCTGGAACTCCCTCCTTAAACCTCTCCCCCTCTCTACCTCTCTTTCCTCCTTCAAGACGCTCCTTAAAACCTACCTCTTTGACCGAGTTTTTGGTCACCTGCCCTAATTTCTTCTTTTTGGTTCAGTGTCAAATTTATTTGTTTTGTCTTGAAACACTCCTGTGAAGTGCCTTGGGACATTTTACTATGTTTAAAGGCGCTATATAAATACAAGTTGTTGGAATAAAAGAGGCTATTCCTGGCACCATCTGGGTCTGTTTAATGTCACTTGCTGAGATACGTGACCAGTTGATATATATGCAGGTCCACAGCAGGCCTGCCAAGGAGCCTCCATACATACTCCTTCCATTAGGTGGAAGAAAAGGACAAGCAGCAAATTTACAGATACTCATCCTGTAGATGTTGCACAGGAAAAAGCACGAGCGCATTTCAAGAGCGACTTTTATCGAGAGGCAATGACATGTTCTTTGCCACCTCTGTAGATGAGTGATTAGTTGCTGTAAACAAAGATCACAGAGATTTCATATCAATTCACTGAAATGGACAGTACCTTCATGAAAAAGTCATTTTCAGGACTTTTTTCATTACTTACATATATGCATAACGCATTTTGGGTAGAAATTCAGTTTTGGCAAAAACGGGCGCACGTTAGATGTCCCACCCGATATTCAACTTCATCAACTTCATTGGAGCTGCGTATCGGGCGGGCCGTATAACGGGCGGCCATGCGATACTGCTGCTCTCCGCTATTGCCGAGGGGAATTTCTAAACTGTGACTTAAACCAGGCTGAAATAAATCATCGCATCAGTGAGGCACCGCGCTTTCAATTCTTCAGCGCCCGACACGCAAAAGTTTTGCCAAACAAATTTTCAGTCAGATAGATCCCTTTAATTGATTTTGATGTTGTTTGATGACAGGATGTATTCGGTAAAGAGGATGGAAATACCTTGCGTCAAACTGGTGCACTATAATTAAGAGGATTGGCAGTCATCGTGTTACATTGCAGGTGCTGCAAACCTCTGATCTGTAAATCATAGCTATTGTAAACAGGTTAATATTGGATTTCTAATCATAATTAGATGGTACCTACATTTTCAAGAAATCTTATCTATTCCAGGAAAACTTAATAGTAGTCTAATCTGACTCAATGAGCTGCAGCATTAGTACACCAGCAGAATCAAGCTTTGTTTAATGCAACTCCATTTTTCCAATGCAGATTGATTTGTAAGGTATTTGGCTTGAATGCAATCATGGTTTTCCCTAAATTGGATTGTAATATGTGTTTTTAAAATCTTATTATTTCATATAAATCAGGTCCAGTTATCTACACATAACAGTAGCTTAGTGTCAAATTTACAGAACTCTTCCACTACACATGAAAGAAAGAACTTGCATTTATATAGCACCTTATCAATAAATTACTTTTGAAGCGTAGTCACTTCTTTATATGCTGCTAATTTATTAATAATTTGTGTATTTATTAGTTACGTACATAGCATAACACGATTATGATTCATGTGGCACAATAATACTTCCGTTTAAATTACATGATTCACTTTTGGGAGCTTGTCATTTGTTTCAAATGGATTTGCTCAGTTTTGGAAAGCATCAGAAAGACAGAAGCCATTCTATTGAGCTCCTGCCAAATGCATTGTAGCTCCAGCACTAATTTTATCCCCTTTTCTGGCAGCTCACTCAGGCTGAACCTGATGATATACTACCTTGGTGTGCTCCCTCACCCTGAGCAGAGCTTCAATCCCACATCCACTTTGTCACCAAGACCACCTTCTTCTACCTCTGCAACATCGCCTGCCAATACCGCGTACAGCATAGAATCACCAAATGTTACCAGGAATGGGATGCTATTATTATGAGAAAAGACTTGAGGTGTGGGACTAATTCTACTGAAGCAGTAATGTCTAAGAGGAGAAATAATAGCGGTTTAAAAAAAAATGAAGTGTTTTAATAGAGTGAATAGAGAAATACTATTTCCTTTAGTTGGGGATTCAGTGACAAGGAGTCATCAATTTAAACCTGTCACTGAGAGTGAGGAGATTGATTCGGAGACATTTCTTTTTACAGAGGGCTGTTGGAGTATGCAATGCTTTGCCACGGGGCGTAGTTGAGGCATAGGCACGATCATCTTGAAAAGGTAAAGTGAATGAATATTTTAAACAGAAGAAGATAAAGGGCTATGCAGAGAAAGCAGGGCAGTGGGATTAGTTTCAGATTGCTCTATCAAAGAGCTGATATAGATATGAAGGGCTGAATGGCTTCCTTCTGTAATGTAAACTTCTTTGGTAGCCGTTTGCCACCATCAGCTTCAGTTCTTCAAAGATTTTCTCTTCAGTCTCTTGTAGCTCCATCCCATATAAACCTCAACTCATCCAGAACATTACAGCTCGTATCCTCATCATCATCATAGGCATGATCATTGGGAGTATAAAGAGCTGGAGTGCTGGGCCCCCGCAACATCGTAGCTCGTATCCTATATACCTGTTAGCCCCGCTCTTGTTTTCAAATCCCTTCATGACCTTGCTCCACCCTACACCTGGAATCCTCCAGCCATATAACTGTTCTTCTAACTCTGGTCAAATGTATATCTCTACCTCACTTCAGCCTTCTGTCATCATGCCTCTGCATTCTCTCAATAAACCTCCACCTTACACCTCATACGTCCAAAAATGTCGTCAAAATCTTCTTTTGGGTGCATCTTTGTCATGTCTCTTGCACTGCCTGCTCGGTTTCCTCTGAGCTCTATAGAGACCCTAGGGGCATGTGTTAATGAAATGCTTTATATAAGTTTAAGTTGTCTTTTAGTTAGCCATGATCTTTAAAAGGGTAAAAAATTGCAGGTGAATATATGTTAAAGGTATTTATCTAGCACCTTTAACATAGTAAAACGCCCCAAGGCGCTTCACAGGAGCATTAACAAACAAAATTTGACAGCAAGGCACCTAAGGAGATATTAGGACAGGGACCAAAAGCTTGGTCAAAGAGGTAGGCTTTAAGGAGGAGAGAGAGGTAGAGAGGTTAGGGAGGGAACTCCAGAGTTTAAGACCTAGGCAACAGAAGGCACGGCTACCAATGGTGGAGCGATGAAAATCAAGGATGTGCAAAAGGCCAGAATTGGAGGTACGCAGAGATCTCAGAGTTTGTAGGGCTGGAGGAGGCTACAGAGATAGGGAGGGGCATGCAGGGATTTGAGAACAAAACAACTCAAGTATTTATCATCATATGAACTCTTGCTGTGTTATTGCGACTGTTTCAAGTGCAGTGATATTGGCTATTACAGGGTAGCAGTATACAACTGTTTTCATTCTACTACGTTCTTCTGAATTGAGCAAATTGTGTTGATCTAATTAATTATAATCTCCACTGTCATAACTTATTGATCACAGGTACATTATCGTGTGCGATTAAAAAAATGTACTTACATGATGGATATAAGGGTTGGAACAAAACTGATGTTTATCTTGGACAAGACACTGAAATTGAAATTGTGGGGAACCTTTCTAGCCAGATCTCTCTGTCTCACAGTTGGACTTTTGTATGCAGTTTAAGCTATTTGTTTTTTTCTTAACATTATGAGGCCTCGTGAAGTACCTTTCCAAAAACAAATCATTGAGAAATTAAGATGAAGAGCCAAACAGGACCACACCAAAGTGTAAAAGAGGTGAAGTGAATCAGGAAGTCATCATCATCATAGGCAATCCCTTGAAATCGAGGAAGACTTGCTTCCACTCTAGAAGTGAGTTCTCAGGTGGCTGTACAGTCCAATGTAAGAATTACAGTCTCTATACCAGGTGGGGCAGACAGTGGTTGAAGGAAAATGTGGGTGGGGAGCTTGGTTGGCCGCAGGCTCCTTCCGCTATCTGTGCTTGGTTTCTGCATGCTCTCGGCGATGAGACTCGAGGTGCTCAGCGCCCTCCCGGATGCTCTTCCTCCACTTTGGGCGGCCTTGGGCCAGGGATTCCCAGGTGCTGGTGGGGACGTTACATTTTATCAAAGAGGCTTTGAGGGTGTCCTTGAAGCGTTTCCTCTGCCCACCTGGGGCTCGCTTGCCATGTAGGAGTTCTGAATAGAGCAGTAATTAGGTGACTACAATAGATTTCTCTATGAATCTGTGTCTTTATGATCTACTAGTTTTACTTGTTTCATGAATGATTAGATTCCCTGGTAACTAAATCTAGACACCTTCTGATGTTACATGCAACCAATGTGGATCATTGAAACTTGAAACCAAACTTGAATATTGAAAGCCTGAAGATTTTCAGAGGTGGGAAAGATTGAGGGAGGTAAGGAGTTCCACAGTATTGGATAAAGAATGAATTAGAGCTGAAGTCTGTGCCTTAAATGGAAGAAACAAGAAAGGAAAGTTGATAAGAGCACTGAGCAGAAGAGCATTAACAAAATAGATAAAGGTTACAACAGAATAGAGGTTGGAGGCTAAAAGTGAAAGAAGAAAAGCTTCTTGTTGACTCCAACCTGATGTACAAGAGAGATGTTAGGAGAGACACTCAGATATAAAAGTTATGGATGGACTTTATCTAATGGGCCACCTTTATTTTTACCAAAATACCCCACTTTATGTTTACTGAGATTGAATTCCATCTGCCACATTTTTTGCCTATTCCACCATCTTGTCCTGTGCAGTTTCCTTTGGCCCTCAGTATTACTTACCATGCCTCCTATTTCAGTATAATTTGCAAATTTGGACAGCACTTTATCCAAATCAGTAATGTACACAGTGAACAGAAGAAGTAACCCTGGAACAAAACTCTGTGGGACTACTCCCAACCACTCTCAAAAACTATCTGTAACACCTGCTCTTTGTTACCTCCTTTCTAACCAATCTTTAATGCAATGTGCTACACTGCCCCTGATTCCATGCCACTTCATCTTCTCCATTAATGTGCATATTGCCAGAGGTTTTCTGGAAGTCCATGTATAAAATCCACCAGATCTCTCCCCATCCACCATAAGTCAATTACACTTTCATCACTTTTGCCGATTTTTGGGCAGGTCTTTCAACTTCAGTGGGGTGAACGATGGGCGGTAGCGGATGGACTGCCTGTTATAGAACCCACCTGATTTTCCTTTTTATTGACTTCAGTAGAAAGGAAAAGCAAGCAGGGTGTATAATGGGCAACCGATTCGCGGCCGGCCATTTTACATCCCCACTGAAGTTGCAAGTTCTGCCCTTCCTTTCTGAACTCTAGATGTGACTTCAATAGATAGAGAGAGGATGTTTCTACTCATGGTGGAACCAATAACTAGGGGGCATCGTTTAAGAATAAGAGGTTGTCCATTTAGAACTGAAATGAGGAGGAATTTCTTCTCTCAGAATTTTCTGCTCCAGAGAGCTGTGGAAGCTGGGTCATTGACTATATTTAAGGTGGAGATAGACAGATTTTTGAATGATAGGGGAGTGAAGGGTTATGGGGAACGGGCAGGGAAGTGGAGCTGAGCCCAAGATCAGATCAGCCATGATCTTATTAAATGGTGCAGCAGGCTCAAGGGGCCAAATGGCCTACTCCTGCTCCTATTTTTTATGTTCTGATGTTCGAGTGGTATATGGTATATATTTATTCTGCAACTTTACAATCTCCTTTTTCAAAATATCCCTGTGTTGCTCTACAATCCTGACTGTTAATTTCTCTTTCCACCTCACCTCAGCTAACTCACTTCCTCATCTCTCTAAAATCCGCCCTGGTTTTTGCACTAGCTTTCTTCCTTTCTATATGGACCTTAAACCTTACTTCCAAGGTGCTCACCATCATTTAACTCATCTACATGATCTATTTCATTGTGGTCAGAGGTGATAGTGAGCACAAGAATGTTGATAGATGAAGAACGAACAGTGGGGGCATCAAAGAGATGGTGGCTTTTGGTTAAACTGTGAGAGATATGTTAAAAACGGTGTCTTTGATGCATTCACAGAAACAAACTACGTGTTGCTTCTTTGAAGGGCTTAACTGAACTCAAGGTGTAGTGATTTAGCCATTGCATTGAGAGGGCTACTAGTTGGTTAGCACTTTTAAGTAAGTTGATGAATATCAAGTAAAATCATTAGTAATTATGGATTTTTTTAAAAAGCTTTGGAATTGGATGTGTTTGGGCATATTGATTTATTGCAATGGAGGAGGGTTAGTGCTTTGACAGATCAGAAAACAAACAATTCAATTTAAGATTATTCAGTTAGAAATACATGCATTGGAAATGTCAAAGAGAAAACATTATGGGCTCAATTTTCCCCGAGCTCGATTTCTGACATACTTGCCCGAGTTGCGCCCCTTCATTACGTCAGTAGATACGCCAGGAAAAAATCTTCGTAGTTTCCCCGATGTTTGGCCTCTACTCTGCAGGCGCGCAGCGTGGCCAATCGCCTCGGAGGGTGCAGCTTGTGGTCTGCGCCAAAAAAATGGTGCAGGGACTTCTGTGCATGTGCAATAGAAAGAAGTGACATTCCTGACGTCTCTGAAATCGCTGCGCATGCGCAGTAGCGCTCCGAGTTGGCAATCGGCCATTTTTAAAGAGCAGCTTGTGTGTGTGTGCCAGAAGGAGTGCTGAGTTTAGAAAATTCCCAGCTGAATATAGAAACAGTGCTTTGTGTGCCTCAGAACATTGAAAAAGGGCTGTGTGTGAGTGAGAGCAGCAATACAGCAATGCAGCAACGCAGACCAAGAACAAAGAATTTCTTGGTGGAAGAAGTGGAGGCACAATTAATGTAATTGAGAACAGGTGGCAGGAGCTGGATACCAGCAGAGGTCACATAAAAGTGCCGCCAAAAGAAATCAAGAAACGCTGGAGCCAAGTTGCAGAAAATTACTGCGCAGTGGTGAACACCAAGAGATCTGGAAGCCAGTGTAAAAAGAAATGGCAGGACCTTGGTCAAGTAGTAAGTATAAGTAATATTTTCATTTATTCAATGTAATTGTAAATGTGACCAGCTGTATATGTCCCACCCAACAGAAAGACACCCTCTCTAAAAAGTTGCATTTTCATCTTTGCAGCGGAAATTGGCCCACAACAAAAGCGAAAGAATCTGAACAGGAGGAGGCCCACCAAATCTGCACCCACTGACACCCTTCAAAGAGAGGGTCACTGCTTTGATGAGCCCTGCCTGGAGAAAAATAATCAGTACTGCACAAGCTGGGCCCACACTCGAGGGAGAGTGTGCCCTTCAAATCAACCTGCTGCCTGGTCTGCTATGTGTGAGACTACTCATGCCACCCATCCTGCCCCCTCCTCTGCTGCTAACCAGTAATTAGTGGGGTGCCACAGGGATCAGTGCTGAGACCCCAACTATTTACAATCTATATTAACGACTTGGAAGAAGAGACTGAGTGTAACGTAGCCAAGTTTGTTGACGATACAAAGATGGGAGTAAAAGCAATGTGTGAGGAGGACACAAAAAATCTGCAAAAGGACATTGACAGGCTAAGTGAGTGAGAAAAACTTTAGCCGATGGAGTATAATGTTAGAAAGTGTGAGGTCATGCACTTTGGCAGAAAAAAATCAAAGAGCAAGTTATTATTTAAATGGAGAAAGATTGCAAAGTGCCGCAGTACAGCAGGACCTGGGGGTACTTGTGCATGAAACACAAAAGGATAGTATGCAGGTACAGCAAGTGATCAGGAAGGCCAATGGTATCTTGGCCTTTATTGCAAAGGGGATGGAGTATAAAAGCAGGGAAGTCTTGCTACAGCTATACAAGGTATTGGTGAGGCCACACCTGGAATACTGTGTGCAGTTTTGGTTTCCATATTTACGAAAGGATATACTTGCTTTGGAGGCAGTTCAGAGAAGGTTCACTAGTTTGATTCCGAGGATGATGAGGTTGACTTATGAGGAAAGGTTGAGTAGGATGGGCCTCTATTCATTGGAATTCAGAAGAATGAGAGGTGATCTTATCGAAACATATAAGATTATGAGGGGGCTTGACAAGGTGGATGCAGAGAGGATGTTTCCACTGATGGAGAAGACTAGAACTAGAGGGCATGATTTTAGAATAAGGGGCTGCCCATTTAAAACAGAGATGAGGAGGAATTTCTTCTCTCAGAGGGTTGTAAATCTGTGGAATTTGCTGCCTCAGAGAGCTGTGGAAGCTGGGACATTGAATAAATTTAAGACAGAAATAGACAGGTTCTTGAACGATAAAGGGTTAAGGGTTTATGGGGAGCGGGCGGGGAAGTGGAGCTGAGTCCATGATCAGATCAGCCATGGCCTTATTGAATGGCAGAACAGGTTCAAGGGGCTGTATGGCCTACTCCTGTTCCTATTTCTTACGTTCTTATGACTGTTCTGTTATATTTTGCAGAACCTGAGGCCAACCCTGAAGATGTAGAAGATGATTCAGATAAGCCTGAAGAGGAGAACATCTTACAATCCAACCCTTCATACCAACATGGGGGTGAGGGGGAGGGTGAGGGGATGGAGATGGATGAAGGCCACACTGTTGTACTGAATCTTGAGGAGGTGGTGGGCATGGAGTTGACAGCCCCTTCCGTGACTAGTGGTTTGAATGCCGGTGGGACAGTCCATGGTTTCCCACCTTCCGTGGGTTCCATTGTTGGGGTGCAGCAATTCACACCCAGGGCCCCATCGTCCCAGACTGTGGGTCCCAGTGGGATGCAGCGAGGCACACCCAGAGCCCCATCATCCGAGGCTGCGGGTCCCACCCACAGAAGAAGTGCGCACTACCAGAGATGTTAGAAGGAATAAGCTTGGTACCAAGCCCAAAATCATTGCACCACCGCGTGCGGGCAGGTATGGTGGAAGAGTTCAAGACCAAACACAGCAGGCGGTGTTACACTAAGGGGGATGAGAGATGGGTGCAGCCTTTCTTTGCTGCTGTTGTCATTGTTGATGTTGTTACGGTTGTGACTGTTCTCAAATTAAAAGTTTTTGTAAGTTATGTAAATTTACAAGTTTTTAAGTGATCTTAAAGTTTTTAAGTGATCTTAAAGAGTCATATTACAATAAAGTTTGATACAAGAATAATTTTATTACAGTAAAGTTAAGTACGTTGTAAACTTTTGAATAAGATACATTTTACATTAAAACTGAATCATATTCCATTAACACAGCACAACATTACGGAACAGCTCCAAAAAATAAACATGTCCATGTGGAATAGTTGTCGCTGTGCCCTCAGGCATCAGTAAAGCATTCATGGATGAGCTGCTGGTGCAAGGCTCGTGCAATCGTTAAAGCAGTAAAATAAGGAAAGCATGCAAGGGCGTCCCGCCCTCCTCCGCCGTCGTGCTTCGGCCTCAGGCACTTGCATGCTTTCCTTATTTTGCACTTTGGCAGAAAAAATAAAAGAGCAAGTTATTATTTAAATGGAGAAAGATTGCAAAGTGCTGCAGTACAGCGGGACCTGGGGTACTTGTGCACGAAACACAAAAGGATAGTATGCAAGTGATCAGGAAAGCCAATGGTACCCTTGGCCTTTATTGCAAAGGGGATGGAGTATAAAAGCAGGGAAGTCTTGCTACAGTTATACAGGGTATTGGTGAGGACACACCTGGAATACTGTGTGCAGTTTTGGTTTTCATATTTACGAAAGGATATACTTGCTTTGGAGGCAGTTCAGAGAAGGTTCACTAGGGGATGAGGGGGTTGACTTATGAGGAAAGGTTGAGTAGATTGGGCCTCTACTCATTGTAATTCAGAATAATGAGAGGTGATCTTATTGAAACATATAAGATTATTAGGGGACTTGACAAGGTGGATTCAGAGAGAGTATGTTTCCACTGATGGGGGAGACTAGAACTAGAGGGCATGATCTTAGAATAAGGGGCCGCCCATTTAAAACAGAGATGAGGAGAAATTTCTTCTCTCAGAGGGTTGTAAATCTGTGGAATTCGCTGCCTCAGAGAGCTGTGGAAGCTGGGACATTGAATACATTTAAGACAGAAATAGACAGTTTCTTAAACGATATGGGAATAAGGGGTTATGGGGAGTGGGCGGGGAAGTGGAGCTGAGTCCATGATCAGATCAGCCATGATCTTATTGAATGGCGGAACAGGCTCGAGCGGCTATATGGTCTACTCCTGTTCCTATTTCTTATGTTCTTATGTTCTTATCCTCCTCATCATCCTCCTTCTCCTCCTTCTCCTCCTGCTTGTCACCTGCATATTCTACGTCATTATAATGAGTCACTCTCACTGCAGGTGGGTCTTCTTCCACTACCAGCTGCTGCTGCCTCTTAATGGCTAAGTTATGCAGCATGCAGCACAAAACAGTGAACTGACCGACAATCTGAGGGGAATATTGCAAGTAGCCTCCGGAATGGTCCAGGCATCGGAAACGCTGTTTCAAGATGCCAATTGTCCTCTCATGATGCTGCGCGTTGCAATGTGCGACAGGTTGTATTCACAGTCAGCTTCCGTCCAGGTTACGCGTAGGGGCGTCATATAAACATAGAAACATAGAAAATAGGTGCAGGAGTAGGCCATTCGGCCCTTCTAGCCTGCACCGCCATTCAATGAGTTCATGGCTGAACATGCAACTTCAGTACCCCATTCCTGCTTTCTCACCATACCCCTTGATTCCCCTAGTAGTAAGGACTTCATCTAACTCCTTTTTGAATATATTTAGTGAATTGGCCTCAACAACTTTCTGTGGTAGCGAATTCCACAGGTTCACCACTCTCTGGGTGAAGAAATTCCTCCTCATCTCAGTCCTAAATGGCTTACCCCTTATCCTTAGACTGTGTCCCCTGGTTCTGGACTTCCCCAACATTGGGAACATTCTTCCTGCATCTAACCTGTCTAACCCCGTCAGAATTTTAAACGTTTCTATGAGGTCCCCTCTCATTCTTCTGAACTCCAGTGAATACAAGCCCAGTTGATCCAGTCTTTCTTGATAGGTCAGTCCCGCCATCCCGGGAATCAGTCTGGTAAACCTTCGCTGCACTCCCTCAATAGCAAGAATGTCCTTCCTCAGGTTAGGAGACCAAAACTGTACACAATACTCCAGGTGTGGCCTCACCAAGGCCCTGTACAACTGTAGCAACACCTCCCTGCCCCTGTACTCAAATCCCCTCGCTATGAAGGCCAACATGCCATTTGCTTTCTTAACCGCCTGCTCTACCTGCATGTCAACCTTCAATGACTGATGTACCATGACACCCAGGTCTCATTGCACCTCCCCTTTTCCTAATCTGTCACCATTCAGATAATAGTCTGTCTCTCTGTTTTTACCACCAAAGTGGATAACCTCACATTTATCCACATTATACTTAATCTGCCATGCATTTGCCCACTCACCTAACCTATCCAAGTCATGAGCCAGGTGGTGAGGCCATACCCTTTGTCTCCCAGTAGCCAGCTCTGCCCTTCTGGCTGCTGCTCAAACATGGCAGATATAACGCTGTCCCGTAGGATGAACGCATCATGGGTGCTGCCAGGATATCTTGCATTGACTTACATCATGCGATGCATGTTGTCACACAAAGCTGCACATTAATGGAGTGGAAGTCTTTTCTATTCCTGAACATCTCGGAATCCTCCAAAGGTGCTCGCAAGGCGATGTGGGTACAATCAATGCAGCCCTGTACCTTTGGGTAGCCAGCAATCCTTGAGAACCCCACAGCCCGCTCATACATTGCATGGGAAGTCATTGGGAACTTGATGAAGTCATTCCTCTGCGCATACAGTGTAGCCAGTACCTGGCGAATGGAGACATGTATTGCCTGTTGAGAGATGACGCATACATCTCCAGCTGTAGCTTGAAACGATCCGGAGGCATAGAATGAAAGTGCAGCTGTAACCTTCACTTCAACTAACAAAGCAGTCCACCTGATGCTTCTCAGCTGGAGGTCTGGTCTCAGCAACTCACAGATCTCATGGACAACCTCTCTGCGGAAACGCAGCCTTCTGACACATTCTGCATCACTCAGCTGCAGGTACGTACACCTGTCTTGATATTGCCAAGGTGGGTAAGGCCTCCTGCCCAGCACCCTACGGGCTCTGATATTCCTGATGTGATGAGCTCTAATCAATTGTCTCCTACATAGCACAACGATGCAGAACGCTCGCGCAAGGTATGGCATTATCAGTATTGCCCCCATACTTAAAGTTAAACTTTCAAAGATGTTCAAAATGACAGGAAAGCAGGCAGCACAGGTCCGCAGTTCTCTCTCTCTCTCTCCCCAAGGTCTCTATGGATGGATCACACCCAAAGTTATTTTGTCCTCTCCTCTCTTCCTCCCACCACCCCCCCTTGAGTCTTGTGACCTCTCTCTCCCTCTCCCCACCTTGAGTCTTGTGACCTCTCTCTCCCTCTCCCCACCTTGAGTCTTGTGACCTCTCTCTTCCTCTCCCCCCCTTGAGTCTTGTGACCTCTTTCTTCCTCTCCCCCCCCCCCTTGAGTCTGTTGACCTCTCTCCCTCACTCCTCCCCTCCGCGGTCCCCAAGTGAGGTGCTTTCCTGGTCTGTTGTGGTGAGTATCCTCCCCCCACCCACCCCCGAGCCTCACCGGTGCCTTCCCACCGCTCGCTGTGTGGTTCCCGCCCTATACCGGCCCGTTTGCTCGCTCCCTTCCCCCCCCCACAAGCCTCTCCGGTCCCGAGTGAGTGCCTGTCCAGGTCCTCTCCACTGCTCTCCCCTATCCCACGCCGAATGGCCTTCAATGTACTTACCTGTGCCGATTTCTTTAATTCTCCATAAGGGTTTTCTCGAGTGGCCACATACGCTGGCCTAAGAAGAAATGGAGTTACTATTAGCTGGCCAAAGTTGTCTAAATGGCCAGAACTGGTGTAGGTAGCTGGTAATGCCGCTTTTAGAGCAAAAAAAAATGTACCTAATAAAAACGTAATTAAGTCAGTTACGCTGGTGCAAATTGATTGCGGAAACTGGGGACGAGGGGATTAAATGTAGTATCTCCAAATTTGCGGATGACACTAAGTTGGGTGGCAGTGTGAGCTGCGAGGAGGATGCTATGAGGCTGCAGAGTGACTTGGATAGGTTAGGTGAGTGGGCAAATGCATGAGAGATGAAATATAATGTGGATAAATGTGAGGTTATCCACTTTGGTGGCAAAAACAGAGAGACAGACTATTATCTGAATGGTGACAGATTAGGAAAAGGGGAGGTGCAATGAGACCTGGGTATCATGGTACATCAGTCATTGAAGGTTGGCATGCAGGTAAAGCAGGCGGTTAAGAAAGCAAATGGCATGTTGGCCTTCATGGCGAGGGGATTTGAGTACAGGGGCAGGGAGGTGTTACTACAGTTGTACAGGGCCTTGGTGAGGCCACACCTGGAGTATTGTGTACAGTTTTGGTCTCCTAACTTGAGGAAGGACATTCTTGCTATTGAGGGAGTGCAGCGAAGGTTCACCAGACTGATTCCCGGAATGGAGGGACTGACATATCAAGAAAGATTGGATCAACTGGGCTTGTATTCACTGGAGTTCAGAAGAATGAGAGGGGATCTCATAGAAACGTTTACAATTCTGACAAATTTAGACAGGTTAGATGCAGGAAGAATGTTCCCAATGTTGGGGAAGTCCAGAACCAGGGGTCACAGTCTAAGGATAAGGGGTAAGCCATTTAGGACCGAGATGAGGAGAAACTTCTTCACCCAGAGAGTGGTGAACCTGTGGAATTCTCTACCACAGAAAGTTGTTGAGGCCAATTCACTAAATATATTCAAAAAGTAGTTCGATGTAGTCCTTACTACTCGGGGGATCAAGGGGTATGGCGAAAAAGCAGGAATGGGGTACTGAAGTTGCATGTTCAGCCATGAACTCATTGAATGGCGGTGCAGGCTCGAAGGGCCGAATGGCCTACTCCTGCACCTATTTTCTATGTTTCTAAGTGGGGAGCGGTACCTCCAAGGGCCCTTACACCGGAAGAGCAATTTCTGTAAGAATAATTGCTTGTAGTAAAAGTGTGAAAACATTTGGTGTAGTTCTAAATTCATAGTCATCATCATCATAGGCAGTCCCTCAGAATCGAGGAAGACTTGCTTCCACTCTTAGCATGTGTTCTTAGGTGGCTGTACAGTCCAATACGAGAACCACAGTCTCTGTCACAGGTGGGACAGACAGTGGTTGAAGGAAAGGGTGGGCGGGGAGTCTGGTTTGCCGCACGTTCCTTCCGCTGCCTGCGCTTGATTTCTGCATGCTCTCGGCGACAAGACTCGAGGTGCTCAGCGCCCTCCCAGGTGCACTTTCTCCACTTAACGGCGGCCTTTGGCCAGGGACTCCCAGGTGCCGTTGGGGATGTCGCACTTTATCAGGGAGGATTTGAGGGTGTCCTTGTAACGTTTCTGCTACCCACCTTTGGCTCATTTGCTGTGGACGAGTTCTGAGTAGAGCGCTTGCTTTGGGAGTTCCGTGTCTAGCATGCAAACTATGTGGCCTGCCCAGCAGAGCTGATCAAGTGTGGTCGCTGCTTCAATGCTGGGGAAGTTGGCCAGGTCGGGGACGATAACGTTGGTGCGTCTGAGCTCCCAGGGGATTTGTAGGATCTTGCGGAGACATCGTTGGTGGTATTTCTCCAGCGACTTGAGGTGCCTACTGTACATGGTCCACACCTCTGAGCCATACAGGAGGGCAGGTATTACTACGGCAGGTATTACTACGGCCATGAGTTTGGTGACAGTTTTGAGGGCCTGATCTTCAAACGCTCTTTTCCTCAGGTGGCCGAATGCTGCACTGGCGCACTGAAGGCGGTGTTGGATCTCGTCGTCAATTCATAGAATTCGTAGTATTCTAGAGGAGTTTGTGGTGAGGAGCTTTATTTCTTTGCTGAACTTTATTACTTGTCAATGCGGAAAAGAAATAAAAGCTTACATATCAGTTTAATACATAAAAGTATACAGGTATTGTTCTCATTTCGAACTGTCTTGTTTGCACTCCCCACCACCCGAGTTACGAATCAACACACCATGTAGGTAGTTTAATGAGATCTGTTTCTTTGGACCTTATGGTGTAAGTATGACTATAAGATTTAATTGAGTACTTTTGAGAACATAACAGAATATATTGGTAAAGTGACTGCTCTGCCTATGGATTTTCAAAAATCATTTGATAAGGTTCTGCATCAGAAGCTTGTTGATAACATTGACACGCATGGTATTAAAGGGAAGGTGGTAACAGGTAACATGGATGGAAAGTTGGCTGAAGGATAGAAAAGGGACAGTCATGGTTAATGGATGTCTTTTGCCTGGAGGGATGTAAACAGTGGTGTTCCCTAGGGACCATTACTCTTCTCAGTGTATGTACATATAAATGACCTGCACTTGGGTATGAGGACACAATATCAAAATTTGCAAATAATACAAAAATGGATGTGTGATTGACTATGGAGAGGATTGTGTGTGACTTAAGGAGGCCATGGCCACCTTAGTAGATGTCAGATATAATTGAATGCAGAGAACTGTGAAGTGATCTATTTAGGAAGAAAGAAACAGCAAATACTGGAAATAATCAGCAGGTCAGGAAGCATCTGTGGAGAGAGAAACAGAGTTAACTTTTTCAGGTCGATGATCCTTCGTCGAGAAAAGGTTAAGAGTTCTAATAGATTTTTAAGCAAGTGTAGGAGCAGGGAAAGGGGGGGAGGGAAGGAAAGAACAAAAGGGAAGGTGTGTGATAGGGTGGAAGGAAGAAGTGATTAAAAGACAAAAGGGACGATGGTGCAAGGCAAAAAGAGATGGTAATGGGACAAGTTAAGAAACAAAAGATGCGTCTCGATAGGGCGCAAATGGAAATTACAGAAACATCAACTACCATGGGAAAGAGAGAAAAAAACAGAAAAAAAAGAAAAAATAGGGGCAGGGGTTACAGTCTGAAATTGTTGAACTCGATGTTAAGTCCATAAAGCTGGAAAGTGCCTAAACGAAAGTCGAGGTGCTGTTCTTCAAGCCTAAGTTGAGCTTCATTGGAACAGTGTTAGAGGCCGAGCATGTAGAGATCAGAGTGGGAGTGGAGCATAGAATAAAAGTGACAGGAGAACGGAGACTGGACGGAGGTGTTCCGCAAAGCGGTCACGCAATCTGCATTTGTTAGTCAGCAGGCCAGGCAGCATCTGCGGAGAGAGAAACAGAACAAACGTTTCAGGCTGATGACCCTTCGTGAGGACTGGAAGAAGAGTGTCAGGAAAGTGGCCCCAACCATTTAAGCAGCAGAGTGGCAGAGCAGTAGAGAGGGGGAAAAAAAAGCTCGGAAAATTTGCAAAAATGACGTACAGCCGACGTAGCGGAGGAGTCCATGAAAGCCAAGGTAAGCCAAATTATTATACATACTATAATATTAATTGTAGTTGGGTTATCACTGATTGAGAAATTACTATCTTAAAAAAGGGTAAGTAAATAAAGAAATAATAAAGTAGAAACTAATTGATTACGAATTTATTTGAAATCAAGCTAAATCTATTTACTAATTATCGGCACAAACTTCTCCAGCCGCTTAGAGCGGCGTAGTTAGGCGTGGTACGTGACGTTGCGGTGAAGAAAACGCACCAAAAATTTACCGGGATAATTTGGCCGCTCCTGGATCCCTGTGGTCCCGTGGCGTGGCGGCACTGTGAAACCTGCGGGGGGCGGAGCTTGGGTCGCACTTGCTCAGCGCAGCCGGCAGGGGGCGGGACTTGGGCCCAGCGTGTCTTCGATTGCTGGTAGGGGGACACATGTCCGTTTGTGCGTGCATGCATGCGCAATGCACGTTGAAGTGTGCGCGCATGTGCAATGGGCCAGGAACCTTGGCAATCAGCCATTTAAAAGGAGAACGTCCTCAGTGCATCAGCAGCATTGGCAGTGGGCTATATTGGAAGGTAAGTTGTTAATATTGATTTTTGGGTGGCTGAGGGAGTGGAAAGGAGTGCTGCATAGATGCATGCAAGGTGAGAACTGTGTTTTTTCAACATTACCTGAGTGTGAATCCGATACACCAATGACGTAAGAGCATGCGACAAGAACGAAGAACTTCTTGCATGAGGAAGTGGAGAAACTAATCACTGTCATTGAGGACAGATGGCAGGAGCTGGCTATCAGTAAGAGTGGTCCCACAAAAGTTCCACCAAAGAAATGAGGAGACGCTGGAACCTAGTTGCAGAAGAATTCTCTGCAGGGGTGAATACCGCAAGAACTGGAAGCCAGTGTAAAAAGAAATGGCAGGACGTTGGTCAAGTAGTGAGTGCAAGTATTATCTTGAGTTTTAAATGGAATTGCAATTGTTACTGTGATCATCTGTATATGTCCCATCCATCAGAAGCTCACCATGTGGCAAAAATGATATTTTCATCTTTGCAGAAGAAATTGGCCGACAACAAAAGGGAGAGAACTAGAACAGGAGGAGGGCCGCCAAATCTGCACCAACTATCACCACTGGAACAGAGGCTCACTGCCTTGCTGAGTCGCACCTGCAGAAAAAGAATCAGCTCTGCACAAGCTGGGCCCACACGCGAGGGTGAGGGTCAATCATGAAAATCAAATCAACCTGCTGACTGGCCTGCTACATATGAGACTACTCATTCCACCCATCCTGCCCCCTCTTTTCCTGCTAACCACTTAATTGAGCTGTTGTATTTTGCAGAACAAGAAGATAATCCTGAATACCCTGATCAACAAGAAGATCCAGGTGCGTCCACTCCAGACCAAGGTGGGTGGGGGGAGGAGGGGTCCATGGATCTGTGTTCACGGGAGAATGCTGATCGTGATATGGATCAGTCCATGGTACAGGGCATCACTTTGCCAGACACCTCCATGAGCTCTGCCATGATATTCCTTGGTTTCACACTTTCCGAGGTTGCGGGTCCCAGTGGCAGTGGTGGAATGTAGGTTGGAACACCCAGAGTCCCACCGTCCCACCCTGCACCTCACACTGGAGGGGTGCCGCTAGGCAGACCCAAGGCGAGGGGAAGGAGAAGCCGGCCAGTCTCTCCTGAGATGCAGCCTTCATCAGATGTACATGAGATTATGTCATTGGATGAGGAAACCAATGCCCTTATCCGATCACTCGTGGCCACTGTCAGTGGGGTGCGTGATGAGGTTGCGACACTGTTGGGAGAACTATCAGCACTTGAGATGGGAACTGAGGGTGGGTATGTCAGAGGGAGTGCAAACAATGGCAGAGGCCATGAGGGAGCTAGCTGCTGCAAGAAGGGCACACAGGCCTGACAATCAAATGCCACTCCCACTACAATCCCCACACCAGCCTCTGTTGAGACCCAAGCTGGGCCCCCAGCCCCAACTCTCCCTCCCCACTCCCCCCCCACCACCGCTATCACCGCCACTATGAGGAAGTGCACATTCCCCGATATGTGGGTGAGAGATGGGTGCAGCCTTTCTTTGCTGTTGTTCTTTGTGTTGTGGAAGTACATTGGAAACTTTCCAATAAAAGAAGGGAAGTTTTCTTTTGCATTAAGACTGAATTATGTTCCATTATCACCACACAACATTTAGGAACAACTGTAAAAAAAACTTCCCTCACCCCTATAGTCATGAGTGCCTGCCACCCCTAGCCCTGGCTGAAAGACTAGCCGGTGCATTCTGCAGTCGGCAAGGCAGGACTGCTCTATTTTCAGTAGCTGATTTATCTTTCATTTATTTTTGATAATGTCGTGAAGATGTTGTGCTGAAGTTGTTTTCATGTTGTGCTGATGCTGTGAAGGTGTTTAGTGCTTTAGAATCCTCGAACTCACTTACCCCCTCTCCCCACCCCCCCTCCCCTGCCCCCGCTATCTCTGGCTGCCTACGCTGATTTCTTAAATGTAGGTAAGGTTTTTCTGTGCCTACAAAAGTGGCCACATATACTGGCCTAAGTTAATTTGGAGTAACTTTTAGCTGGCCAAATGTGCTTATATGGCCAAAACAAGTGTAAGTAGCTGGTCACGTCCCCTTTTGGAGAAAAAAAAAACAAACTAAAAAAAAACCTAACTAACTTAAATAACTGGAGCAAGTTAAATGGGGAAATTTGCAATTTTTAAGTTACTCCAAAAAAAGCTATTTGCTCAAAAAAACAGGGCAACTCCTGGGGAAATCTGAGCCCTATAATCTAGACCTCTAGTTATTCTATTCATTCTGGAAATAAAGTATTGCGAACTACTAAACAAATACGTATTTAGGATAAGCACTTAGGCTAAGTATCTAAGGGGATAAAATAAACTAAGTCAGGAATACTAATACCAAAATGAGACAAAATTGTATTAAATAAGAATCTGGTACATAAATATTAAATAAATAAATAATAAATAGTAGCTAAAGGAATACTAAGATAAAACATATAACTAATTAAGAGCCACATATTTATATATATATATATATATATAAGTAGATTCTAAATAAAATGGAGTGGAAGCTGAATCATATTGCCAGCAAATGCTGTGTCTTGTCGGAACTCCATAACACTTCTGGGTGACCATGTGTGCAGGAAGTGCTTCTGGTTGTTCAGGCTCAGAGTATCAGAGCTTGAGGGTTGACTGGAATCACTGCAGGGCACATAGGAGGCTGAGAATATCCTGGCTTATACGTTCCAGGAGGATGTCACCCCACAGCCACAGGGAGCTCAGGGCAGTAAGCCATCCGGGAGGGGAGGGAGAAGTAGACAATGCAGGAGTGTTTCACTCACTAAGGTTGGTGAGCTGCAGGCACAAGACTCCACATGGGACTATGTGGCAATAATAGAGACCTGGCTCAAAGAGTGGGAGGATTTGGAACTTAATATTCCTGGCTACAAGATATTCAGGAAAGACAGGGCAGAAAAGACAGGAGGGTGGTGGCAGTATTGATCAAAGAAACCATTATAGCACTGGAGAAGGGTATTGTAGTTTAGGGGTCAAAGACAGAATCTATTCGGTTAGCATTACCCAGCTACTGCATTACCTGGTGTATACTTTCAGCCACCAAATAGTGGAAAGGAGATAGAGGCAAATTGCAGAAAGATGCAAAAACTATAGAGTAGTGATAATGGAGGACTTCAATTATCCCAATATAGACTGGGGGAGTAACAGTGTAAAGAACCAAATTAGGAGGGGTAGTAGAATTGAAGGAGGCTGCTCAGAAATTACCAAGTGAATTGGACAAGATATGTAAGTGGTCCAAATAATGGCAGGTGGAGCTCAGTGTGAACAAACGTAAAGTACTGCAGTTAGGAAGGAAAAATGGCCAACCTACATTCTCCATGAATGGTGTTGATAGCTAAGTGTGAAGTTGAAAGAGACCCAAGAGTCTTAGTGCACTCTACACTCAACATGTCCTACCAATGCAAAGCAACAATTAAACAGCCAATAGGATGTTGGGTTGTACAACCAAAAACAAAGTAGAGCATAATTCTGAAGAAATCTGATAACACTTCAAACAGTGTGTCCAGTTCTGTTCACCAAGACAAAAATGAGAGATTTAAGAATTAGAAGCAGTATAGAGAAGAGCAGTGAGGTTGATCCCTAGAGTCAGAGGTCTGAGCTATGAGTTAAACAAGGACAGGAAAAGGATGGGAAAGAGTCATTTAAAAAAAAAACCTTCAGAATGGAGTGGAACAAAATGGAAGGCAGTTGAGAGAAGTGGGAAGGAAAAGGGGATAATCGCTGAAATCTGAAGTTGCTGAGGTGAATATTCAGAGCAGAGGGTTGCACTTCATCCATCTCCCGATTGGCCAGGCGCCTGTGCACAAGTGTGTGTTTTCACTGCCTTGCTTAACTATTCTTGGGTCCTTTTAATGCCATTTTTTTGCTCACTGAAATTGTTCTATTATGTTGCCCACCAGTTTTCACCTTTTCCTAGCTTTTAACAAGAACCTCTTTGCAGACCTGTAAGCAAATTAACTGTCTCTTTAAGATACTTTGGGCTGGATTTTCCACTTTTGTGCTTATCGCCCAAAAATGGGCATTATTTCCGGTGTGGGTGGTAAAAAAGGTTTTTCAGATCACCGGCTTCTCGTCCATTCTCAAAACACCTTGTCTCAATTTTTGAAAATGGGTGTTACCGCGAGCGATATGAAATGGGCGGTAGCATTAAATCTCACTGACCTTCTGCCGTAAAGTGTCGCCGTCCTTAGCAACAGCATGGCAACGCTCGATTCCCGCAATTCAGGAGGCCAAGGGTCATCATGACACGCGCAGAAGAGGAGATAGAAAGAGAGGGAGCTCAGAGGGACTGAAGGCGTGTGTGGTATGGTTGCTTTGGGAGGAAGGAAGGAGACTTTAGAGCTTCACAGCAAGTGGGGAAACAAAAATTAGCTGTTAACATCCACATATTTGCCCAAATTTGGCCTATAATGGAGGGAGAGCAGGAGGCATCACAGCACGCTGTGGAGACTGAAACTGGAGAGAGCAGTGAGGTGGGAGAGGAACACATTGGAGGGCGCAAAAGAGCGAGGAGGTTCTCGGACGAGGCAAATGCCTCCCTCCTGCAGGAAGCCGAGTCATGCTGGGGTGATTTGAGACAGGGAGGGCGTGGGAAGCCCACCCCAAAGACCTACCAGAGGACATGGACACAGATAGCAGAGGTGGTCTCGTCGGCGACCAACGAGGCTCGAGAGGGCAATCAATGCCGCAAACGATGGAACGACCTTGTGGGATCCGCAAGAGTAAGTGTTACATTGATTTACATGTACTTAAGTATTTATATAATTTGATTTGTAACAGTCATGAGTGAATATCAGCAGATGTGAGGTCTTTCACTTTTACCAGGAATGTTTTACTCAAAGCCTGCGGTCACGGTGCACGTCTTTAGCTAAGGAATGATAATTTTCATACTAATTATGATTACATCTGTTGGTTATGTGTTGTATCAGTGTCTGTGACAGTACCTAGCAATGATATCACGCAATGATCTCATGCCATGCAGTCCTGTCACCTTTTACAAAAGAAGCGATTGACGATGAGGTCTGTGCAGAGGCAAACGAGTGGGGGGGCCACCAGTCCCCAGCGACATCACTGAGATGGAAGAGAGAGTGCTCGCACTTGTTGGGAAGCATCCCCGGACAGCCACGAAAGCATCTGCAGACTCTGAAGTGATGCCACGTAAGTAAAGCTTACACCATTGCATAATGTAAAGTCAGTAGATGCCACACCCACTCATATCCGAACAATCATATATGATAGATGATTTCTAAAATTGTCATAGAAATAATGCTGGCCTAATGAAAATCATTGCAATGCAAATGTGTTGATGGTCATGAAATGTGATGTGTGTGATGATTTTGAGAGCGGTGGTGCTTTTGTCGTGCATATGCTGTGTGTAGGACATTAGCTTGGATGATGTGGAATTGGTATGGGTGGAGCTACGGAATATCAAAGGGCAGAAAAGTGGGAGTTGTGTACAGGCCACCACATAGTAGTAGTGAGGTTGGGGACAGCATCAAACAACAAATAAGGGATGTGTGCAATAAAGGTACAGCAGAAATCATGGGTGACTTTAATCTCCATATTGATTGTGCTAACCTAACTGGTAGCAATGCGGTGGAGGAGGATTTCCTGGAGTGTATTGGGGATGGATTTCTGGACCAATATGTCGAGAAACCAACCAGAGAGCTGGCCATCCTAGACTGGGTGATGTGTAATGAGAAGGGACTAATGAGCAATCTTGTTGTGCGAGGCCCCTTGGGGAAGAGTGACCATAATATGGTTGAATTCATTATTAAGATGGAGAGTGACAAAGTTAATTCAGAAACTAGGGTCCTGAACTTAAGGAAAGGTAACTTTGATGGTATGAGGTGCGAATTGGCTAGATTAGACTGGCAAATGATACTTAAAGGGTTGATGATGGATAGGCAATGGCAAACCTTCAAAGATCCTATGGACGAACTTCAACAATTGTATATCCCTGTCTGGAATAAAAATCAAACGGGGAAGGTGGCTCAACCGTGGCTAACAGGGAAATTAAGGATAGTGTTAAATCCAAGGAAGAGGCATACAAATTTGCCAGAAAAAGTAGCAAACCGGAGGACTGGGAGAAATTTAGAATACAGCAGAGGAGGACAAAGGGTTTAATTAAGAGGGGGAAAATAGAGTACGAGAGGAAGCTTGCCGGAAACATAAAAAATGACTGCAAAAGCTTCTATAGGTATGTGAAGAGAAAAAGATTAGTGAAGACCAGCTTTGGTCTCTTGCAGTCGGATTCGGGTGAATTTATAATGGGAAACAAAGAAATGGCAGACCAATTAAACAAGTACTTTGGTTCTGTCTTCACAAAGGAAGACACAAATAACCGTCCCGATGTACTAGGGGTCCGAAGAACTAATGAGAAAGAGGAACTGAAGGATATCCTTATTAGGCGGGAAATTCTGTTAGGGAAATTTACGGGGTTGAAGGCTGATAAATCCCCAGGACCTGACAGTCTACATCCCAGAGTACTTAAGGAAATGGCACTAGAAATAGTGGATGCATTGGTGATCATTTTCCAACAGTCTATCAACTCTGGATCAGTTCCTATGAACTGGAGGGTTGCTAATGTAACACCACTTTTTAAAAAAGGAGGGAGAGAGAAAACGGGTAATTACAGAAGAGTTAGTCTGACATCGGTGGTGGGGAAAATGTTGGAATCGATCATTAAGGATGAAAGAGCAGCGCATTTGGAGAGCAGTGATAGGATTGGTCCAAGTCAGCATGGATTTATGAAAGGGAAATCATGCTTGACAAATCTTCTGGAATTTTTTGAGGATGTAACTAGTAGGGTGGACAAGGGAGAACCAGTGGATGTGGTGTATTTGGACTTTCAAAAGGCTTTTGACAAGGTCCCACACAAGAGATTGGTGTGCAAAATCAAAGCACATGTTATTGGGGGTAATGTACTGACGTGGATAGAGAACTGGTTGGCAGACAGGAAGCAGAGAATCGGGATAAACGGGTCCTTTTCAGACAGTGACTAGTGGAGTGCCGCAGGGCTCAGTGCCAAGACCCAGCTCTTTACAATATATATTCATGATTTAGATGATGGAATTGAGTGTAATATCTCCAAGTTTGCAGATGACACTAAACTTGGTGGCGGTGTGATCTGTGGGGAGGACACTAAGAGGCTGCAGGATGACTTGGACAGGTTAGGCGAGAGGGCAAATACATGGCAGATGCAGTATAATGTGGATAAATGTGAGGTTATCCATTTTGGGGGCAAAAACACGAAGGCAGAATATTATCTGAATGGCAGAAGATTAGGAAAAGGGGAGGTGCAGCGAGACCTGGGTGTCATGGTTCATCAGTCATTAAAAGTTGGCATGCAGGTACAGCAGGCGCTGAAGAAGGCAAATGGTATGTTGGCCTTCATAGCAAGGGGATTTGAGTATAGGAGCAGGGAAGTCTTGCTGCAGTTGTACAGGGCCTTGGTGAGGCCCCACCTGGAATATTGTTATCAGTTTTGGTCTCATAATCTGAGGAAGGACGTTCTGGCTATTAATAGAAACATAGAAACATAGAAAATAGGTGCAGGAGCAGGCCATTCAGCCCTTCTAGCCTGCACCGCCATTCAATGAGTTCATGGCTGAACATGAAACTTCAGTACCCACTTCCTGCTTTCACGCCATACCCCTTGATCCCCCGAGTAGTAAGGACTTCATCTAACTCCCTTTTGAATATATTTAGTGAATTGGCCTCAACTACTTCCTGTGGTAGAGAATTCCACAGGTTCACAACTCTCTGGGTGAAGAAGTTTCTCCTTATCTCGGTCCTAAATGGCTTACCCCTTATCCTTAGACTGTGACCCCTGGTTCTGGACTTCCCCAACATTGGGAACATTCTTCCTGCATCCAACCTGTCCAAACCCGTCAGAATTTTAAACGTTTCTCTGAGGTCCCCTCTCACTCTTCTGAACTCCAGTGAATACAAGCCCAGTTGATCCAATCTTTCTTGATAGGTCAGTCCCACCATCCCGGGAATCAGTCTGGTGAATCTTCGCTGCACTCCCTCAATAGCAAGAATGTCCTTCCTCAAGTTAGGAGACCAAAACTGTACACAATACTCCAGGTGTGCCCTCACCAAGGCCCTGTACAACTGTAGGAACACCTCCCTGCCCCTGTACTCAAATCCCCTCGCTATGAAGGCCAACATGCCATTTGCTTTCTTAACCGCCTGCTGTACCTGCATGCCAATCTTCAATGACTGATGTACCATGACACCCAGGTCTCGTTGCACCTTCCCTTTTCCTAATCTGTCACCATTCAGATAATAGTCTGTCTCTCTGTTTTTACCACCAAAGTGGATAACCTCACATTTATCCACATTATACTTCATCTGCCACGCATTTGCCCACTCACCTAACCTATCCAAGTCACTCTGTAGCCTCATAGCATCCTCCTCGCAGCTCACACTGCCACCCAACTTAGTGTCATCCGCAAATTTGGAGATACTACATTTAATCCCCTCGTCTAAATCATTAATGTACAATGTAAGTAGCTGGGGCCCCAACACAGAACCCTGCGGTACCCCACTAGTCACTGCCTGCCATTCCGAAAAGTACCCATTTACTCCTACTCTTTGCTTCCTGTCTGACAACCAGTTCTCAATCCACGTCAGCACACTACCCCCAATCCCATGTGCTTTAACTTTGCACATTAATCTCCTGTGTGGGACCTTGTCGAAAGCTTTCTGAAAGTCCAAATATACCACATCAACTGGTACTCCTTTGTCCACTTTATTGGAAACATCCTCAAAAAATTCCAGAAGATTTGTCAAGCATGATCTCCCTTTCACAAATCCATGCTGACTTGGACCTATCATGTCACCATTTTCCAAATGCGCTGCTATAACATCCTTAATAATTGATTCCATCATTTTACCCACTACTGAGGTCAGGCTGACCGGTCTATAATTCCCTGCTTTCTCTCTCCCTCCTTTTTTAAAAAGTGGGGTTACATTGGCTACCCTCCACTCGATAGGAACTGATCCAGAGTCAATGGAATGTTGGAAAATGACTGTCAATGCATCCGCTATTTCCAAGGCCACCTCCTTAAGTACTCTGGGATGCAGTCCATCAGGCCCTGGGGATTTATCGGCCTTCAATCCCATCAATTTCCCCAACACAATTTCCCGACTAATAAAGATTTCCCTCAGTTCCTCCTCCTTACTAGACCCTCTGACCACTTTTATATCCGGAAGGTTGTTTGTGTCCTCCTGAGTGAATACTGAACCAAAGTACTTGTTCAATTGGTCTGCCATTTCTTTGTTCCCCATTATGACTTCCCCTGATTCTGACTGCAGGGGACCTACATTTGTCTTTACTAACCTTTTTCTCTTTACATACCTATAGAAACTTTTGCAATCCGCCTTAATGTTCCCTGCAAGCTTCTTCTCGTACTCCATTTTCTCTGCCCTAATCAAACCCTTTGTCCTTCTCTGCTGAGTTCTAAATTTCTCCCAGTCCCCAGGTTCGCTGCTATTTCTGGCCAATGTGTATGCCATTTCCTTGGCTTTAATACTATCCCTGATTTCCCTAGATAGCCACGGTTGAGCCACCTTCCCTTTTTTATTTTTACGCCAGACAGGAATGTACAATTGTTGTAATTCATCCATGCGGTCTCTAAATGTCTGCCATTGCCCATCCACAGTCAACCCCTTAAGTATCATTAGCCAATCTATCTTAGCCAATTCATGCCTCATACCTTCAAAGTTACCCTTCTTTAAGTTCTGGACCATGGTCTCTGAATTAACTGTTTCATTCTCCATCCTAATGCAGAATTCCACCATATTATGGTCACTCTTCCCCAAGGGGCCTCGCACAATGAGATTGCTAATTAATCCTCTCTCATTACCCAGTCTAAGATGGCCTCCCCCCTAGTTGGTTCCTCGACATATTGGTCTAAAAAACCATCCCTTATGCACTCCAGGAAATCCTCCTCCACCGTATTGCTTCCAGTTTGGCTAGCCCAATCTATGTGCATATTAAAGTCACCCATTATAACTGCTGCACCTTTATTGCATGCACTCCTAATTTCCTGTTTGATGCCCTCCTCAACATCACTACTACTGTTTGGAGGTCTGTACACAACTCCCACTAACGATTTTTGCCCTTTAATGTTCTGCAGCTCTACCCATATAAATTCCACATCATCCAAGCTAATGTCTTTCCTAACTATTGCATTAATCTCCTCTTTAACCAGCAATGCTACCCCACCTCATTTTCCTTTTATTCTATCCTTCCTGAATGTTGAATACCCCTGGATGTTGAGTTCCCAGCCCTGATCATCCTGGAGCCACGTCTCTGTAATCCCAATCACATCATATTTGTTAACATCTATTTGCACAGTTAATTCATCCATCTTATTGCGGATACTCCTTGCATTAAGACACAAAGCCTTCAGGCTTGCTTTTTTAACACCCTTTGTCCTTCTAGAATTTTGCTGTACAGTGGCCCTTTTTGTTCTTTGCCTTGGGTTTCTCTGCCCTCCACTTTTCCTCATCTCCTTTCTGTCTTTTGCTTTTGCCTCATTTTTGTCTCCCTCTGTCTCCCTGCATAGGTTCCCATCCCCCTGCAATATTAGTTTAACTCCTCCCCAACAGCACTAGCAAACACTCCCCCTAGGACATTGGTTCCGGTCCTGCCCAGGTGCAGACCGTCCGGTTTGTACTGGTCCCACCTATTGAAGGAGTGCAGCGAAGGTTCACCAGACTGATTCCAGGGATGGCTGGGCTGACATATGAGGAGAGACTGGATCAACTGGGCCTTTATTCACTGGAGTTTAGAAGGATGACAGGGAATCTCATAGAAACATATAAGATTCTGACTGGGCTAGACAGGCTAGATGCGGGAAGAATGTTCCCGATGTTGGGGAAGTCCAGAACCAGGGGACACAGTCTTAAGATAAGGGGCAGGCCGTTTAGGACTGAGATGAGGAGAAACTTCTTCACTCAGAGAGTTGTTAACCTGTGGAATTTCCTGCCGCAGAGAGTTGTTGATGCCAGTTCATTGGATATATTCAAGAGGGAGTTCGATATGGCCCTTACGGTTAAGGGGATCAAGGGGTATGGAGAGAAAGCAGGAAAGGGGTACTGAAGGAATGATCAGCCATGATCTTATTGAATGGCGGTGCAGGCTCGAAGGGCCGAATGGCCTACTCCTGTACCTATTTTCTATGTTTCTATGTTTCTATTTAGCACTGGACTCACCTTGTGACCCTAGCACCCCCTTCTTCTCAAATAACTTCATTTGTGTTTTGCAGCTCAGCCACCAGCGTTGCCCCAGGCAAGACCACAGAGGCCAGAAGGTGGGGGCGTGGGGCCCGACTCTCCAGATGATCCTACATCTGGTGCTGAGGAGCTCTGATTCTCGCCTGTTAATCCATTGGGTCTGTTCTCGATGGATGAGAGCGCGGACTTTGAGGAACCTGCATTGCCACGCTCCAGAAACCATTCCACCCCAAGGCCATCTAGTGGTCCAACGGTCATTCCCGCCTCCACTCTGGAGGTACAGGCCCCAAGCACCTTGCCACAGGGCACCCCATTTGTCCCCAACAGAGGTCTCGTGGATGCAGCAGGCCTGTTCCACGAACGCCACATGATAGCGAAGAGATGTTACAGTTGTCCAGGAGGACTGTAGACATTGGTGACCAGCTCATCGAAGCATTGGTGTGCATATCCCGACAGCTGGCCACCATGACCGAGTACATTCCACGCATGGCGGAGGTCCTGGATACCATAGCCAGTAACACTGCTGACACAGGCCTCCCAGTGGTCTCCGAGCGCGGCACTCCACCCCTAGGTTCTGCACCACCACTGCGAACAACAGATGTGAGGCAGGACCAAGATCCTGCTTCTGCATCAAAGAATGTTCCCCCTCGGCACCCCCCGCTCCCGTACCCATGCAACCACCGCATCTGCCTTCATTCCCCCGCAACGCCTGATGAGCTCCTCGGCCATGCGCCGTGGAGTGAGGAGGGGAAAGGATAGAGCTGGGTAGAAGAAGGGCAGGGGGGAAGGAAAGTGAGGTGCATGTGCGCAGGTGATAGCTGTGTTATATCTCCATCTGGGTGTATGCAATTTGTTGCAATGTATGGGGGCTGGGGACTACGCTCCTGCTTTGCCTTTGTATTCTGTGTTGCTGGACATGTTTAACATTTGATTGATGTCAATGGTGGAAAACGTGGGGTGTAGGTGGGGGTTGGGTGTTATTGCCTGTGATACTTATGATTTCAGACCAATGTTGGTATAAATTTTTTTTTATTGAACGTAACCTTGTTGCGCATTGTCTTAGCTAGCTGGACTGTTATACACTGGTGATTCTTTAACATGAAAGGGTTAAATACAACTTAACTTTAATCAATGTAAAGTTAACTGGCACCAAGGTGATGGGCATCACTGATGTCTGAGCTGCACACACACAGCAGTGTGTCAGCATTGTCACTCACATCAACGCTCTTTCAGGCAAATTGTTCAGATATCAGCTTCTCACGTAAAAGTCTTGCAGTTATGTAGCAACATTGGGCCCTTTCCTGCGGTCTGGAGGGGGTCATGGGCATGGTTGCATAGCCAGCTTGATTGTCTGGCCCTAGGTCAGTGTCCAGCCCCTCGTCGTCCTCTTCCTCTCTCTTCTGAGGTGGAGCATCAGTGCCTTCTGGCAATTCTTGGCCCCTACTGATAGACACAAGCACATGACCACGAATTTACCTACTTGCTCAGGGTTGTATTGTAGCTCCCCTCCTGAGTGGTCCAGACATCTGAAGTGCTGCTTAAGCACAGTTATTGTTTGCTGGACCACATTGCATGTGTCTCTGTGGCTCCGATTGTATCGCTTCTCAGCCTCGGTGTGGGTGTCACGCAGCAGGGTCATCAGCCAGGTGGCTGTGCCATATCAGTTATTACCAAGCATCCAGCATTGTTCCTGTGGCTGACTCTTACAGACGTCAGAGACAGCGCTGTGACGCAGGATGTGAGGCTCATCGAAAGTGCCCAGACATTTGGTATTCACTGTCAGTATGATCTGGTTGTGGTCGATAACTAGTTGGACCTTCAGGGAGTGAAATCCTTTTGTGTTACAAAAATGCCCTGGGTCCTGAGAAGGTGGCCGCATGGTGATGTGAGTGCACTATATAGCTCCCTGCACCCTGGGGAACTGAGCAATGCGGTAGAATGCTCCAGCCCTGTCAGTCTGAGCTTTCCTGGTTATGGAGAAGCTGATAAAGTCCATACTTCTCATGTACAGGACCTCTGTGACCTGTCTAATGCAGCGATGGGTTGCATGGTGAGACAGATGGGAAATCCTGACCGCGGAGACCCGAAAGGAACCGGACGCATAGAAAGACAGTGCCGCGGTGACCTTGACCTTGACCGACACTGATGTCCTGGTGGCAGGCTGCATATGTGGCCTGATGAGCTCACATATTTCATTGATCACCACCTTGTGGAAGTGCAGTCTCCGAAGGCAGGTGTGGTCGGAGACGTCGAGGTAAGGCTTCTTTTCCCTGTACGTTCGAGGTGTGTATGGTCTGGCCCTCCTCCTCATTCTTGCACGTCTTAAATTAGGGATGTAATGATGTGCATCACACATTGAGCCATCTGCACTCTGCAGCATATGCATATTAATCAATGCAGACTGAGAAATGGCTGGCCCCATTGCATTGAAAGTATAATAGTGATTCCCTCACTAAAATACACCTAGAGTAAACCCCAAGAGTCCAGAGTCTGAAAATACGTCTGTTGAGATGTTCACTTGACCTGAGAAGAACTCCAGAGACAATGCAAACTCCCCCGAAGTTGAAGCAGCCTTTTGAATGAAGTGGCCTGATATTTAAAAAATAGCAGCCACACCGCTGGCATTCGCTGGTGTGCGATCTCCTGGACGTTAGTTTCGCCAAATGTGCTCTTTACGACAAAAAAAGTGGGCGCGCGGTATTATTGAATGTCGGCGATAATTTAGTGCAGAAAGTAACGCTGGGCGATATTATGGGCGTTGATTTTGCCCATTCTGATGGTTCCGCCCAAAAAAAGTGGATGGGCAGTCATATTTTTTCCCAGTGTTTATCACATAGGGAACGTAACGCTCGGCGATAAGTTTCCTAAAAATGCCCATCAGTTTCCATTGTGTGTCAAAATGGGCAATATATGGGCGTTATACATCATTTCAGTGGTAAAATGGGCGTTAAGTGGGCATTAAGCATGCAAAAAAAATGGAGGTTTGGGGAAGGAAGGGTGGGAGAATGAACAAAAGGTTTGTTCATTCTCCAACCCTTCCTTCCCCATACCTCCCCCATGTTGTTCAGTCCTACAAATGAATCAGTGTATCTTGAGCTGTTTTTACACTGGTGCTTTTTTGGCTGGGTTCCTGGAGACTGGCAGGCTTGATTTAGGCCCTGGTAGAATTTCTACTTCATCGCCGCCCGATTTCTCAGTGGTATTGGTTGTTTTGGGTGAGAATCGGGTTGGTGAAAATTTCCACAACTGAGTTCTGCCGGCAGTTTCGAAGTAACGCTGTGGAGCGGACCGCCAACGTGCACCATCCATAGACCGCCATCGCCTGATTTTTGGCTCAGCGGTGACCCATAGGTAAGTTGAAAAAAAAACATCCTGGAGAAGCAGCGGAGCTGGGCGGTGCTGGGTAGTTGGTATGGAAAAATGGCAGGCGAAGAATCTATTGAGGGAACCCCCACTCATTCACTAAACAGTATCCCATCCCAAGGGAGAGTCACCCTTACATCCGAGACACCATAAAATCCCTAGTCGAGCAGGGTGTTCTCAGGATAGACACTTGCATGACCAATTCACCCACATGGCCGGTTAAAAAGCCTGATAGCAGCTGGCGACTGACTATTGATTACAGAAAGTTAAATTCTGTAACACCAGCCTGCTCACCGGTAGTAAGAGAAACTTCCACCATATTATCTCAAATTCTTGCTGGTTCCAAGTGATTCTCGACCCACAACATCGCCAATGGATTCTGCAGTATTCCTGTTAAGAGGGAAGACCAGTACAAATTTGCGTTCACATTTGAGGACCAGAGCTACACCTGGACATGCCTGCCTCAGGGGTTCCACAATGTCCCATGATACTCCACAAAAGAATGTATGCAATTTTAAAAGACTTTTCCCGCCTTACCTGGTTGCTGCAGTACATAGACGACCTACTGCTGGCAACCGACTTCATGGAGGAGCATCTGTCCCTTTTGCACAAACTTTTGACATTGTTGGCTCAGGCGGGACTAAAGGTAAATCCCCATAAGGCTCAATTAGTAAAAGAACGGGTCACCTTTCTAGGAATGTCCATTTCTCCAGAGGGATCATCCCCCGACTATCACAAGGTGAAGAAAATACAGCGACTGCCATTACCCACTTCCAAAACAGCCCTACAATCTTTTTTGTGTTTAGTGGGGTACCAACAGAACATTATCCCAGGCTTTGCAGAGTGTGCAAAACCCCTGTATGATTTAATAAAACTGCAGGGTGATGACATAGGCCAGGCATGGACTGATGCCCACACCCATTCCATGGCTAAATTAAAAACTGCAGTGATACAGGCCACATGTCTGATCACTCCTGATCCCACACAGCCCTTCCATTTGAAGGTCGGGGCCACAGAGCAAAGCCTCACTGCAGTTCTGTGCCAAATGCGAACTGATCGACTACAGCCCATTGCATATGCGTCTCAAATCCTGCAGGGGACAGAAAAGACGAATACTGTATGCGAGCGCCACCTACTAGCCGTCTTCTGGTCAGTACATCACTTTACCTTTATTATTGAGTTACAGGCTACAATCCTGCACAGCGGACATACACCTCTGAAACTACTAATGAAACCTGGAGATTCGCTAGTTTCATCGCAGCGCCTCAGCAAATAGACATTGGAATTTATGGAAAGAGACATTGATACCAATTCCAAACCCAATACATTGTTGCCAGTTTGAGGCGAAGCAGCAGAATCCGCACAACACCAAAATACCTGGAGCACTATGTACAGAAGTAGGAAATCATAGACACTAGACACTTGGATAAAGAATCAATAAGACAAAGGGGTTTTGTTGTTTGTTAAATTTGTTCACTACATGTATTCATGAGAAGTTAATTACCAGTTTATATTGAAGCTCACGTTAATTTATTTAGTTTCTTATGAAAGGAAAAGTGTAACGATTAAATGTATACTGCCCTCTAGCTAGGAGGTATAGTGCCCTGGATCTGTATTGAGAGAAACTGGCTGTATGAGGAATGCCATTTTAACTGCACATGGCTGATTGAGATCTACTGAATACATAAAGTTAAATTGATCTAAGAGTTTTGAAGAGACAATAAAATACGTCAATGTGTTGCTATGAATTCTTAAGGAAAGCAAATACATTTCGCCCCCCAGTTTGGTATCATCTGCAAATTTTTATATTGTGTTACTTGTTCCTAAAGTCCAAATCATGAATGTAAATTATGAATAACACTCGTCCCAGCACTGATCCTTGTGGAACAATGCTTTCTACCGTCCTCCAATCTGAATAACTAACCTTTAGCCCTACTCTCTGTTTTAGAAACATAGAAACATAGAAAATAGGTGCAGGAGTAGGCCATTCGGCCCTTCGAGCCTGCACCGCCTTTCAATGAGTTCATGGCTGAACATGCAACTTCAGTACCCCATTCCTGCTTTCTTGCCATACCCCTTGATCCCCCTAGTAGTAAGGACTAAATCTAACTCATTTTTGAATATATTTAGTGAATTGGCCTCAACAACTTTCTGTAGTAGAGAATTCCATAGGTTCACCACTCTCTGGGTGAAGAAGTTTCTCCTCATCTCGGTCCTAAATGGCTTACCCCTTATCCTTAGACTGTGACCCCTGGTTCTGGATTTCCCCAACATTGGGAACATTCTTCCTGCATCCAAGCTGTCTAAACCCGTCAGAACCTTAAACGTTTCTATGAGATCCCCTCTCATTCTTCTGAACTCCAGTGAATTCAAGCCCAGCTGATCCAGTCTTTCTTGATATGTCAGTCCCGCCATCCCGGGAATCAGTCTGGTGAACCTTCGCTGCACTCCCTCAATAGCAAGTATGTCCTTCCTCAAGTTAGGAGACCAAAACTGTACACAATACTCCAGGTGTGGCCTCACCAAGGCCCTGTACAACTGTAGTAACACCACCCTGCCCCTGTACTCAATCCCCTTGCTATGAAGGCCAACATGCCATTTGCTTTCTTAACCGCCTGCTGTACCTGCATGCCAACCTTAAATGACTGATGTACCATGACACCCAGGTCTCGTTGCACCTCCCCTTTTCCTAATCTGTCACCATTCAGATAATAGTCTGTCTCTCTGTTTTTACCACCAAAGTGGATAACCTCACATTTATCCACATTATACTTAATCTGCCATGCATTTGCCCACTCACCTAACCTATCCAAGTCACTCTGCAACCTCATAGCATCCTACTCGCAGCTCACACTGTCACCCAACTTAGTGTCGTCCGCAAATTTGGAGATACTACATTTAATCCCCTCGTCTAAATCATTAATGTACAATGTAAACAGCTGGGGTCCCAGCACAGAACCTTGCGGTACCCCACTAGTCACTGCCTGCCATTCTGAAAAGTACCCATTTACTCCTACTCTTTGCTTCCTGTCTGCCAACCAGTTCTCAATCCACGCCAGCACACTACCCCCAATCCCATGTGCTTTAACTTTGCACATTAATCTTTTGTGTGGGACCTTGTCGAAAGCCTTCTGAAAGTCCAATACACCACATCAACTGGTTCTCCCTTGTCCACTCTACTGGAAACATCCTCTATTTTATTTTTGACATTAATGTTGCTGGCAACAGCCCTGACCTTGTGGCAATACCAAGGTGGCACAAATGCCTCCAGCCACAGTGTACTGGGGTGTTCTTTCCCATGCCATCATTGAAAGGAAACATCATCATATAGGCAGTCCCTCGAACGAGGATGACTTGCTTCCACATGAGTTCATAACCAGCTGCTGTTGACAGCACTAGATGCCATGTACTACTATTTTTACCTGTCAGTGAGTGAGTACCCATCCACAAGAAGACAAAAAAAGTCAGTTCGTTGAAGCTTTGCATGTGTGTGCAGTTGTTGGTGTGTTTCTCCTTATGTTCTTGAATTTTCCCTGCAGTTTAAGGGGGGGATTTCCACAACATTGGCAGCAAACATACATAGTTCAAGTGAATGCCCTCCGAAAGTAATTGTGTGAAATGCTTTGCGACATTTCAAAGTGAGGAGGTGCTATATATAAATGCAAATGTTTTATTGTTTGAAACAGTTTTTGCGGATATAAACTTGCCATTAGGTGTTGAGAAAATCCAGGCTTGTCGAACATTTGAAGCCTGTGAGTAGGAGAGTGGTGATCCGATTTGCAGCATGGTTAAAAGTGTCAGCAAGAGCTTATACTGTAGGCGTGTCACTAAAGCCGATGAAGTGCCTGCCCGGAGATGATTTAAAAGAATCGTGTCTTTATGTAAGGGTTTTTAACTTTTGATCTGTAAATCAGTGACAATTGTAGCTAGGGGCAATCTGTCATTTCTGGAAGACCATGCATGTCTGCAGCAGATTCCGCGTTAGGACTCTTCACCCACTTTCCTCAGTTCATGTTAGCATACTTCTTCCTCCCTCCCCCTCTCACTTTATGCTAGCACTCTTTTCCCTTCAGTTCAATTTGTCCTTTGACCCTTTCCCTGCCATTTCAAGCGAGCATGTTTCTTCCCCTGATCATGCTGCCACTCTTCTACCCCTCCATTCATACCAGCACACTTCATCCCTCTTTGTGCCTCTCCCCAACACAGTTCATGCTGGAACTTTTCTATCCTCATTCAAATTAGCACACCTACCAGTTCAAACTGACATACTTCTCCCCCCCGCCACGCCCCCTGTAATTCATTATAGAATTGTTATGAGTCTCCCCTTTTTATTCAAGTTGCCTCTTTTCCCCCCATGACAATGAATGTAATTGCAAGCACCAATAGAGTAAAATCCATTTCCTATGTTCTCTTTTCTGGTGATGTGTTTTGAACTTATTCTATTCCGGCCTAAACATGCACTCTCCGCGGTGCTCTTCCTGTTGCTATCTCAGAGCACGAATATGGCACCCAGGCAAACGATATCTAGCACCTGACATCGATACTTGCCAGCACAACCTGCCCTCTCACATTCTCCTTCTAATCAAAATGAAGGCACGGGCGTCGGTCAGTCCTCCACTTCAAATCAATTGGCCGAGGAATATGCTTTGAGTTTACTTCTTCTGTGCAGGCGTGGAGGTGGCCCTTTTGGCGTTGCTCTCAACCAACAGAAGGGAGAAACAGTCATTGGGAAACCCCGTTTACGAAGTTTAGGAATAAAACTAACACTGGGGTCAGGGTCCGTGGTGCTGCTGTTAAATGAACAGAGAGCAGCAAAGCGGGGCTGTAGTGTGATGCTGGACTCAGAAGCCTGCTTGGTATAGCTCCTGCTGCTGCAGACTAGATCCTGACCCCACGTTCCATACTTTGGTTGTAGCCCCTACAGAAAAGTAAAGTTACATGCTGACTTGCTGATGCCCATTTCCTTGTTGTTTTCAATGGCACATGGACATCAATATGTAGCCCCAGTGAATAAGAAACATTGCAAATAAACCACGATGCTCTTTATTCCTGCACGTGGTATAAAATGCTTTGAAAGATTTGTTTGAGATAAGTAAGTGCCGAATGAGCCAAATATAAAACTGACATCATTGCTAACTATTTGCATGAAAATGAGATTCCAGTTAAAATATACAGATTCTTACAGTGTATGTGTACAGCTGTCTTAAAGAAATTACAGAGGCTTTTATATCAGTCGTTGCCATTCACACAGCTAATATTTACACACATTGTCCTGGTGTCTCTGGAAGAAGCTCTTATCAGCATTTGCATACCTAGAGCATTGCTACTGTACCAGACCTGAATAACACTGTTGTGCAGTGGTCACAGATACAAACACAGCACGCTGAGCTTTAAACTTTGAATTCTTGAACTGGTGGGTTTCTCTTTTATAAAGGAAAAGGTACTCCCGCCACGTCAAAAAAGTCAGTACTTAATTCTAACTTGAATAAGACAATTGTTGCTTCCTCTACAGCAGTGTAAAAAAAAGCATGCTTTAGTCCACCCTTCGATGGGTGTATCTATCCAAATTATGCAAATCTTGCAGAGATTCAATACAAGTCTTTGCAGGAGCGAGGCAATCTTATGGCACTGTGCAAGCTGGCAATAGAAACGTTGAAATGCATGCAGCAAAAAGGCAGACGCAGGCTGGTTTCATTCAGACGTAAACTCACCATGAAATGTTGTTAAGCTTGTTTTACACAGTGTAGCCTCCCTTGTAGTTTAACTGCTTTCTTAGAGACCGTGAGGGTGGACTATATTTCTTCAACAAATTCACACTCTCAATGCGTGTCCGCAAGGCTGTGGATACTTTTGTTGTCCAGCTCATTGTTGGGGATTCAAGATGGAATTTATAATGAGTTTAAAGGCATGTGTTTAAAAAAAAAGCTCCCAAAGACGCTGTTTTCTTTAGATTGTTTTGAAGCTGTTTATTTCCCCTTGTCGGTTCTGTCTCCTGCAGATAGCACAATAAACTCATTAAACATGTTGCTTTTCGAATAAAGTCAGTTAGATGTGCTCGATTATTGATAGTGTTATTCATGTTTTTTCCTGCTGTGGCCAATTTTTAACAGGATTTCATATCTACTTATATAATGTTGCAAATCTTGCATCTGCATGCACTTACTGTCTGCAAAATACTCCTTTCTGTTGTCACACTTTTTGTCACCCTTTTGTGTCAACTTTTTCCATTATAAATTCCTATGTTTTTGATTGTACCTCTGTGAAGTGCTTTGGAAGATTTTCTTGCATTAAAGTGGTTATATAAATGCATGTTGTGCCCCATTTATAATGGAAACTGCCGACGCACAGTTGTCAAAGTGTAATTACTCTCTCCCACCAGCGGTAGCTCCATACTGCCTCAGTTTTGCATCTTCCAATTCCTCAGCCGATACTGCAGACTTTGCTCAAACCAATTCTACTTCTCTGCTTTGCAAATTGTGGTAAGTCTTGCTATTTCAATGTAAATAATATCAAATAATATAAATGTGTAACTGATAAGGACAGAATGTATGACCTTAAAATGGTGCCTGGATAATATCTGTATCCCCTGCTCCAATTATCTTCACCCTCTAACACTGCTTCCCTGAAGATTATACTTGGTCTTGAAATCATGTATTTGGGGAGAGTAACCAGTAATATATTAAGAAGTGATACATATGGTGTAGCCTTCCTGTGCAGCATCAGTCCTGTGACATGTTTCGATTACTCCTGCTACTAATACTCAAACTCACCTACACATGATACATACCCCATCCTCGCCACCCCACCCCCACCACAACCCTCTTGAGTGCTTCCATTTCTGTCTCCAAGGAAAGTAACATTTATCTCCTGCTTCATTCCTGCAATTTGGGCTTCTCTCACAGCTGTATCCCATACTGTCTGTCTACGCTTGCTGAGGTAGACTTTCTGCTCTTCAGCTTGGCGTTGACAACCCTGCCCTTGCCCACCCCTCCATGATCGCACCCGACCTTTTCCTCTTTGCCTTGCAGTGCCAATGCCCTGTTTCCAGCCACAACCAGGAATGGCCTTTAAGTTGTTGAAGGTTTTCTGAGTCTTTGCTATCACAATAAAAGTACTGAAGTGCAAAAACTACTTAAAGCCTGTTCTCAATCATAGTCAAGAATGTGGCTCTGCACTGTGGGGGTGTTGTTCATAAAGGGTTTCCTTCATATGAAATTAGGGAAGCCTCTGTTACCAAGTCCTAGATTTTAGGGGTCAGCAGTACCATCAGAATAGTCAAGTCTAGAGGTAACAAAGGCTAGAGGGTTTCAGCAGCAGATGAGCTAAGGCAGGATTGGAGTCAGGTGATGTTATGGAGGTGGAAGTAGGTGTCTTGGTGATGGAGTGGATACGTGGTAGGATGCTCATCTCGGGTCAAAGACAACACCAAACAAACACAAACACAACTTGTGATGCTGGGAGTTCCTGCTGCCCCAGCTCAGGAGGAATTTGACATACCACTGGAGGACAGTACAGCCAGTGAGCGCCAGCCTCCAGAATAGTAGGTGGGACTCACTGGGACCCCACAAAGACAGTGAGAATTTATTTTTAAGATGTCATGGACTCATGGGGTCTCAGGGAAGGGGGGAAGGCCTGGGCTCCGCTTCCCAATACCAGCCAGCTGCCAGAGTGCCTGGCAGCATGGAGCAGGTGGGTGCCTGCAGTGTGCCTGTTGTGTCGTGGGTGCCTGCTGTCCCATGCAAATGGGTGTGCTCTCCCACTCACCCTGCAAACTCCCATGGGGTCAGTGCTGACAGGTGTCAGTGGGTGTGATTCCAGCATTACTGCAGTTTATTTTTGGGACCAGACTTTCTTCTTTATCTATATTTACAATGTTGCGAGACTTACCAACCAGAGCACTTCTTTGTCCCCTCCCTAAGCACGCCTTGTCCCCATCTTCCATATTGGCCCTCTCCTGTCCCTGCTTGGTTTGAGACTTGACAAAAGTGACTAGCCTGAAGCAAAGTGTAACTAGCCCAGATATGAAGAAAGCTTCCATTCCATTTCAAGACCAAACTGCTGATGAATGGATGTCAAGGAGCTAGGTGAGCCATTTTTTTATTTATGCAGAAGGAGAGAATCCTTGAGTTGCGGCATTTTTAGTTATTTGTGAACAAATTTACACTGAACTGTCCCCAAAGATACAATGTGGTTTTTGAACGTTCATTGCACTTTAAAACAGGGATGATAAAAGGTTATTTTTGGATTCAAGCCTTGCAATGCTAGTAAGTCTGCAAACAATGGTCACGAAGAAGAAATCTTGTGCTTTTGAAAATTGGCTGCCTTTCACAAAAGGTATTATACTTGAATTTTGTTTGTAGCATACATAATAAATACAATTGCAGGAGAAATAATGGCAAGAAACACAGTGTTTTTAAAAAGGGCATTAATAGATGAAAGCAGCAGATTGTTCCTTTATCTATTTGAATGGCTCTATTATTAAAACCATAGTTTATAGCAAAATAGATCCCTCCAGTTTAAATATTATTACTTACATCTTTACTTCACTGTGTGTTAGCCCAGTGTATAGTAGCTGTTCTGATCCATGCGCCAACTGAAAGATTCTAGAAATTAAACTGTTAAGAGTTTACACACACACACAGGGTTAGAACAGGGAAGAGATTCTTGCTTATAATTCTAGCACTCAGAAGCCTAACTGCAAACTATAGTGTCCATTTCCCAGCTGGAGAAGGTGTGTAGATATGAGCACAATCTCAAAGAACTCAGGATACATCATGCACTCAATGAATTTTACAGAGTAAGGTTTCAGATGTAGTGAACTAAAACCAGCTGCCCTGTCCTGATGGCAGAATCAAAGATACAACATTTTGTGGCACTATGAGGCCTAGGGTAGCCAGGCTTGTTTACACTGTGGAGGGCAGCCAATGGAGGGAGATCTTTCATGCCTGCAGTCGGCCGCACTCCTGTACTACAACCAATAGACTTTTTAAACTTCACTTTACACTGGCAGCAGTTAAAGTGCTTCGGCTTCACACCTGAATAATGCTGCGTAGTTGGTGTTGGTGTGAAGCTAAAACCACTTTGCATCGGCACAAATAGTCTGGCCTGTAAGTGTTTCTGATACGTCATTTCTCATCTCAAGATATGAAACCATTTCTCAATTGGGGCTAAGTGAATACTGTCCGTGCTCTGCTTGCTGATCTTTTGCAGCAAAGTCTGCCAGCGTCTGTCAGCTTCCTTTGTTCCACAGCTAACTCTGATACTTGTGAGATGACAGGCACGCATTAAGTAAAGGTTGCAATGTATGTGAAAACACATTTAACTCAGGGGACACTTGGCACTTAACCATAACTGGCTGTGATTTGTCTAATGGTGAAAATATTACCTTGTTTTTTTTTTGTTAAGCTGCTTTTAAGTATTGGGGCTCATTTTAAAAGTAAATGCTTTTGCTTTGATCGATAGTGGTGGCATATTATTTAAAGAGTGATCTGTTTCTCTCATATTACCGGACAAAACCATTCGTTTGCAATTTGGGCTACTTCTCAATAGTCTTGTGCTCCATAGGCAAGCCTGCACATCTTATGAACAGAAACTTGACCATGGACAATACAACCTATATTGCGTTGAATGGGAAACTACAAGTGAGTACTGTCATTTTTCCCAAAAGTCTATAACTTGATTAGCTGGCTATTGGGCAGTCCCAACATTTTCAGAGACAGAATCAAATTGCTGATTTAACTTGCACAAATGTGTGGTGCATATTCCAAGTCAGAAATAAATCCCTTTTTTTTTATTCGTACATTGGATTTGGGCGTCACTGGTAAGACCAGCATTTATTGCCCATCCCTAATTGCCCTGAAGAAGGTGGTGATATACCGCCTTCTTGAACCTTTGTAATTCGTATCATGAAGGTACTCCCACAGTGCTGTTACAGAGGGAGCTCCAGAATTTTGACCCAGCGACGATGAAGGAACGCCGATATACCTCCAAGTCAGGATGGTGTGTAACACAATTGGAGGGGAACTTGCAGGTTCCCATGCACTTGCTGCACTTGTCCTTAAAAATTCACTCCCTCCACCACTGGTGCACTGTGGCTGCAGTGTGTACCACCTACAAGATGCACTACAGCAACTTGCCTCGGCTTTTTTGGCAGCACATCCCAAACCTGCGACCTTTACAACCTAGAAAAAAAAGCACATAAGTCTAGGTTGACACTCCAGTGCAGTGCTGAGGGAGTGCCGCACTGTCGGAGGTGCCGTCTTTCAGATGAGACGTTAAACTGAGGCCCCGTCTGCTCTCTCAAGTGGATGTAAAAGATCCCATGGCACTATTTCGAAGAAGAGCAGGGGAGTTATCCCCGGTATCCTGGAAAATATTTATCCCTCAATCAACATCGCAAAAACGGTTGATCTCATCATTATCACATTGCTGTTTGTGGGAGCTTGCTGTGTGCAAGTTGGCTGCGCATTTCCCACATTACAACAGTGACTACACTCCAAAAGTACTTCATTGGTTGGAAAGTGCTTTGAGATGTCTGGTGTTCGTGAAAGGCACTATATAAATGTAAGTCTTACATTTATATAGATGGTAGAGGTCGTTAGTTTAGGAGATGCTGCCGAAGAAGCTGTGGCGAGTTGTTACAGTGCATCTTATAGATGGTACACACTGAAGCCACGGTGCGGCAGTGGTGGAGAGAGTGAATGTTGAAGTTGGTGGATGGGGTGCCAATCAAGTGGGTTGCTTTGTCCTGGATGGTGTCGAGCTTCTTGAGTGTTGTTGGCACTGCATTCATCCAGGCAAGTGGAGAGTATTCCATCACACTCCTGACTTGTGCCTTGCAGATGGTGGAAAGGCTTTGGGGAGTCAGGAGGTGAGACTTTGCCGCAGAATACCCAGCCTCTGACTTGATCTTGTTTTCACAGTATTAATGTGGCTGGTCCAGTTAAGTTTCTGGTCAATGGTGACCCCTGGGATGTTGATGGTGAGGGATTCGGCGATGGTAATGTCAAGGGGCAGTGGTTAGAGTCTCGCTTGTTGGAGATGGTCATTGCCTGGCATTTGTGTGGCGCGAATGTTACTTGCCACTTATCAGCCCAAGCCTGGATGTTATCCAGCTCTTGCTGTATGCGGGCATGGACTGCTTCATTATCTGAGAAGTTGCGAATGGCACTTAACACTGTGCAGTCATCAGCGAACATCCTCACTTCTGATCTTATGATGGAGAGAAGGTCATTGATGAAGCAGCTGAAGATGGTTGGACTGAGGACATTGCCCTGAGGAACTCCTGCAGCGATGTCCTGGGGCTGTGATGATTGGCATCCAATCACCACAACCATCTCCCTTTGTGCTAGGTATCAGAAGAATGTGATATGATCTTATCGAAACATATAAGGTAATGAGGGGGCTTGACACGGTGGATGTAGAGAAGATATTTCCACTCATGGGGGAAACTAAAACTAGGGGGCTGGGGCTCAATTTTGCCCAAAGCCATTTTTTGGCGTAATGCCAGAATTACGGCCGTTTTTCTAGGCCAGAAATACTTCAAAAATATTTATGCCAAGTTTCCCCACTGTAGTTTTCAAATTTGGTGCCGCGGGGGGGTGGGCGGGTGGGCGGGGGGCAGTGGGGGAGTCTACTGCTGGAAAAACGATGCCGCATCTTCCGTGCATGCACGACAAAAAAAGGACATTTTTGACATGATTCCTGTGTTGGTGGGACATTCCATGGTTTCCCACTGCCGAGGCTGGGGATTCCAGTGGGGTGCTGTGAGGCACACACAGAGCCCCACTGTCCGAGGCTGCAGGTCTCAGTGGGATGCAAGGAGGCACACTCAGGGCCCCACCGTCCGAGGCTGCGGGTCCCAGTGGGATGCAAGGAGGCACACACAGAGCCCCACTGTCCGAGGCTGCAGGTCTCAGTGGGATGCAAGGAGGCACACACAGGGCCCCACTGTCCGAGGCTGCAGGTCTCAGTGGGGTGCAGCGAGGCATACCCAGGGCCCCACTGTCCCAGGCTGTGGGTCCCAGTGGGAAGCAGCGAGCCACACTCGTGGTGAGGAGGGAAAGGAGAGCTCAACCACTCTCTCCTGAGGTGCAGGATGTAACAGATGTGGTTCAGATCATGACAATGAGTGTGGAGAGCATTGACTTTACGCGATCACTCCTGGACACCATCAGTGGGGTGGGTGATGAGATAACGAGACTATCGGGAGAAGTAACAACACTCTCACGAGATATGGGAACGATGTCCGCGATCATGAGTTTTGAACTATCTCAGTCAGTTGAAACATGTTAGTGAACATGAGGGAGAGAATGTCACAGGTAGTTGAAACACTCTCAGTGAACATGAAGGAGGGAATGTTGCACGTAGTTGAGACACTTTTGCTCAACATGAGGGAGGGAATGTTGGAGGTCGTTGAGACACTGTCAGGGTGCATGAGGGAGGGCATGTTGGAGTTAGCTGCTGCAATAAGGGAACACACCTAGACCCAATGCCCATTGACAGAATCAACTGCCACTCCCAATCCAATCCCCAGACCAGTCTCTGGAGGCCCAAGCCGGGCCCTCCATATTACTGCCTGCCCCGCACCCCCTCCACCCCCCCTCCCTCCCCATCAACCGGTGCGTATTACCCAAGATGTTAGGAAGAATAAGCTTGATAGCAAACCCAGAAACACTGTGCCACCGCCTACGGGCAGGGATGGTGGAGTCACCAAGACCAAGTGCAGCGGGTGGTCCGAGAATAAGGTGGAGTAGAGATGCAGCCTTTCATTGTTGCTGTTGTTGTTGTTGTTGTTGCTGTTGGAACTGCTGTTCCCAAATTCCCAAATTTTTGTAAGTTTTGTAAATTTACAAGTCGAGAGTTTGTAAGTGATCTTAGAGTTTGTAAGTGATCTTAGAATTTGTAAGTGATCTTAGAGTTTGTAAATGATCTTAACTGAAAACTTTACAAAAAATATTTTTATTAAAGTTAAGTACAAATGTTTGTTAAACTTTTGAATAAAATATATTCTAAATTATAACTGAAACATTTACATTATTTGGTCCATTATTAACACAACTTTTGAAGTAAACAAGAATCATTTCTATGAGTTGTTCGATTATTTACACAACTTTTGAAGTAAACAAGAATCATTTCCATCATTTTTTCCATTAACACAACACATTATGGAACAGGTCCAAAGCATTCACAGATGAGCTGATGGCGCAAGGCTCGAGCAATCATTAAAGGGGCACGACGGCCCACCCTCCGCCGCCGTCGTGCTCCAGGTTCAGGTAGTTACATGGGTTCCTCCTCTTCCTCCTCCTCCTCATCATCAGCCACTCTCACCGCAGATGGGTCTTCTACTACCATCTGCTGCAGCCTCATAATGGCTAAGTTATGCAGCATGCAACACACAACAATGAACAGACTGACAATCTCAGGGGAGTATAGCAAGTAGCCTCCGGAATGGTTCAGGCAACGGAAACGCTGTCTCAAGATGCCAATGGTCCTCTCTATGATGCTGCACTTCACAATGTGCGACATGTTGTATTCCCGGTCAGCTTCTGTCCGGGTTACGTGTAGGGGCATCATGAACTAGGTGGCGACGACGTATCCTTTGTCTCCCAGTAGCCAGCTCTGCCCTTCTGGCCACTGCTGAAACATGGCAGAACACATCATGGGTGCTCCTAGGGTATCTTGCATCGACTGACATGATACGATGCATGTCGTCACACATAAGCTGTACATTAATGGAGTGGAAGCCTTTCTGTTCCTGTACGTCTTTGAATCCTCCAAAGGTGCTCGCAAGGCGATGTGGGTACAATCAATGCAGCCCTGTACCTTTGGGAAACCCGCAATCCTGGAGAAGCCCACAGCTCTGTGACGCATTTCCTGGGCAGTAAGGGGGAACTTTATGTAGTCATTGCTCTGGGCAGAAAGTGCAGCAGTCACCTGCCGAATGCAGATATATGTTGCATGTTGAGAAATGCCGCACATATCCCCAGTTGTAGCTTGGAAGGATCCGGTTGCATAGAATGAAAGTGCAGCTGTAACCTTCACTTCAACTGACAAAGCAGTCTTCCTGATGCTTCTCAGTTGCAGGTCTGCTCTCACCAACTCACAGATCTCAGTTACAACTTCTTTGAGGAAATCCAGCCTTCTGACACAGTCTGCATCACTCAGGTGCAGGTACGAGCACCTGTCTCGATATACCCGAGGTGGGTAAGGCTTCCTGCCCAGCACCCTACGGGCTCTGAGGTTCCTCATGTGATGACGTCGAATCAATTGTCTCCTCTGCAGCATCATCATGCAGAAGACTCGCAGAAGAAGGCATTGTCAATATTGCCCCATGCTTAAAGTTTACCTTTGCAAGAAGCTCAAAACGGCAGGCAGGCAGGACAAGTTCTTTGTTTTCTACCTCAGGATTGCTACCAGTGCCACATGCTAGTCAGAGTAGAAATAGCAGGATAGTTAAAATGAATACGTAGCTTGAGGAATGGTGCAAGGGGGAGGGATTCAAAGTCCTGGAACATTGGAACCGGTTCTGGGGGAGCTGGGACCAGTACAAACCGAACGGTCTTCACCTGGGCAGGACCGAAACCGATGTCCTAGGGGGAGTGTTTACTAGTGCAGTTGGGGAGGTTTAAACGAATATGGCAGGGGATAGGAATCAATGCAGGGAGACAGAGGGAAGTAAAATGGGGGCAGAAGCAAAAGGTAGAAAGGAGATAAGGAAAAGTGGAGGCCAGAGAAATCAAAAGCAAAAATCAAAAAGGGCCACATTACAACATCATTCTAAAAGGACATAGAGTGTTTAAAAAAAACAAGCCTGAAGGCTCTGTGTCTCAATGCGAGGAGCATTCGTAATAAGGTGGATGAATTAACTGCGCAAATAGCTGTTAATGGATATGATGTAATTGGAATTACGGAGACATGGCTCCAGGGTGACAAAGGCTGGAAAATCAACATCCAGGGGTATTCAATATTCAGGAAAGATAGACAGAAATGAAAAGGAGGTGGGGTAGCGTTATTGGTTAAAGAGATTAACACAATAGTAAGGAAGGACATTAGCTTGGATGATGTGGAATCTGTATGGGTAGAGCTGCGGAACACCAAAGGGCAGAAAATGCTAGTGGGAGTTGTGTACAAACCACCAAACAGCAGTAGTGAGGTTAAGGATGGCATCAAACAGGAAATTAGGGATGCGTGCAATAAAGTAAAGTGGTTATTTTGCAATACGGTGGAGGAGGATTTCCTGGCGTGTATAAGGGATGGTTTTCTAGACCAATATGTTGAGGAACCAACTAGAGAGCTGGCCATCCTAGACTGGGTGTTGCGCAATGAGAGAGGATTAATTAGCAATCTTGTTGTGCGAGGCCCCTTGGGGAAGAGTGACCATAATATGGTAGAATTATTCATTAAGATGGAGAGTGACACAGTTAATTCAGAGACTAGGGTCCTGAACTTAAAGAAAGGTAACTTCGATGGTATGAGACGTGAATTGGCTAGGATAGACTAGTGAATGATACTTAAAGGGTTGATGATGGATAGGCAAAGGCAGACATTTAAAGATCACATGGATGAACTTTAAGAATTGTACATCCCTGTCTGGTGTAAAAATAAAACGGGGAAGGTGGCCCAACCGTGGCTAACAAGGAAATTAGTGATAATGTTAAATCCAAGGAAGAGGCATATAAATTGGCCAGAAAAAGCAGCAAACCTGAGGACTGGGAGAAATTTAGAATTTAGCAGAGGAGGACAAAGGGTTCAATTAGAAGGGGGAAAATAGCATATGAGAGTAAGCTTGCAGGGAACATAAAAACTGACTGCAAAAGTTTTATAGATATGTGAAGAGAAAAAGATTAGTGAAGACAAATGTAGGTTCCTTGCAGTCAGAATCAGGTGAATTTATAAAGGGAGACAAAGAAATGGCAGACCAATTGAACAAATATTTTGGTTCTGTCTTCACCAAGGAAGACACAAATAACCTTCTGGAAATATTAGGGGACCAAGGGTCTAGCGAGAAGGAGGAACTGAAGGAAATCCTTATTAGCCAAGAAATTGTGTTAGGGAAATTGATGGGATTGAAGGCCGATAGATCCCCAGGGCCTGATAGTCTGCATCCTCGAGTACTTAAGGATGTGGCCCTCGAAATAGTGGATGCATTAGTGGTCATTTTCCAACATTCAAAAGACTCTGGATCAGTTCCTATGGATTGGAGGGTAGCTAATGTAACCCCACTTTTAAAAAAAAGGAGGGAGAGAAAAAACGGAATTATAGACTGGTTAGCCTGACATCGGTAATGGGGAAAATGTTGAATCTACTATTAAAGCTTTAATAGCAGCGCATTTGGAAAGCAGTGACAGGATCAGTCCAAGTCAGCATGGATTTATGAAAGGGAAATCATGCTTGACAAATCTTTTTTGAGGATGTAACTAGTAGAGTGGACAAGGGAGAACCAGTGGATGTGGTGTATTTGGACTTTCAAAAGGCTTTTGACAAGGCCCCACACAAGAGATTAGTGTGCAAAATTAACGTACATGGTATTAGGGGTAATGTATTGATGTGGATAGAGAACTGGTTGACAGACAGGAAGCAAAGAGTAGGAATAAACGGGTCCTTTTCAGAATGGCAGGCAGTGACTAGTGGAGTACCGCAAGGTTCAGTGCTGGGACCCCAGCTATTTACAATATACATTAATGATTTAGACGAAGGAATTGAATGTAATGTCTCCAAGTTTGCAGATGACACTAATCTGGGTGGCAGTGTGACCTGTGAGGAGGATGCTAAGAGGCTGCAGAGTGACTTGGACAGGTTAGGTGAGTGGGCAAATGCATGGCAGATGCAGTATAATGTAGATAAATGTGAGGTTATCCACTTTGGTGGCAAAAACAGGAAGGCAGAATATTGTCTGAATGGTGACAGATTAGGAACAGGGGAGGTTCAACGAGACCTGGGTGTCATGGTACATCAGTCATTGAAAGTTGGCATGCAGGTACAGCAGGCGGTAAAGAAGGCAAATGGCATGTTGGCCTTCATAGCGAGAGGATTTGAGTATTGGAGCAGGGAGGTCTTACTGTAGTTGTACAGGGCCTTGGTGAGGCCACATCTTGAATATTTAATATTGTGTACAGTTTTGGTCTCCTAATCCGAGGAAGGACATTCTTGCTATTGAGGGAGTGCAGCGATGGTTCACCAGTCTGATTCCCGGGAGGGCAGGACTGACATATGAAGAAAGACTGGATCGACTAGACTTATATTTGGAATTCTCTACCACAGAAAGTTGTTGAGGCCAGTTCGTTAGATATATTCAAAAGGGAATTAGATGTGGCCCTTGCAGCTAAAGGGATCAAGGCGTAGGGAGAGAAAGCAGGAATGGGGTACTGAAGTTGCATGATCAGCCATGATCATATTGAATGGCGGTGCAGGCTCGAAGGGCCGAATGGCCTACTCCTGCATCTATTTTCTATGTTTCTATGTTTCTATCCCCAAATTCTATATGGACCACACCTAGGTCTGTGCAACAGCAGTGATCGGGAACCGCTCCACCTCCTGTCCTCACTCCCTTGGGCTCATTTGATGTTTAGTGCAGTCTTGTGATTTCTTCCGATTACCTTCAACAGCACCTTCCCCCCCACCCCCCTCCCCGCCCCAACCCCACGGGCTCATTTGATGCCTAGTGCAGTCTTGCGATTTCTTCTGATCACCACCTCCCCCCTGCCCTCTCACACCCTGCCCCCCCCCACACCCCTCCCCACCCCCGCAAGGCTTATTTTGTAGCCGAGCCCTGAGCCCTGTGTCCGGGCGCAAGGCCGATTCTGCCGGCCGACGCTCCGACCCTCCAGCCCTGTTTGCAGATGTTCGGTGGTGGAATGTGAGGTTAAAGAAAATGAAAACTTCAGAATTCCATCAAACTTCAATCTACTCCGTTGTAAGGTAATCTTTATTATGCATATTTAAAGTGTTCTTTACTCCCTTCAAAACTTCACTGAAAATCAATGGCGTCTTTCTGCGCCGATTTTTCAATGTGCGCTGCTTTCTCTTAACTTACTAGAAGGTATTTCGGGTGTGGCCATATACGCCAACATAGGAGAATTTTGGGGGGGGCAAACTTCAAAAAATGATAAAGACTGGTGCAGACATGAGGTCACCCCCCCCCCAATGATATCAAAAAAAACTAACCTGAAAAAATCATAACCATCTCTGTTACGCTGATGCGGATTCCTTGGGGAAACTTTAATTAAAAAACCTATGTCAAAAAAAGTGGCACGCACCAAAAAAACGGCGCAAATTACCGGGCAAAATTGAGCCCATAGTCTCAGAGTAAGGGGTCGCCCATTTAAAACTGAAATGAGGATGAATTTCTTCTCTCAGAGGGTTGTAAATCTTTGGAATTCGCTGCCCCAGGGTGCTGTGGAGGCTGGGTCATTGAATATATTTAAGGCCGAGACAGACAGATTTTTGAGCGATTAGGGAATAAAGGGTTATGGGGAGTGGGCAGGGAAATAGAGCTGAGTCCAAGATCAGATTAGTCATGATATTAAATGGAGGAGCAGGCTCGAGGGGCCAAATGGCCTACTCCTGTTCCTATTTTTTATGTTCTTATGTATCACGCGAGCCAGTGGACTTTTCCGCCTGATTCCCATTGACTTCAGTTTTACTGGGGCTCCTTAATGCTACACTTGGTCAAATGCTGCCTTGATGTCACGGGCAGTCACTCTCACCTCACCTCTGGAATTCAGCTCTTTTGTCCAATTTTGGACCAAGGCTGTAATGTGGTCTGGAGCCAAGTGGTCCCGGCGGAACCCAAACTGGGCATCGGTGAGAAGGTTATTGGTGAGTAAATGCCGCTTGATAACACTGTCAACCAGCAATATGCAGAAACCAAGTTAAGTTTGGTCAATTTGGCCTAGTTAATACTTTATACTAAAAAAAGGTAAAAGCTAGAATTTCTTATGAATTAAAAAGTGAAATAGAAATTAATTACTTGTATGTCTGCTTACATTTATATAGTGCTTTTCACAACCTCAGGATATCCCAAAGCACTTTACAGCTAATGAAGTACTTTTTTTTGAAGCATAGTTACTGTTGAAATTTAGGGAAGAAACCAATCCAAGTCTATCACATTCACCGTCAGGACACAAGTCAGAACAGGCTCTTTTAAAAAAAAATCTTTCCCTCCCAAGGCTATAACATTGTAACAAGGTATTTCCAAACTTATCACCAAATCACAAAGCAAGCTTTATCTAGACAAATAAATATGATGAGGTGCAATAAATATAAAGCAGAATTAAGGTTTGCATCACAAAAGAAATGTTATTTAAGAGCACATGGAGTCATGGACACCTTCACCTGAGAGACGGTAGTCTAGGGTAATACTAATGGTCACCAGCAACACTCAGCACTTTGTCGCAACAATGTATTCTCAGCCTGTACCCCCATTTCTTTTGAAGGCCTATCTCGCATGGAGCAAAACTATCGAGTGCAGATTCTCTTCTGCGTTTGGGTAGTTACAGCTGTAAGACTGAGCATGATGCAAGAGCTTTGACATGCTGTGCTGCGGAGTGGTGCGACACGTGATTACCACACCTGTGCTGCCTTGCACGGATATTTCCCAGCCCGACTGCGCTGCGCTGGGGAGAGGAGCCGAGGGAGTCATTGAGTAGAAGCTGGGCACTTTATCACAATAAAGGAGGGGACAATCAGAAGACTGGTTGCCCTCGAGCTCTCTAGTGCAAGTCCTAGTACAGCAGCATAAAGCAGAGGTCAGCCTGCCACCCTCTCAGCTGGGGTATGCTGAGCAATGTGATATCGAAAAGACTGGAGAGAGATAATAGAGAAAACATTTTTTTAAGAAAAATATTATTGAGCAACATATAAAGACGAAAACGTATGTTCAATATCTAGCAAGAGCAATAAAGAATTCGAACAAACAGGAGGTCGCGCGCTCGACCATGGAATTTTGGCAGCTAAATGGAATCATTGTAACACAATCTGTCCTCAGCAATAGCCTGTTATCCTCCTGTTTTCTAAACAGCAAAGAAAAAAGGGTTAGCTATCCTGATGGCTCACTGATGAAATTGTTACTCTGAGTGGTACCAAGTTGAATAGACCAGATTGATCCCAAGATTTTGATCCCAGGTCTGTGCTGAGTTGACTGATCTCAGCTGGGGTAGCCATAGTGACCTCAGCACTCCTTGGCTAGGAAGTGGAAAATAGGGCATGGACCCCTGCTCTTGATTACTGCTAGAAAGTCTTCATGTGTGGACATTGAGTGAAGGGAATATCAGGCTCTGTTGTGATGCCTTCTATGTAGCTTGTACTTCTTGTCTAAACTCACTCCGGACTGTTTGGACAAGGCAAATGGTACCCATGGAACTGTAGCCCAGCATGAGTCAGCACCTTTAAGAATTGCCACCACACTTCATTGACCCGCATGCCAGCCCCATAATTACTCCTAGAAATAGGTCTCCCCAATGCTACATTCAAAATCCACCCCCTTGTGTTCTCCTCGCTGTGCCCCCGCACCCGGTACCTTAATCCCACCTTCAGATTCAATTATTCACGTTGCAGCATCTCTTTGATATTCTCGTCCCATCAGGAATCCAATAAATAATTCCTCCCATCGCCCTGCTTGAAACAGGGTAAGAGATGAATATTGAGTAAATGAATAGAAGAACCTGAGCGATAAGCTGTACAGAGAGGCAGAAAGGAGAGAGGAAGCAGAAGGAAGATGGTCAAAAAGAATGAGACAAAAATAATTAGCAAATGAGTCGGACACAGTGACACAGACCACAGTGAGAAAAGTGACCAACGGCCATACAGAGAGAGAGAGGGCAAGGTTGGGAGATAAAGATAATAAGCACGACACACAAGGAATTAGAGAATGAGAAAGGAGCAGAGATACAAACACAGAAAGATTTTTTTGTTCTGAAGCATGCTGTACAAGAAAGTTATATTCTACATTGCGTGTTACAAGGTATAATAGCGCTCTTGGCATTATCAAATAGTATATCCTGCAACTCACTGTGAGAAATGCCTGGTACGATCTGTTTTAAAAACTAATTGAAGGGACATTACAACATTTGGGAAATCTTAATACGTTTCAAACAGGTGTTGAACGTTATATCGCAGTCAGCAAATAAAACTGGTATTTGTATAGTGACCAAGGGCTAGAACCTCCACTTTTTTTGCCTGCTTAACGCCCACTTAACACCCATTTTACCGCTGAAATAACGTATAACGCTCATATATCGCCCATTTTGGCACAAAATGGAACCTAATGGGCTTTTTTAGGAGACGTATCGCCGAGCGTTACTTTCCCCATGTGCTTAATGCCGGGAAAAAATATTACCGCCCGCCCATTTTTTTGAGGCGGCATCAGCAGAATGGGCGAAATCAACGCCCATAATATCACCCAGCGTTACTTTCCGCACGGAATTAACGCCGAGATTCAATATTAACACCCGCGCACTGTTTTTTGTCGTAAAGAGCATATTTACCCAAACTAGCAGCCATGGAGGTTGCCCATCATCATTTCGCCACCTGGCACACATATCGCCCACAATATCACTCGCTCAGAAAACCACCCACAAAACATAGAACTAACCGGAATGAACGCCAGCGGTGTGGCTGGCATTTATACAATTCACACCCTTATGTGAGGAGCCGATATCTGAAAGATTTGCCTGAAAGAGCGGTGATGTGAGTGACAAAGCTGACACACTACTGTGTGTGCGCAGCTTAGACATCAATGGTGCCCATCATCTTGGTGCCAGTTAAAGTTTACGTTGACTGATGTTAAGTTGTATTTTACCCTTTCATGGTAAGGAATCACCAGTGTGTAACTGTCCAGATATCTGAGACAATGCGCAACAAGGTTATGTTCAGTAACAAAAGTTTAATACCAACATTGGTCTGAAATCATAAGTATCACAGCCAATAACACCCAACCCCCGTCCACACCCCACTTTTTCCACCATTGACATAAATCACATGTTCAACATGTCCAGCAACACAGAATACAAAGGCAAAGCTGAAGCGTGGTCCCCTCCCCCCATACATTACAACAAATTGCATACACCCAGATGGAGATATAACACAGCCATCACCTGCGCACATGCACCTCACTTTCCTTCCCTCCTCTCCTTTTTCTCCCCACCTCTACCCCTTCCCCTCCTCGCTCCGCAGTGCCTGGCCGAGGAGCTCCTCAGGTGGTGCCTCATCAGGGGGGGATGAAGGCAGTGGCAGTGGTTGCACGGGTACGGGAGTGGGGAGTGTCCTGTGGAGAGGTGCTTGGGGCAACATTCTCTGATGCAGAAACAGGATCTTGGTCCTGCCTCTCATCTGTCATTAACAGTGGTGGTGCGGAACCTAGGGGTGGAGTGCCGCATTCGGGGACCACTGGGAGGCCTGTGGCAGCAGTGTTCCTGGCTATCGCATCCAGGGACTCCGCCATGCGTGAAATATACTCAGTCATAGTGGCCAGCTGTCGGGATATGCCCCCCAATGCTTCGATGAGCTGGTCACCAATTTCTAGTCCTCCTGGACAACTGTACCATCTCTCCGCTGTCATGTCGCGCTCGTGGAACAGACCTGCCATGTCCACGAGGCCTCTGCAGGGTCGGCGCTGTCCTGGGGATAAGTGGGGTGCCCTGTGTAGAGGTGCTTGGGGCTGGTACCTCCAGAGTGGAGGCGGGAATGACCGGAGGACCACTAGATGGCCTTGGGATGGAATGGCTTCTGGAGCGTGGCGATGCAGGTTCTTTTAAGTCCGCGCTCTCATCCGTCGAGAACAGACCCAGCCGATTGGTGGGCGACAATCAGAGCTCCTCAGCACCAGATGTAGTAAGATCGTCCGCTGACTCCTGCCCCACACCCCCACCTTCTGGCCACTGTGGCCTTACCTTGGGCTGCACTGCTGGATGAGCTTCAAAACACAAATGAGGTTATTAGAGGAGAAGAGGGTGCTAGGGTCACAAGGTGAGTCATAGACATAGAAACATAGAAAATAGGTGCAGGAGCAGGCCATTCAGCCCTTCTAGCCTGCACCGCCATTCAATGAGTTCATGGCTGAACATGAAACTTCAGTACCCCCTTCCTGCTTTCTCGCCATAACCCTTGATCCCCCGAGTAGTAAGGACTTCATCTGACTCCCTTTTGAATATATTTAGTGAATTGGCCTCAACAACTTTCTGTGGTAGAGAATTCCACAGGTTCACCACTCTCTGGGTGAAGAAGTTTCTCCTCATCTCGGTCCTAAATGGCTTACCCCTTATCCTCAGACTGTGACCCCTGGTTCTGGACTTCCCCAACATTGGGAACATTCTTCCTGCATCTAACCTGTCTAAACCCGTCAGAATTTTAAACGTTTCTATGAGGTCCCCTCTCATTCTTCTGAACTCCAGTGAATACAAGCCCAGTTGATCCAGTCTTTCTTGATAGGTCAGTCCCGCCATCCCGGGAATCAGTCTGGTGAATCTTCGCTGCACTCCCTCAATAGCAAGAATGTCCTTCCTCAAGTTAGGAGACCAAAACTGTACACAATACTCCAGGTGTGGCCTCACCAAGGCCCTGTACAACTGCAGCAACACCTCCCTGCTCCTGTACTCAAATCCCCTCGCTATGAAGGCCAACATGCCTTTTGCTTTCTTAACCGCCTGCTGTACCTGCTTGCTAACCTTCAATGACTGATGTACCATGACACCCAGGTCTCGTTGCACCTTCCCTTTTCCTAATCTGTCACCATTCAGATAATAGTCTGTCTCTCTGTTTTTACCACCAAAGTGGATAACCTCACATTTATCCACATTATACTTCATCTGCCACGCATTTGCCCACTCACCTAACCTATCCAAGTCACTCTGCAGCCTAATAGCATCCTCCTCGCAGCTCACACTGCCACCCAACTTAGTGTCATCCGCAAATTTGGAGATACTGCATTTAATCCCCTCGTCTAAATCATTAATGTACAATGTAAACAGCTGGGGCCCCAGCACAGAACCTTGCGGCACCCCACTAGTCACTGCCTGCCATTCTGAAAAGTACCCGTTTACTCCTACTCTTTGCTTCCTGTCTGACAACCAGTTCTCAATCCACGTCAGCACACTACCCACAATCCCATGTGCTTTAACTTTGCACATTAATCTCTTGTGTGGGACCTTGTCGAAAGCCTTCTGAAAGTCCAAATATACCACATCAACTGGTTCTCCTTTGTCCACTTTACTGGAAACATCCTCAAAAAATTCCAGAAGATTTGTCAAGCATGATTTCCCTTTCACAAATCCATGCTGACTTGGTCCAGCGCTACATACAGCATATGCACGACAAAAGTACCACCGCTCTCAAAATCATTGCAGACATCACATTTCATGACTATCAACACATTGTGCATTGCAATGATTTTCATTAGGCCAGCATTATTTTTATGACACTTTTAGAAATCATCTAAATTATATGATTGTTCGGAAATGAGTTGGTGTGGCATCTATTGACTTTACATCACACAATGATGTACCTTTACTCACGTGGCATCATTTCAGGGTCTGCAGATGCGTCCATGGCTGTCCGGGGGTGCTTCCCCACAAGTGCGAGCACCCGCTCCTCCATCCCTGTAATGCCGCTGGTGACTGGTGGCCCCCCCCACCCGTTCGCCTCTGCATGGACCTCATCGTCGATAGCTTCTTTTGTAAAAGGTGACAGGACAACATGGCATGAGATCATTGCGTGATATCATTGCTAGGTACTGTCACAGACACTGATACAACACATAACCGACAGATGTAATCATGATTATTATGATTATTATCATTCTTTGCCTAAAGACGTACACCCTGAACGCATTCCCGGTAAAAGTGAAAGACCTCACATCTGCTAATAGTCACTCATGTCTGTTATCAATCAAATTATATAAATACATAAGTACATGTAAATCAATGTAATACTTACTCTTGTGGATCCCACAAGGTTGTTCCATCGTTTGCGGCATTGATTGCCCTCACATACCTCGTTGGTCGCCAACGAGACCATCTCTGTTATCTCGGTCAATATCCTCTGGTAGGCTTTTGTGGTGGGCTTCCCACGCCCTCACTCTGTCAAATCACCCCAGTGTAACTTCACCTCCTGCAGAACCTCCTGGCTCTTTTGCGGCCTCCAATGTGCTCCTCTCCCACCTCACTGCTCTCTCCAGTGTCAGTCTCCACAGTGTGTTGTGGTGCCTCCTCCTCTCCCTCCATTATAGGGCAAATTCGGTCAAATATGTGGCTGGTAACAGCTAATTTTTGTTTCCCTACTTGCTGTGAAGCTTTAAAGTCTCCCTCTTTCCTCCCAAAACAGCCACACCATAATCAGCCACGCCTTCAGTCCCTCTGAGCTCCCTCTCTGTCTGCTCTTCTGCACATGTCATGGTGACCCTTGACCTTCAGAATCGCGGGAATCGAGCATTGCCATGCCGTTGCTAAGGACGGCCAAACTTTATGGCAGTAGGTCAAAAAATTTTAACGCTACTGCCCATTTGATATTGCTTGCGGTAACGCCCATTTTCAAAAATGTAAACAAGTTATTTTAAGAATGGGCAAGAAGCCGGCGATCTGAAATTCCGTTTTTACTGCCCACGCCGGAAATAACGCCCACATTTGGACGATAAGTACAAAAGTGAAGGTTCTGGCCCCAAGAGTTTATGCTTTTCCAGTGTAACCTCGATCCAGTCATAAATTGTGCTGAAATTTTTCTCGTTTTCTGACTTTAATTTTTTCCTCAAGTTACGCTTACTCATTTGCCTGTTGCCAAATGTAAATCTTCCCTGAACCAGCGCAATCGGGCAGCATTTTAGAACGTCATTTTTAAGAAAAAGTGCATTAACAATATTCCTTGATATATTTAGGAGTGGTTTTATTAATACAGCTGTATCTATAAATATGTGAAGAGAAAAAGATTAGTAAAGACAAACGTAGGTCCCTTGCATTCGGATTCAGGTGAATTTATAATGGGGAACAAAGAAATGGCAGATCAATTGAACAAATACTTCGGTTCTGTCTTCACGAAGGAAGATACAAATAACCTTCCGAAGGTATTAGGGATCTAGTGAGAAGGAAGAACTGAAGGATATCCTTATTAGGCGGGAAATTGTGTTAGGGAAATTGATGGGATTGTAGGCCGATAAATCCCCAGGGCCTGATAGTCTGCATCCCAGAGTGCTCAAGGAAGTGGCCCTAGAAATAGTGGATGCATTGGTGATCATTTTCCAACAGTCTATCGACTCTGGATCAGTTCCCATGGACTGGAGGGTAGCTAATGTAACACCACTTTTTAAAAAAGGAGGGAGAGAGAAAACGGGTAATTATAGACTGGTTAGCTTGACATCAGTAATGGGGAAAATGTTGGAATCGATCATGAAGGCTGAAATAGCAGCGCATTTGGAAAGCGGTGACAGGATCGGACCAAGTCAGCATGGATTTATGAAAGGGAAATCATGCTTGACAAATCTTCTGGAATTGTTTGAGGATGTAACTAGCCGAGTGAACAAGGGAGAACCAGTGGATGTGGTGTATTTGGACTTTCAGAAGGCTTTTGACGAGGTCCCGCACAAGAGATTGTTGTGCAAAATCAAAGCACATGGTATTGGGGGTAATATACTGACGTGGATAGGGAACTGGTTGGCAGACAGGAAGCAGAGAGTCGGGATAAACGGGTCCTTTTCAGAATGGCAGGCAGTGACTAGTGGAGTGCCACAGGGCTCAGTGCTGGGACCCCAGCTCTTTACAATATACATTAACGATTTGGATGAAGGGATAGAGTGTAATATCTCTAAGTTTGCAGATGATACTAAACTGGGTGGCGGTATGAGCTGTGAGGAGGATGCTAAGAGGCTGCAGGGTGACTTGGACAGGTTAGGTGAGTGGGCAAATGCATGGCAGATGCAGTATAATGTGGATAAATGTGAGGTTATCCATTTTGGTGGCAAAAACACGAAGGCAGAATATTATCTGAATGGTGGCAGACTAGGAAAAGGGGAGGTACAACGAGACCTGGGTGTCATGGTTCATCAATCACTGAAAGTGGGCACGCAGGTACAGCAGGCGGTAAAGAAGGCAAATGGTATGTTGGCCTTCATAGCTAGGGGATTTGAATATAGAAGCAATCTTACTGCAATTGTACAGGGCCTTAGTGAGGCCTCACCTGGAATATTGTGTTCAGTTTTGGTCTCCTAGTTTGAGGAAGGACGTTCTTGTTATTGAGGGAGTGCAGTGAAGGTTCACCAGACTGATTCCAGGGATGGCTGGGCTGTCACATGAGGAGAGACTGGATCAACTGGGCCTTTATTCACTGGAGTTTAGAAGGATGAGAAGGGATCTCATAGAAACATATAAGATTCTGACAGGACTGGACAGGTTAGATGCGGGTAGAATGTTCCCGATGTTGGAGAAGTCCAGAACGAGGGGACATAGTCTGAGGATAAGGGGTAGGCCATTTAGGACTGAGATGAGGAGAAACTTCTTCACTCAGAGAGTTGTTAACCTGTGGAATTCCCTGCCGCAGAGAGTTGTTGATGCCAGTTCACTGGATATATTCAAGAGGGAGTTAGATATGGCTCTTACGGTTAAGGGGATCAAGGGGTATGGAGAGAAAGCAGGAAAGCAGGAAAGGGGTACTGAGGGAATAATCAGCCATGGTCTTATTGAATGGTGGTGCAGGCTCGAAGGGCCAAATGGCCTACTCCTGCACCTATTTTCCATGTTTCTATGTTTCTCAGTATCGTGCATGCTCCAGAGTGAATCCACCCGCAGCTCCAGTGCCGCAATGCGGTCCGTCAGGAGCTGCAGGCAGATACATTTTCCGCACACGTAGTCATCAGGGACACCGGAAGCGTCCCTGACTTCCCACATAGTACAGGAGGAGCATAACACGTGTCCGAGCTGTTCTGCCATGACTTAACCCTTAGATTAACTTAAATTGTCAACAACAATGCTAAAAGGTTACTTACTGATATAGAAAGGAAAAAGAAAAACTACTTACCAATCACCAGCCAATCACTTACCCCCTTGGCTGTGACATCACCTTTCGATTTCCTTCTACTTTTTTCCTCCCTGCTGCAGCTGCACCCGCTGGCCTCTTGTCGGCCTCACCGTTGTCGCGCTCTGCCTCCTGACTCCCCGCTGGCCTCTCGAACTGAGGCTATGGAAGGATTAAAAGAAGAAGGGTTAGAAATTATACCTTCCTATATTTCAAGTGTAAAATGGGCACAAACCATGCCAATTTATCAGTGGTGTAGCCTGCTCCCAATCTGCACAGACATTAATCCCAATGCTAAATTCATGGCACACATTCTTTGGGGTGTCCTGGGTAGCTACCTAAAGCAGGCATTGGGATCCTTGAAATTGTTAATTAAGGGCCTAATGTTTGTTGAAAGATCCCCGTGTAAGAAAGAAAGACTTTCACGACCACCGGATATTTTGAAGCGCTTCACAGCCAATTAAGTATTTTTTGGAGTGTAGTGACCACTATCATGTAGGAAACACAGCAGTCACTTTACATATAGCAAGCTCCCACAAACATCAGATAACCTGCTTTTGTTATGCTGATTACAGGATAAATATTGGCCAGGACACCGGGGATAATTCCCCTGCTCTTCTTCAAAACTGTGCCATGAGATCTTTCATGTCCACCTGAGAGAGCAGATGGGGCCTCTGTTTAATTTCTCATCTGGAAGACAGAACCTCCAACAATGCAGCACTCCCTCACAACTGCACTAGAGTGTCATCCTAGATTGTTGTGCTCAAGTCTCTGGAGTGGTACTTGCACCCACAAACTTCAGACTTGGAGGCAAGGGTGTTACCCACTGAGCCACAACGGCCACTGGCAAAATTGGTTACCGATAAGCAGGATAGGTATTGAGGGTTGTGGAGCCTATGTACATCAGTGCAGAGTGGAATAATGGATGAGAGGCCTTGGTAGGGGATAGCATAGGTGCAGCAGAGTTTTGGACAAGTTGGAATTTATGGAAGGTGAAGAACGGTGAACAGCAAGATGAACATTTGAGTCGCGCTTTGGGATGTTTCACTACGTTAAAGGCACTATATAAATACAAGTTGTTGTTGTCGTTGCATCTGAAGGTGACAAAAGACATGTATCAGTTTCAGCAATGGAGGGACCGAAGGGCTAAGAGCGGGCATGGTAACAGTGGTACAAGTATGCCATTTTAGTAATGAAGTGGCTATGAAGTCTGAAGCGTAGCTCAAGGATGAACAGGACTCTGATTTATGAATAGTTTAATTCAGCCTTGGACAATGGCTGGGGAGGCAAAGTGAATCAGTGATGAGAGAGTGGAGTTTGCAGCAGGAGCTGAAGATGAGAGTTTTGGTCTTCCCACTGTTATTCATCCAAGACTAGATGTTGGACAAGCAGTTTGACAGCATAATCAAGGGGTTGAGGGTGCTGGTTTCATCAGTGTACTTGTGGAAGCTGAGTTTGTGCTTGCAGTCGATGCCGCTGAGGGGCAGTATTTAGAGGAATAAGAGGAGGGGCCAAGGATGGATCTTTGCTGAACTTCGAATGTGACAGTGCGGGGTTGGTAAAAGTTTTGTGCAGATACCCTCGCTATTTTTGGGGAGGTAGGCATGGACAACAGGGAGGGAAGTAGATGGCGTGGACAACAGAGCAGAGGCATTGAAGAAAAAGTCCATGGTCAATTCTGTAGAAACTTGTGTAGCAGTTTATTGGCAGTCAAATTCTATTTGCAAATAACCAGTTTTCTGTTCCAGTTCTTCCAAAATGCTAACCGGTTTCCTGCTAATAAATTAGCTGTTTCTCGTTCCCTGTTTTAAAGCATCAATTTGAAATTAGGTGGATTTCCACAGGTGCTGACTGCCCTCTGATGCATTGTCCAAGTGGTCAATCTTCATTAGTCTAAACAATCAGCACTGATCGGCTATTCCACTATGGGCGTCATCACAGATGAACACAATCCTGTTTGAACTGGACATCCAGCTATCTGCACTTTCCACTGGGTCACTGGGATAGCTAGCCCAGGAACATTGAGGCCATACTGCCGTCCCAGCCAAGATAACTGGTGTTACTTTTATCGATTGACAATAGCAGAAGTCATGATACAGATGACTTTATGCAACCTGGTTGACAAATATGTAACCCAGGCTAAAAATATATTCATTTCACAGGAGTGAATCAATAGAACGATGCAAGTTAAATAAGTATATACGAGATTTGTGGCTTTTAAATTTCTTTTCATTTTCAAGGTATTTTCCGAAGTGAATTAGGTTGTATAAAAAGGATTGCCACTGAATGGTTACCTCTGTATAGTAAGCTCTGGTTTATTGTATCACCACTCATTCACACTGATTATACCTCCAGACCTGGTGCTAAATCAGCATTGAGTCACCCGCAAAACCTGTTTGATTCAAACCCTGGTAGGTTGTAGCCAAGAGCAGATGGTATTCCATCAATCAGTAATCAGTGGGCATTCTTGACCCCAGTCAGCGGGGGCTAACAGTGCTAATGGTGACCATGACTTTATGATTAATCAATTATCCATTTATTGCTTTTTGGTGGGCCTTTGTTGGATAATCTCATTTCTGTTGTATTGTGCATTTACGCTATCCCTGACGGCTGACACTTAAACTGCATGCCTGGGCTACACCTCAGTACCTTATACTCTGTAACCACCGACACAAGGAGCTTTCTTCTCCCTATGATTGCACCGCTGAACATTCAGGTAAATTGTTCTTGCAAAGCAGTTAGAGTTAAATTAAAACTAGATTAGAAAATGTGCTTCTCTGATTACCTGTCCTTCCCCTCAAAAACACAAAAGGAAAAATAAACTCAACAATGCGATTATAAAATTCTATGTGCCTGGTCCAAAGACCACAAGCTTCACCTCTTTTTGATGAAGATAGCATGACTTTCACTCTCGATACGAAATCAGGACTTTGTTTTAAGGATGTTCAAGCACTGGTAAACACTTTAAACTACAGCGAGCCTCTGTAGTGCTGTTAACCAGTACGTTCTGTTGAGCCCTTCAGCTTGTGCTGGGTTTTAAGGCATTGCATCCACCCAGTGAAGTCATTTTCTATGCTTGAAAGAGTAAGTGCATTGCTGTTCTTAGTGGGGCGTGAACAGAAGTGGTGTGTTAACCCTTTGTTCGCCACATTGTTCACATGCCTGACACAAGACTCCCAAAACAGGCGCTCTACTCGGAACTCCTACATGGCAAGCGAGCCCAAGGTGGCGAGAGGAAACTTTTCTAGGACACCCTCAAAGCCTCCCTGATAAAATGCAACATCTCCACCGACACCTGGGAGTCCCTGGCCAAAGACCGCCCTAAGTGGGCGCTGAGCACCTTGAGTCTCGTCGTCGAGAGCATGCAGAAATCAAGCGCAGGCAGCGGAAGGAACGTGCGGCAAACCAATCCCATCCACACTTTCCTTCAACCACTGCCTGTCCCACCTGTGACAGAGACTGTAATTCCCGTATTGGACTTTTCAATTCGCTAAGAACTCACTTTTAGAGTGGAAGCAAGTCTTCCTTGATTTCGAGGGACTGCCTATGAGTGAGATGAGTGCAACAGTATTTCAATCGCAGAAAGAAATGAAGAGATAAAAAGAAACCCTGTGTGATATTAGTAACGGACTGTGTGATGCATTCACATGATAACCCTATGTCTGTTGTTCAAAGGCATTAACCCCTATAAAATAGATGGATTAAGGCATTCATGAAATTAGCTGATTGAGGAATTCCATGTTAACACCGTTGTTACTGATATCACACAATATACATTCAGTCCATGTCCATATTTATATTATAACAACAACTTGTATTTATATAGTGCCTTTAACGTAGTGAAACGTCCCATACGCTTCACAGGAGTATTATGAAATAAAAATTTTGGCACCGAGCCGCATAAGGAGAAATTAGGGCAGTTTGGTCAAAGAGGTGGTTTTAAGAATCGTCTTGAAGGAGGAAAGAGAGGTAGAGAGGCGGAGAGATTTAGGGAGGGAGTTACAGAGCCTTGGGACTAGGCAAAAAAAGGCAGGGCCACCAATGGTTGAGCGATTATATTCAGGGATGCTTAAGAAGGCAGAATTAGAGGAGCGCAGACATTTTCGGGAGTTGTGAGGCTGAAGGAGATTACAGAGATAAGGAGGGATGAGGCCAAACAAGAATGAGAATTTTGAAATCGAGGCGTTGCTTAACCGGAAGCCAATGTAGGTCAGAGAACCCAGTAGTGATAGGTGAGCGGGACTTGGTGCAAGTTAGGACATGGGCAGCCGAGTTTTGTATTACCGCTAGTTAACGGAGGGTAGAATGTGGGAGGCCAGCCAGGAGTGCGTTGGAATAGTCAAGTCTAGAGGTTACAAAGGCATGGATGAGGGTTTCAGCAGCGGATGAGCTGAGGCAAGGGCGGAGACCGGCGATGTTATGGAGTTGGAAATAGGCAGTCTTGGTTATGCTGCGGATATGTGGTCGATAGCTCATTTCAGGATCACGCATGAGACCGCCCGCCCATTCCGGTAGCAAAGAGGCCCACGTGATTTTGAGGTCCCGGCCTCATTTGAATTTTTCAGGCAAGCTGTGGATGCCAAACAGTGGTCCTGATGCAGCTGGCCATTCTTGGACTGGATCACCGGCAGAGGTTCGCAGGTCAATGCTCGGAGAGAGAAGGTCCGTTATACCGAGACAGGGTTGATGGGGCTGGATTGAATCATGTGCACATACATGTTTTTCTATCAAGTGTGGCTTTGTGTTAATTAATTAAGTCAGCTCACTGTGATAATATTTACACTGTCTCTGAATGTATAAGCCCAGGAAACAGGCTGCATAGGATTACAAAGGATATATGGCACATAAACAGGCCATTCAGCCCTACCTGTCCATGCCAGCATTGATGCTCCACTCGAGCCTCCTCCAGTCTTTCCTCATCTGAATCTATCAGCATAACCCTCTATTCCCTTCTCCCTCATATGCTTGTCTAGCCTCCCCTAAATGCATCTATACTATTCGCTTCAACCACTCCCTGTAGTAGCGAGTTCCACATTTTCATCACTCTTTGGGTAAGGAAGTTTCTTCTGAATTCCCTATTGGATTTCTTGGTGACAATCTTATATTGATGGCATCTAGCTATGCATCGGCAACTTCACAGGCGCCAAAGTGCAGATCTACCTAGCCCCTGATGCACGACCCGTTAATCACAAGGCCCGAGCGGTTCCATACATGATACGAGAGAAAGTCGCGATCGAGCTGGACAGACTTCAACGAGAGGGGATCATATCGTCAGTCGAGTTCAACGAGTGGGCTAGTCCAATTGTTTCGCTTTTGAAGAGCGATGGGACGGTCAGAATCTGTGGGGACTACAAGGTAACGATCAACCGAGTCTCGTTACATGACAAGTACCCACTACCCAAAGCGGATGACCTGTTTACAATGCTAGCAGGGGGGAAGTCGTTCACCAAGCTGGATCTAACCTCTGCTTACATGACACAGGAGCTGGCTGAACCTTCGAAAAAATTGACGTGCATCAAAATGCAGAGAGGACTGTTCGTGTACCACAGATGCTTCTTTGGGATTTGCTCGGCGGTGGCTGTCTTCCAAAGGAACATGGAGAATCTGCTGAACTCGATTCTGCACACCGTGGTGTTCCAAGATAACATCTTGATCACTGGCCGCAATACCACCGAACACTTGCACAACCTGGAAGAGGTTCTAAAGCGACTGGACAGAGTGGGACTCAGGCTGAAACGCTCCAAGTGTGTTTTCCTGGCGCCAGAGGTCGAATTTCTGGGGAGAAAGATTGAGGCGAACAGCATCAGACCTACAGACTCCAAGACGGAGGCCATCAAGAATGCACCCAGACCACAGAATGTGATGGAGCTGCGTTCATTCCTGGGACTTCTCAACTATTTTGCTAACTTTCTACCGGGGTTGAGCACTTTGCTGGGACCATTGCATTTATTGCTACGCAAGGGTGATGACTGGGTTTAAGGTAAATCTCAAGAGACAGCCTTTAATAAGGTCAGAAACCTGCCATGTTCTAACAAGTTACTTGTATTGTATGACCCGTGTAAACGTTTAGTACTAGCTTGTGATACATCTTCGTGCGGGGTCGGTTGTGTGTTACAGCAAGCCAATGGGTCAGGCAAACCGCAACCGGTTGCATATGCGTCCAGAAGCTTATCTAAGGCTGAAAGAGCCAACAGTGTGGTTGAAAAAGAACATTAGCATGCGTATGCGGGGTTAAGAAAATGCACCAATACCTATTTGGGTCCGATTCAAGCTCGAAACCGACCACAAGTCGTTCATTTCGTTGTTCTCAGAAAGCAAAGGTATTAACCCCAATGTTCGTCCCGTATCCAAAGATGGGCACTAACATTATCTGCGTATGATTATGTAATCCACCACAGACCAGGCACTGAGAACTGTGCCGATGCCCTCAGTCGGCTACCATTGCCCACCACCGGGGTGGAAATGATGCAACCCACAGACTTGCTCCTTGTAATGGATGCTTTTGAGAGCGAGGGGTCACCTGTCACGGCTCGCCAGATCAGGACCTGGACTAGCCAGGACCCAGTGCTTTTACTAGTAAAAAGCTGCGTCCTCAATGGGAGCTGGTCGGCAGTCCCAGGGGAAATGCAAGACGAAATTAAGCCGTTCCACCGACGCAAGGACGAAATGTCCATCCATTCGGACTGCCTCCTATGAGGGAATCATGTAATTTTGCCAAAAAAATGCAGAGAAATGTTTATATGCGACCTTCACAGTACCCATCCAGGCATAGTCATGATGAAGGCTATCGCCAGGTCGCACGTTTGGTGGCTCGGCATTGACTCGGAGTTGGAGTCAAACGTATACCAATGCAACACTTGGTCACAGTTGAGCAATGCACCAAGGGAGGCCCCACTGAGTCTGTGGTCATGGCCCTCCACACTGTGGTCAAGGATCCATGTAGATTTCCATGGCCCCTTTCTAGGAAAGATGTTCCTAGTAGCAGTGGACGCTTACACTAAATGGATTGAATGTATAATAATGTCGTCATGTACGTCCACTGGCACTGTTGAAAGCCTCCGGGCCACTTTTGCCACCCATGGTTTGCCTGATGTCCTTGTTAGTGACAATGGACCATGCTTCATCAGCTCGGAATTCAACGAGTTCATGACCCACAATGGTATCAAGCATATCAGGTCTGCGCCGTTTAAGCCTGCATCCAATGGTCAAGCGAAATGGGCAGTCCAAACCATCAACCAGAGCTTGAAACGCGTGACGGACGATTCCCTGCAGACCCGGTTATCTCGGATTCTGCTCAGCTTCCGCACGCGACCTCACTCGCTTACCGGGGTTCCCCCTGCAGAAATGCTCAAAACCAGGCTCTCCTTCGTCCACCCGGATCTCAATGATCATGTAGAAACCCGCCTTCATTGGCATAACATGTACCGCGATCGCGCGGCTGTACCACCCGACATTGAAGTTAATGACCCTGTGTTTGTTCTTATGGTCATGGTCCTAAATGGGTTGCTGGCACTGTGTTCGCCAAGGTGGGGAATAGAATGTTTGGTGTCAAACTTTTGAATGGACAAACGTGCAGAAAGCACTTGAATCAGACCAAACTGCAGTTCAGTGACAACCAAGAACAGTTTGAAGAGGACATTACCATCATTGATCCACCCACACACACCCAACCAGCAATCGACCTTGCGGTCAACCACGAGGATGAGCCCACCATGCCCGACAGTCCGATCAGACCAGCCACACCGCAGTGCAGCAATGATCCGACCGACTCACCCATGTCAGGACTTCAACTCAGGCAATCAACCTGGGAATGTAGAGCCCCGTATCACCTCCACTTTTAAGTAACTTGTATCTAAGACTTTGGGGGGAGTGATGTTATGTATGTAAACTTTACTAGTGTGTAAGACTTGCCACTCGGGGGCGCACCTGTTGGAGACCCAAAGGTCACCTGCACACCCCGGGCAAGCAGGTATAAAAGGCAGACTGCCATGCTGCTTCCTCACTCTGGAGTTACATTAAAGAGACCAAGGTCACAACAGTTTGAGCTTACAATATACAGTCTTGTGGAGTTATTCTGAACAAAACAGCGTGTTTTAGGATGTGTAAATAACTTGTACATAAGGCTTTGTGGGGGAATTATGTTATTTATGTAATCTTTAAAAATGTGTAAGACTTGTCACCAAGGGGCACACCCGTGGGAGACCCAAGGGTCACCTGCACACCCTGGGCAAGCAGATATAAAAGGCAGTCTACCATGCTGCCTCCCCACTCTGGAGTTACAATAAAGAGACCCAGGTCAGAACAGTTTGAGCTTAAGATAATATAGTCTTATGGAATTATTCTAAATGTAACACTTTCCTGCTTTGTATACCCTCGCATTTATGGTGTCATCCTTGTAAATCTTCTCTGCACCTTTTCCAGTGCCTCTATATCCTTTTTATAATATGGTGACCAGAACTGTACGCAGTACTTTAAATGTGGTCTAACCAAGGTTCGATACAGGTTTAGCACAACTTCTCTACTTTTCAATTCTATGCCTCTAGAAATAAACCCTAGTGCTTGGTTTGCTTTTTTTACGGCCTTGCTAACCTGTGTCGCAACTTTTAGTGATTTGTGTATTTGTACTCCGAAATTCTTTGTTCTCTACCCCACCTAGACTTGTACCCTCCATGTAATAAGTGGACTCCCAAATCTTCCTACCAAAATGTAATACCTCACATTTATCTGTGTTGAACTTCATTTGCCAATTATATGCCCATTCTGCAAGTTTATTAATGTCCTCCAGTAATTTGTTGCAGTCCTCCTCAGTATTGACTATCCCCCCCCCCTCAATTTGGTGTCATCCACAAATTTAGAAATTGTGTTTTTGATTCCAAAGTCTAAATCGTTCATATAAATTGTGAACAACAGTGGTCCCAGCACTGATCCTTGTGAAACACCACTATCCACCTACTGCCACTGTGAATAGCGGCTCTTTTCCCACCACTCTCTGCTTTCTGTCTTGAAGCCAGGTTTGCGATCCATTCTGCTACTTGTCCCCTGACTCCGCATTCTCTGACCTCGTTCATCAGTCTATTATGGGGTACCTTATTGAAGAACTAAGAACTAAGAACTGCTACAATTGGTGAGTAAAAGTGAGCATGCAGGTACAGCAAGTAATTAGAGAGATTGTAGAGCGACGTGATCAGGGCCCAGGAGAGGCATGAGTTCGGGGCCCAGAAGAGACGAGGGGCAGCACGGGCCAGTGATATGTGTGCGCACTAGGTCCATGCAGCAGAGCTGGTCCAGTCGTCTTGGTTAATCTTTGCCACTGGACCAAGACCTAGCTCTGTCAAGCCCGTATGGTGGCTGGTGTGCAACTGCCACCACACGTTAAAAAAAATCCATGCAGGCATCTTCCACCCTTCAGGATGTAGTTCGCGACCTGGACTATTAGGTCCTTAATTGAAACACCTGTGAACTCATCCCTTTTCAGTGTGGAAGCAAGTCATCCTCGATACGTGGGACCACCTAAGAACCTTATTGAAACCCTTTTGAAAATCTAGATAAATTACATCTACTGCATTTCCATTGTCTACAGATACAGAGTAAAGCTCCTTCTACAGTGTCACATCAAACACTCCCAGGGCAAGTACAGCACGGCTTAGATACAGAGTAAAGCTGCCTCTACATTGTCACATCAAACACTCGCAGGGCAGGTACCGCACGGGTTAGATAGAGAAATAAGCTCCTGTAATATAGCTCCACCTAGTGGACGACTGTGGTAATGCCACGGCTGATGTATATACAATAAAAGGGTCATGTGACAAGTTACATGATGACAAGTTCCTGTGGAGATATCTTGTGTGCAGTGTGTTTGTGATGTCGTAATGAATATATTACAGCTTCCTCGACACTGTCCCATCAAACACTCTCAGGGCAGGCACAGCACAGGTTAGATACAGAGTAAAGCTCCCTCTACACTGTCCCATCAAACACTCCCTGAGCAGCGGCAGATAGAGGAAAAAACATTATAGGAATTGTGTGGGTTTCTACCTTGTTGAATTGTTCTCAAATTCCCACCCTAAACCTTGCCATCTTTCTACCTCTCTTCCTTTAAGATGTTCCTTAAAATCTACCTGTTTGACCAAGCTTTCTCTGTCCTAATAACTCTTATGTGGCTCGGTGGCAAATTTTGTTTGATAACGCTCCTGTGAAGCACCTTGGGATGTTTTGCTATATTTAAAGGCGCTAAATGAATGCAAGTTTTTGCTGTTGAATATTTGGCTACAGGATACATAACATAAAAATAGCAACTTGCATTTATAAAGGACTTTTAATGTAGAAAGTATCCTAAATTACTTCACAAAGTTGTAAGGAAACAATGGACGCTGAGGCAACAAAGTAAAGATTAGGACAGGTAACCAAAAGCTTGGTCAACGATGAGGAATTTAAGGAGGGTTGTAAATGAAGAGATGGAGATGGAAATGCAGAGCTGCTTAGGGAATGAATTCGAGAGACCAAGGCAGTTGAAGTCCCGATTGCCAATAATGGGGAGGAAGGAGGAGGGTGTACAAACTGCGAGTTTACAGTTGGGGTGGCTTGTAGGACTGAAGGAAATTACAGAGCTAGAGAGGGCTGATGCTATGGAGAGATTCATCATCATCATCATCATCATAGGCAGTCCCTCGGAATCGAGGAACACTTGCTTCCACTCTTAGCATGAGTTCTTAGGCTGTACAGTCCAATACGAGAACCACAGTTTCTGTCACAGGTGGGGCAGATAGTCGTTGGGGGAAAGGGTGGGCAGGGAGCCTGATTTGCCTCACGCTCCTTCTGTTACCTACGCTTGATTTCTGCATGCTCTCGGCGATGATATTCGAGGAGCTCAGCACCCTTCCGAATGCACTTCCTCCACTTAGGGCGGTCTATGGCCAAGGACTCTCAGGTGTCATTGGGGATGTCGCACTTTATCAGGGAGGCTTTGAGGGTGTCCTTGTAACGTTTCCTCTGCCCGCCTTTGGCTCGTTTGCCGTGGACGAGTTCTGAGTAGAGCGCTTGCTTTGGGAGTCTCGTGTCTGGCATACGAACTATGTGGCCTGCCCAGCGGAGCTGATCAAGTGTGGTCAGTGCTTCACGTCAGTGCTGGGGATGTTGGCCTGGATGAGGACGCTAATGTTTGTGCGTCTGTCCTCCCAGGGGATTTGAAGGATCTTGCGGAGACATCGCTGGTGGTATTTCTCCAGCAACTTCAGATGTCTACTGTACATGCTCCACGTCTCTGAGCCATACAGGAGAGCGGGTATTACTACGGCCCTGTGGACCATGAGCTTGGTGACAGTTTTGAGGGACTGATCTTCAAACACTCCTTTCCTCAAACGGCCGAAGGCTGCACTGGCGCACTGGAGTCGGTGTTGGATCTCATCCTCAATGCCTGCTCTTGTTGATAGGAGGTTCCCGAGATAGGGGAAATGGTCCACGTTGTCTCGGGCCATGCCGTGGATCTTGATGTTTGGGTGGCAGTGCTGTGCGGCGAGGACAGGCTGGAGTAGGACCTTTGTCTTACTAATGTTTAGCGTAAGGCCTATGCTTTCATACGCCTCAGTAAATACATCGACTATGTCCTGAAGTTCAGCCTCTGTGTGTGTGCACAGACGCAGGCGTCGTCCGTGTGGTGTTTAACGTGTGGTGGCTGGTACGCAATGGCCACCACGCATTAAAAAAATCCACACACCGGCATCTTCCACCCCTCACGATTTAGTTCGGGACCTTGAATTTTAGATCCTTCATTGAAACACCTGTGAACTTTTTGCCATGGAAGCAAGTCATCCTCGATTCAAGGGACTGCCTATGATGATAAAACCCAGGTGCAGTTTCACTAATAAATGCTCTGGCTGGGGCTATAAGAGAACTTGGACTCTAACATACAGCAGTGTCTCTTGCTCGGATTCAATGTGCTGGAAATTGGATTAAGGGAGCCATAATGCAGGGCTTCAACCACCTCAGTGCTGCCCAGTTATCTGGTCCCATTTAGATCCCTGGACATGCTGAGGGGGTGACCAGCAGCAAACGACTGTCGCTGTGTGTCGGGATGGCACTGAATTTGAGCCACGCAGCTTCTGGCTCAAATGACACGCAATGTGTCAGGAAATACGCAGGAGCAGATAATCACCACAAGATTAAATATAGTGCCAACAGTTTGCAGGACCATCTCCTGACCAATCAGCAAGATTTTTCACTTGAAATTTTACCAGAGTTGTTTACTTTGTAATATGATCTAACTTGATTGTGGGCGGTTGAATCTCTTTTATTCATTGGTATCTGAATGTATCTAAGATATAACTGAAAAAGAACATAGGAACTGCAAAAAGAGAAATCCTGCAAGCACTGTATCATTACTTGTGAAAGGAGGGGAGTTTTGGTTAAAAGGTTCTGAATTTAAACAACTTATTTATACAACGGTTCATTGGAAACAGTAAATGCTATTGTAGAAATGTTTTGTGAAAAAGAAAAAATGTAGGTTAATTCAATATTTTTATGTTTTAGGTGGTCCTTACTATTAAATTCTATCTTCTACCGTCAGTCTTCTTATTTGATATTTGTAGGTATGCCTTTTATAATTGATCTTCCTCTCTGTGAAAGGCACTATGATTTGTTTAATTTTACCTAGAACATTGTATTTTGTTTATCCAGCCATGCAGGAAGCATAGACTGTAAGCCAGACTAATATTTAACAAGAAATAAAGGGCTCAATTTTCCCCAATGCCATTTCTGGGCGCATTGCAAGAGTTACGCCTGTTTTTTTTGGCCCCAACTAAACCAAAAAAATAACTTGCAAGTTTCCCCGTTCCATTTTTTGCGCAGGCTGTCCTTTAGCTTTGGCGGGTGGAGTCTAATGTCTGTGCCGAAAAAAACGATGCCCCTCTTCTGCGCATGCGCGAAATAAAAATGAAGTTTTTTATGTGATTGCTGTGGGCGCACATGCCCAGTACAGCTCCCGGTCTGCATTCGGCCATTTTTAAAGAGCCAGTTGTGTGTGAGAAATTTAATTCTCAGTGGAAAAATCGGAGCTGCAATACTACATGCAACGTGGCTCAAGGATCAAGAATTTCTCACAGGATGAAGTGGAGGCACTAGTTACTGTAATTGTGGCCAGATGGCACAAGCTGGACACCAGCAGAAGTCACATAAAAGTTTTATCAAAAGAAATGAAGAAACGCTGGAACCAACTTGCAGAAGATCACTGTGCAATGGTGACCACCCCGAGGTCTGGTGGCCAGTGCAAAAAGTGGCAGGACCTTGGTCAAATAGTTAGCATAAGTAATATTTTAATTTATTCACTGGAATTGCAATTGTAAATGTGACCATCTGTATGTCCCACCCAGCAGAAAGACACCCTCTGTAAAAAGTTATATTTTCATTATTGCAGCGGAAGATGGCACACAACAAAAGAGAAAGAACTCGAACATGAGGAAGTCCGACAAATCTGCACCCATTGACACACTTGGAAGACAGGGTTGCTACTTTGATGGGTCCTGCCTGGAGAAAAGCAACCACCATTGCACAAGCTGGGCCCACACTCGAGGGCCACAATTTGGCTTTGCTAATTATTAAGTACTGCGTGGGCTAGCCATGCTTCGGTTCAAGGGGATGTCTACATCAGCTACGCTTCGGTTGATGCAATGTGCTACCATTCATCATGGTCCTTCAAATGAGCCTGCTTTCTGCGCTGTGTGAGCCTACTCATGCCACCCTGCCCCCTCCTCTGCTGCTAACCATTTGTCTGTTCTGTTGTATTTTGCAGAACTTGAGGCCAACCCTGACGAGGCTGAAGCCGATGCAGAAGAAGATTCAGACATGGACGAACCTGAAGCGGAGAACATCTTCCAATCCCACCTCCAGACCAAGAGCATGGGGGTGAGGGGGGAGGGGAAGGAACAGGGGGAGGGGATGGATGAAGTCCCTACTGTTGTGCTCACTCTGGAGGAGGTGCAAGTGCCGTCCATTGAGGTGCCAGCCCCTTTCCTGAGTGGTATGTGTGATGGGACATTCCATAGTTTCTCACAGTCCGAGGCTGGGGATTCCAGAGGGATGCAGCTAGGCACATCCAGGGCCCCACTGCCAAGGCTGCAGGTCCCAGTGGGATGCAGCAAGGCACACCCAGGCCCCCATCGTCCGAGGTTGTGGGTCCCAGTGGAATGCAGCGAGCCACACCCAGGGAGAAGAGGGGAATGAGAGCTCGACAGCATTCTCCTGAGGTGCAGGACTTAACAGATGTGGTTCAGATGATGGCAATGAGTGTGGAGAGCATTGACCTTACTGGATCACTCCTAGACACCATTGGTGGGATGGGTGATGAGGTATCGGAACTGTCAGGAGCAGTACCAACACTCTCACGAGAAATGGGAACACTGTCTGGGCACATGAGGGAGGGAATGCCGCAGGTCGCTGATACACTGTCGGTGAACATGAGAGAGGGAATGTTGGAGGTAGTTGAGACACTGTCTTGGCACATGAGGAAGGGAATGTCGGATTTAGCTGCTGCAATAAGGGAACACGCCCAGACCCCACGCCCATTGACAGAATCAACTGTCACTCCCACTCCAATCCCAGACCAGCCTCTGAAGAGGCCCAAGCTGGGCATTCCACATTACCGCCCCCCCATCAAGAAGTGCGCATTACCAAAGATGCTCGAAGGAAGAAGGTTGGTACCAACCCGAGAAACGCTGCGCCACGATCTGCGGGCAGGGGTGGAGTCAACAAGTTCAAGGTCAGCGGGTGGTCTTAGAATAAGGTGGAGGAGAGATGGGTGCAGCCTTTCTTTGCTACTGCTGTTGTTGCTGTTGTTGATGTTATTATTATTGTTGTTGTAACTGTTCTCAAGTTAAAAGTTTTTTGTAAGTTATGTAAATTTACAAGTTTAAAAGTTTGTAAGTGATCTTAAAGTTTTTAAGTGATCTTAGAGTTTGTAAGTGATCTTAACTGAAAACGTTAAAGTTTGATACAAGAATATTTTTATTAAAGTTAAGTTAAGTATAAACAAGTGTTAAACATTTGAATAAATTATATTTTAAATTATAACTGAATCATTTCCATTATTTGTTCCATTATTAACACAACATTTTGAACTAAAGAAGAATCATTTCCATTATTTGTTCCATTAACACAACACAACATTACAGAACAGGTCCAAACAGTAAACATGGTCCACTTGAAATAGTTGCTGCTGAGCCTTCAGGCAGCAAAGCGTTCACGGATGAGCTGCTGGTGCAGGTCTCGAGCAATTGTTATAGGGGCACGATGGCCCGCCCTCCTCTGCCGTCGTGCTCCGGGTTCAGGTAATTAATTGCATGGCTTCCTCCTCCTCCTCCTCGTCATCTGCATCTTCCTCCGCTTCATCAGCCACTCTCACCTCAGGTGGGTCTTCTACTACCAGCTGCTGCTGCCTCATGATGGCTAAGTTATGCAGCATGCAGCACACAACATTGAACTGACTGACAATCTCAGGGGAGTATTACAGGTAGCCTCTGGAATGGTCCAGGCATTGGAAACGCTGTTTCAAGATGCCAGTGGTCGTCCCTATTATGCTGTGCGTCACAATATGCGACATGTTGTATTCCCGGTCAGCTTCTGTCTGGGTTATGCGTAGGGGCGTCGTGCACCAGGTTGTGAGGCCGTACCCTTTGTCTCCCAGTAGCCAGGTCTGCCCTTCTGGCTGCTGCTGAAACATGGCAGATATAGCGCTCTCGCGTAGGATGAATTGTATCATGGGTGCTCCCAGAGTATCACACATCAACTGACATGATGCAATGCATGTCGTCACACAAGAGCTGCACATTCATGGAGTGGAAGCCTTTTCTGTTCCTGTACATCTCGGTATCCTCCAAAGGTGCTTGCATGGTGAAGTGGGAACAATCAATGCAGCCCTGTACCTTTGGGAAGCCAGCAATCCTGGAGAAGCCCACTGCCCTGTCACGCATTGCCTGGGTGGTCATGGAGAACTTTATGTAGTCATTCTTCCGGGCATATAGTGCAGCAGTCACTTGCCAAATGTAGATATGTGTTATATTTTGAGAAATGGTGCACACATCCACAGTTGTGGCCTGGAATGATCCAGCTGCATAGAATGAAAGTGCAGCTGTAACCTTCACTTCAACTGACAAAGCAGTCCTCCTGATGCTTCTGGATTGTAGCTTGGCTTTTACTAACTCACAGATCTCAGTTACAACTTCTTTGTGGAAGCGCAGCCTTCTGACACAGTCTGTATCACTCAGGTGCAGGTATGAACGCCTGTCTCGATATATCCGACGTGGGTAAGGCCTCCTGCCCATCCTACGTGCTCTGAGGTTTCTCATGTGATGACATCAAATCAATCGTCTCCTCCACAGCATCATCATGCAGAAAGCTTGCACGAGGTATAGCATTGTCAATATTGCCCCCATAATTAAACTGTAGCTTTGTAAGACACTCAAAACAGCAGGACAAGGAGCGAAAGCTTCTCTCCTTTCTCTGTCCCCAAGGTGGATGCCCCAGTATGGACCACACCCAGGTCTGCGCATTGCGCAATAGGCTTGCTTAGAATGAGAAGCTAGGCATTCAATGAAGATATTTGGGGCAGTGAAGTCTCATGCAATTCTTTAATTTTAGATTTTTTTCAAAGTACCACCCCACCACCGAACGAACGTCTCCTCACCGGGCTCGAGGGTCGGCCGGCAGAATCGTTCCCTTGCCTGGACATTGGGGCTCGGCGTCCACCTCCAATCCCCCCCTCCCCACCCTCTCCAGGCTTCTTTTGAAGCTGCTGTAAGGCTTCTCATCCCTTCAGTTCAGCTTTCACCCACCCACCACGCCCCCACCTTCCCGGGCTTCTTTTGAAGCCGAGCCCTGAGCCCCTGTGTCCAGGCCAGGGAGCAATTCTGCCGGCCGATGCTCCGGCCCTTGAGCCCGGTGAGGAGACTTTCGGTGGTGGCGTGGCACTTTGAAAAAAATCCAAAATTGTATTAGACTTATATTTTCTCACTTTTGAGTTTGAAAAAATTAGCTTCATGATGCATATTTTTTGGCTTCTTGACTCCCTCCAAAACTTTGCCTAAAAATAATGGCGTCTTTCTGCACCGATTTTTTAACATGCGCTGGTTTTTCTTAAGTGCCCAGAAAGTTTTTTGGGAGTGGTCACATACGCTGTCCTCAGAAAAATGTAAGTTGGCCAAACTTGCTTAAATGTGAAAAACTGGCACAGACATCAGGTTACACTCCCTATGATGCAAAAAAATACTAACCAAAGAAAATCGTAACTAACTGAGTTACGCTGGAGCAGAAACTTTGGGAAAACGTGGATATTTTAACTTATGCCAAAAAAAGCAGCACCCGCCAAAAAAACGGCGCAGATAACTGGGGAACATTGAGCCCAAATACTTGCATTTATACAGCACCTTTCATGACCTCAGGATGTCCCAAAGTACTTTTCAGCCAATGAAATACTTTTGAAGTGTAATCATTGTTGTAAGGTAGGGAATGCAGTCGACAATTTGTCCAACACTCTGCTTATTCCATAACTGTGGTGTTTGTTGGCCTCAATGAAACCACTTATGCAATGAATAAAAATGATGTTTAACCACATTTAGCTGATTCCTGTACCTACTAGAGAGAAAGAGGTAGAGAAGTGTTGGTAAACTAAAAAGAGATATATTAAAACTAGTGCAGAAACACAATGTGAAATATCTGTGTGGAAAATCGGCCGGATTTTTGTGTAAAATAGATGTGCTTTCTGCTCCTTTGAAACCTTTACTCCCAAGGCGGAAGGTCACCGAAGCTACCCTATAATCTGTATCCCATTCTCGACAATATGTATGCTAGTTGTGACACTTCTATTCTTGTGCCCATGAAGGTGATGGATGTTAGCACTGGGGAAAGCATCAGTTACTCCCAGGCCAGGTACAGCATAGCCAGATTTATAACAGAAAAACACCCCGTACTGCACAAGTGCAACATTTTTTTCATTCCCTACACCAGCCATCCTATGGCCTCTCTGAATGAGGCGATCAATTAGGAGTAGTCTTGTGCTGTAGGCCGATGCCTACTGGGAACTGGATTCAGACTGCATAAATTCATTTCACATGGGACCCCTATAGCCAGCAGAAAGAGGAGACTTTAATCCCATCAGTGTGGCCTGAATTTGAACCCATGTCTGAGGCCAATGCCTAACCTAATATGCCACCCAGACCCCTGCTGTGACATTGATCAAGTCAAGCTACTCATGCATATATGGCAACCTAGAAAACTGGCAAAAGCTGGCTAACCACTGCAAAGAAAGTTGACAGCCCTCACCCGCCAACCCCCCCCCCCCCCAAATAGCTGATGACTCAAGAAAAGGCCTGCCACATGAAAACAATTAGTTAGATGGGCTTTGTGCATAAAGGAGTAGGCATACATAAATTCCATTGTATTGGAGGAATAAAAAAAACATAAGTACCTGAACATGTGAAGAGGAAGTCCAAATGTTGAAGGAGCAAAATTCATGATGCATTTCTAAGGCTGTCGAGGGATAGGCTAAAAAGAAAATTGAAGTTTTGCATAATAATGGCATGTTCTGGTTAATTTTAAACATGTTTACTCTTCACAATTGATAGATTGTTTCTTTAAAAAAAAGGAAAAATAAAGTGACATTTGGACTTTCAACAGATCAGCCATTCCAATGATTCTATCACTTCCCCCACAGTTCTCCCAACAGGCACTCTCCCGCATTGAACCCACACAGCTTTAGTTCACAAATGTACTCTGCCTCCTCTCGACTCCATTCACGGAGACACTGCACCCCATCCAAATCTACCTTTTCTCAGATATATCCTCTTCCAACTCTCCCAGCTTATATGAATGTTCATCTCCCTCTTACTCATCAATTCAAGCTAGCACTCTTCTTCCCCTCCAACCTTGTTAAGCTAATACTCTTTTCCATTATCTTCCTTCAAGCTAATAATCTTCCCTTATCCCCAGAATTCTTTTATCTCCATGTTCCCATTCGTGCTGGCACTCTCCCTCCCCTTTCCCTTGCAATTAATGCCAGTACACACCTGCTTCCCCAACCCTTAAGTCCTGATCTCAACCTCTCTTTCTTTCCCCCTCTACCATCAGAGCACTTCCCGCTTCTGCTCCTTTTGGCTTCCCTTCACGTTGCCTTCTCAGAATTGTGGGATGAGATGTTAAATTCAGGTCCTGTTCAGGTGGATGTAAAAGGTCCTCATAGGAATATTCAAAAAAGAGCAAGGAATTCTAGTGTCCTGCCCAACCCTCATCCTTCAACCAACCATCAAAAATAGATTAATTGGTTATTCATTCATTTGCTGTCTTTGGGACCTTGTGTACAAATTGGCTGCCAAGTTTGTCTACATAACAACAGTGACTGAAATTCAAAGTCAATCCAAGTGTCTAAAAACCACTTTGGCACATCCTGATGATGTGATGAAGTGCAATATAAATATGAATATAAAACCTCAGCATCCTATTTGACCCTGAGCTCAGTTTCCGAGCCAGAATGCTGCCCATCACCAAGATCGGCCACGTGCAGCTCTGTAACATCACCTGTCTCTGCCCCACTTCAACTTATCTGCTGCTGAAACACACATCCGTGCCTTTGTCCCTTCCTGTTCTGATCATTCCAATGCTTTCCTAGCTGGCCTCCCAGCATCCATCCTTCTTAAATTTCAACTCATCCAAAACTCTGCTGCCGTAATCTACCCCATTCCAATCCTGCTCACCCACCACCCCTTGTCCTCACTGGCCTAGATTTGCTCTCCGTTCCCTAACACCTTAAATTTAAATGATCCTCCTTGTGTTTAAGTTCCATCAGGATCTTACCTCTCCCTAACTCTGTAACCTCCTCCAGGCCGACAACCCAAACTCTCTGGTCATCTGACGCTGGCCTCTTGTAAAACTCTCCTCCTTCAACCCCACTATTGGTGGCTGTGCTGTCAGCCATCTAGACTCCATGCTCTGGAATCCCCTCCCTATAACCCTCTAAATCTCCAATTCCTCTCCTCCTATAAGACTCTTACTATAACCCACCTCATTGACCAAGCTTATGGTCACCTCTCCTAGCGTCTCCTTCTTTGGCTGGGTGTCCATTTTTGTCTAATCACATTAGAAGATATAGGAAAAAAAACATTTTCGGACTCAGGAAAATCACCACGGTAGTAATCCGCACAATTGCTCTGAAATTCCCTCCCTAAATCTCTCTGTCTCTTTAGCTCTCTCACCTCCTTTAAGATGCTCCTTAAAAGCTACCTCTTTAGCCAAGTTTCTGGTCACTTGTGCTAATGGATCGGTGCCATTTTTTATCTGATTACGCATAAGTGTGTCGCCTTGTGATGTTTAACGATGTTAAAGGCACTATTTACATATAAGTTGTTGTTGATTGGCAAATAATTAAAAATCTGATTGACTATAATGTGAATGCTTCTTCCATGGCCATAACCATCTTTACATCAGCCAATAGTGTGGTTCGTCCTATTTGGCAGGAGAATTTTATGAGTCTCTACAACCCATCTAATGAGGGTGGGCCACCCACACCCACACCCACACCCACACCCATACCCAATGGTTGCAAATATCTCAGTGGATGTTGACCCAGAGCTCTGGTCAGAGCTCAACCCAGACTGTCAGGAGTGGGGTTCGATCTCAGCACCTTCTCCACTCAGAGACAGGCATGCTACCACTAATCCAAAGGCTCACTCTGGTAGAGCTTGCTTATGTGCTTTAACAAATAGCAATTTAAAACAAAGGTTAGTACAGACTCTCTGTTAATTGTCTCCTGCCCATTTTTTAAAAAACAACCTTTCAAATGTAATCCATGGGTAGAAATCAGCGAGCAAACCAATTATTTCTTAACTGTTCTTATAACAGTGTTTGAAGCTCCTTTTGAATTCTTTCTAATTTGTTTGGTTTACCACACCATCTGATTTCTTAAGCAGAACAGATGAAACCTGCCCCCTTGACAGTGCAAGTGCTAAAGATTATCTCTGAATAGCTGCTGGTAGAAACAAAACTTTCACAACCTTTTGGCATTCTCAGATTTTTACTATATAATGAACCCAGAATGTAAGAGGCACCTTGATATTTTTTTTCTTCAAGCTTTTTTGTTTGCTAGAGGAAAGAAAGTGCTGCTTAATTGTCACATTCTTGTGGCAGGTTCAGCCAAATTACACCTGGGGTTGCACCTGCCTCATTAAAGCGGCACTTTTTTTCTTACGATTTTTTTTTCATTATTATGCACAATCCAGGGTAGCCTTGCCAAGTGAAAAGGAAAGGCTCACATTATTCAGCCTGGATCCGGCAAGGGTCACTTTTGTCTTCGGGAAATGCTCCCAATTACCGCAGCCCAACACTTTGCTGGTTGCTTTTTTTGTGGGTGACTTGTGTGAGGCGTGCTCAAGGAGGTTTTGTGTGTGTGTGTTTTTTAATCTGACAAATACCCACGGCCTTGTGCATGAGCCTTTGAAGTTTCAGTGATACACAGGTGGCTTTCTTGAGCGCCTGTGGTATTGTGACTTGCTGTGAGTGCCCAGGTTCGGTTACTGGATATCCTCTGCAATATGCTGCAAGGCCTCGGATGCTGCTTTCTTTTTGTGGTTTAGCATCTGTAAAAATTTCAAACAAAGCTCCCCAATGGATCAGTCCGTTAATTCTGGCTTAGTAAGCATTACATAGAATTACATCGAATTTACAGCACAGAAAAATGCTATTCGGCCCAACTAGTTTATGCCAGTATTTATGCTCCCACCCTTCTTCAACAAACTCAATCTGCACATCCTTCAATTCCTTTCTCTAGCTTAATTCTCTAGTGTAATTATCTAGCTTTCCCTTAAATGCAAATATAGTGTGAAGGGTATAGAGCGTGCATAATATTTAAATGCATTCAAGAGAGCTTTTTTAGTCAATATGTAACAAGCCCAACACGAGAGGGCGCGATTTTGGATTTAGTTTTGCGGAATGAAGCTGGGCAGGTGGAAGGGGTATTAGTGGGAGAGTACTTGGGTGCCAGTGACCATAATTCAGTCAGATTCAAGTTAGTTATGGATAAGGACAAGGATAGACCAGGAATAAAAGTCCCAAATTGGGGAAAAACTAACTTTGCTAAGTTGAGGAGTCATTTGGCCACAGTGGCCTGGAAACAGCTACTTGTAAGTAAATCAATGTCGAACAGTGGGAGGCATTCAAGGAGGAGATCCGGAGGGCTCAGGCCAAACATGTGCCCTTTAAAAAAAAAAGGGTGGGAATAACAATTCTAGAGACCCCTGGATGTCTAGGAACTTACAGGGGAGGATAAAGAAAGAAAGGGAAGCTTATGTCATATACCGATGGCTAAATACTGTAGAATCTATGGAGGAATATAAAAAGTTCAGAGGTAAAATTAAAAATGATATTAGGAATGCTAAGAGAGAGCATGAAAAATTCTTGGCAAGTAAAATTAAAGAAAACCTAAGGATGTTCTATGAATATATTAAGAGCAAGAGGTTAACTAAAGAAAGGGTAGGGCCTATTAGAGACCATGAGGGTAATCTTTGTGTGGAGGCGGAAGATGTTGGTATGGTTCTTAATGAATACTTTGTGTCTGTTTTCACAAAGGAAAGGGGCAATGCAGATACTGCAATCGAGGATGAGTGTGATATTCTGGATGAAATAAATATAGTGAGAGACAAGATATTAAGGGGTTTAGCAGCTTTGAAAGTGGATAAGTCCCCAGGCCCGGATGAAATGCATCCCAGGCTGTTGAGTGAAGTAAAAGAGGAAATAACAGAGGCCTTGACCATCATTTTCCAGTCCTCTTTGGATTTGGGCATGGTGCTGGATGATTGGAGGACTGCTAATGTGGTATCCTTGTTTAAGAAGGGAGAAAATGATAGGCCGAGTAAGTACAGGCCTGTCAGCCTAACCTCAGTGGTGGAAAATTATTGGAAAAAATCCTGAAACACAGGATAAATCTACATTTAGAAAGGCGAGGATTAATTAGGGACAGTCAACACGGATTTGTTAAGGGAAGATCGTGTTTGATTAAGCTGATTGAATTTTTTGAGGAGGTAACCAGGAGGGTTGATGAGGGTAGTGCGTATGATGTAGTATATGGACTTTAGCAATGCTTTTGATAAAGTCCCACATGGTAGACAGGTCACAAAGGTTAAAGCCCATGGGGTCCAGGGTAAAGTGGCAAGTTGGATCCAAAATTAGCTTGGTGGTAGGAAGCAAAGGGTAATGATTGATGGATGTTTTTGTGACTGGAAGGATGTTTCCAGTGGGGTTCCACAGGGCTCAGTACTGGGTCCCTTGCTTTTTGTGGTATACATCAAAGATCTAGATTTGAATATAGGGAGTGTGGTTAAGAAGTTTGCAGATGACACTAAAATTGGCTGTGTGGTTGATAATGAAGAGGAAAGTAATGGACTGCAGGAGGATATCAATCTACTGGTCAGGTGGGTAGAACAGTGGCAAATGGAATTTAATTCGGAGAAGTGTGAGGGAATGCACTTGGGGAGGGCTAATAAGAAAATGGTATACACATTAAATGATAGGCCACTTAAAAGTGTAGATGAATAAAGGGACCTTGGAGTGCTTGTCCACAGATCCCTGAATTTAGCAGGCAAGGTGGATAAGGTGGTTAAGAAGGCTTACGGAATGCTAGCCTTTATTGGCCAAGGCATAGAATGCAAGAGTAGGGAGGTTATGCTTAAATTATATAAGGTTTAAGCCATAGCTGGAGTACTGCATGCAGTTCTGGTCACCGTATTGCACTAGAGAGGGTGCAGAGGAGATTTACTAGTATGCTGCCTGGAATGGAGAATCTTAGTTATGAGGATAGATTGGATAGGCTGGGTTTGTTCTCATTGGAACAGAGGAAGCTGAGAGGAGACCCCCATTGAGGTGTATAAAATTTTGAGAATCCTAGATATAGTGGATAGCAAGGGTGTATTTCCCTTGGTGGAGGGGTCAATTATGAGGGGCATAGATTTAAGGTGATTGGAGGAAGGTTCAGAGGGGATCTGAGGGGAGGCTTCTTCACGCAGAGGGTTGTGGGGGTCTGGAACTCACTGCCTGGAAGGGTGGTGGATGCAGAAACCCTCACCACATTTAAAAGGTGCTTGGATGGACACTTAAAGTGCTGTAAACTGCAGGGTTATGGACCTAGAGGTAGTAAGTGGGATTAGATTGGATAACCTCTTGTTGCTGGCGCAGATACGATGGTAAGTACTGCAGGCAATCGAATACGGGTGATCTCCTGGACTAGTTTCAATTGTCTGGATGGGTTGGAGAGGAATTTCCCCAGATTTCTTTCCCCCAATTGGCCTGGGTTTTTTAATCTGTTTTTTTCCCTCTCCCAGGAGATTGCATGGCTCCGGTTGGGGTGGAGTGTAGAATGTTTCAGTGCAAGGGGTGTTGCAGTTGTGTGGGGTGGATTGGTTGGGCTGGATACTCTTTACCTTTCCACCATTGTTCACTGTTCATAGGTTTATATGTAACCTTCAAGGCTGTTGACCGAGGGCCTTGTGACTCTTTGCCGGCCAGCATGGACACAATGGGCCGAAATGGCCTCCTCTGCACTATAAATTTCTATGTTTCTATGTTTCTATCTGTGCTATTCATCTCAACTACTCCAAAATGGCAGCACGTTCAACATTCTAATCACTTTCTGGGTAAAGAAGTTTCTCCTGAATTCTTTGTGGATTTATTTGTGACTGTCTTATAGGTAATGCCCCTAGTTTTGAACTCCCCACAAATGGAAACATCTCCTCTACATCTATGCTATCAAGTTTCTTCAACATTTTAGAGACCCGCTTTCTCTCTCCCTTCCTTTTTTAAAAGTGGTGTTACATTAGCTACCCTCCAGTCCATAGGAACTGACCCAGAGTTAATAGACTGTTGGAAAATGATCACCAATGCATCCACTATTTCTAGGGCCACTTCCTTAAGTACTCTGGGATGCAGACTATCAGACCTTGGGGATTTATTGGCCTTCAATCATATCAATTTTCCTAACAGAATTTCCTGCCTGATAAGGATATCCTTCAGTTCCTCCTTCTCACTAGACCCTCGGTCCCCGAGTATTTCTGGAAGGCTATTTGTGGCTTCCTCCGTGAAGACAGAATCAAAGTATTTGTTTAATTGGTCTGCCATTTCTTTGTTCCCCATTATAAATTCACCTGAATCCGACTGCAAGGGACCTATGTTTGTCTTCACTAATCTTTTTCTCTTCACATATCTATAGAAGCTTTTGCAGTCAGTTTTTATGTTCCCAGCAAGCTTCTTCTCGTACTCTATTTTCCCCTTCTTAATTAAACCCTTTGTCCTCCTCTGCTGAATTCTAAATTTCTCCCAGTCCTCAGGTTTGCTGCTTTTTCTGAAAGTACCCACACCTTGGTAACAGCTGGGATGAGCCAGCCATGTTTGAAAAGGAAGAGGGCTGCCATTTCCCCTGTCATCGTAGCCTTGCAGCATAACGGTCAGCCCATGAACAAAGCAACAAGAATCCCAGCCTGGGTGGTTCAGAACATTCAAAAGGAAAATGGATGAACTCTTTGTCGCTTCCACGGATACAAAGCAGCCCACCATCTCCAACAGCTAAAGGAAGGTGTGCACAAACCTTCTCAAAATCATTTTGGTCCCAAGGTGAAAGTGAATGGTCGGGTGCTGCAGGAGGTGAAACCCAATCCATTGCTTCCGAGTACTGCTCAACTTAATCATTTTCTCAGAGCTAATAAGAAAAAGATGACAACGTCTTGGATGCCAATGAACCTGCTCATTATTTGGACGCAGCGCAGCAATTTCGACACATCTAGGAAAAAGGTAGAAATAATTATTGTATCTCCTGAGGCTGCCCTAACAGCACAAAGCTTGGGCTAGATATTTCAGGCCTGACCGTAAATTTATTTCGAGCAGGACAGAAAAGTTTGCCAAATGCATTAATCTTCCACTAATATAGACACCACCCCTCCCGCCTCTCCGCTAATAAAATAGAAAGAACAAGTGGGAAACGGGGAAAGGAATGGGGGTCGGGAGGAGGGTGATGGGGGGGTGGGGGGGCAGGTGCAGGGGGGGTGTGGGGGGGCAGGTGCAGGGGTATGATGGGGTGGGGTGATGGGTGGGTGGGTGGTGGGGAGGTGATGGGGGGGGTGGGTGATGGGGGGGTGATGCGGGGGGGGGGGCGGGTTTATTTTTAAGAAAGGATGATGAAACAGGTGTATTGCCCTGAGTTTTTGGTGACACCGACATGTTATCTTTTCTCCAGCACTTGTAAGAATCAAATAAAGAAGAAATTAAATTTAACAAAAATATGTTCAACTGTTGACACAAAGCCTTTACAAGGCAATTTGTAAGACCCATGCTACGTTTGATCTATTTGTTTGCAAGTTGAAAGAGAGCCTGGGCAATGGTCTAACAAAATGTTGGTTTTCAATTTCACGTTCTCCAATAGCACCTTTTGTGTTGCATGTGATGAGGTGAAGTAAAAATGAGGAGTGGGGAAGAGGAAAAGAAGTGGCCTCTTGTCAAACAGCATCTGATACAGTTAATTAGGCCTGGTTTTATCCGCTTTTTTTTTTAGCTGAAGCCACTTACTTCGTCTTGCAAAGTTGTGAAAGAAATTCAATACATGGCTTTCGCAGGTGTCAAAAGAGTTGGCAAACTTGGAACAGTCGGTGCCATTTCATTTAAAGCTCTAATTGAATGTGGGTCGATATCTTGGTCATTATAAGGAGTTGGACAACTTGCCTTTGCTGATGGATAATTCTTGACAAATGAGGACAAAATTCAATCTTACTTCATAGGTAAAGAGTGAAAGATAAAGACCGGAAGTTATTTTTGCCTCATGAACAGCATAGAACACGACATCAGGGTTGACTGGAAATCATAATATTAGGCCAAAAGGTGCGGTCGGAGGCTTCCTGCGGGGCCACCGACTGAAATATTTTTAACGAAAATACTTGGTGGTCCCGGAGGAATGTAGATTTGCGGTCCAAGGCCTAGCTGCATAGTCCAGCATAGGGGCCCATGTATTCCAGGAGCATATGTGCAGCCTGGGATCACGTGGGCCGGGCCAACCAATGAAAATGGCGCATCCCCATTCACAGTAATGGTGAGTTCTGTTTGTAAATAAGTTTTTAATAAGTTTTAATAGGGGTAAAAATAAACTTATGTAATGGACAGGGTTTTTAATATAAAAGCTATTGACAACATTTTATAGTTCTATCTTTTAAAACTCTTACGCTGGTAAAAGCAGGCCTTACACCTGCTTTTACCAGGCATAAGACTTTGAAGGACATTTGCTGGGCAAGAGTTGGGTAAATAACCCAAATCTCTGCCTGCGAAGGCCCTGCTCCTGGAGATGTGTTGGAACTGTGAACATAAATGTTGACAGTTCGCAAGTGCTGGATTTCGGCGCATGTGTATCATATACCAAGAACCGGCACGTGCAGGGTCTCTATGGGTACGTGCGCACATTGTATATGCCCGTAGAGACCACGGTTTTGGCCCAATGTTAGCTAAAAGAGATTACTATATACTGTAACAGCAGAACTGTAACAATTAATACTGTTACAGTCGCTGTCACAAGCTTCCAACAATCTGTACACATGCATGTCATCTGCCCAGAATCAAGCACAACCTATTTTCTTTGAAAAAAAGATAGACTGTTCATAGAATGCACTGGTAATTTTGCATCACTTAGCTAAATCAAAGCAAAAGAATGTATCTGTACACATTTCAATTTGTTAGGTTTCTATAAGCTAGAAATTCCGATGCGGGAGAATTCAGCATCAGTAGAAAGTTGGTGAGCGGTGGCCGGAAAATCGTTCCTTCGGGAATTTGTCAGATCACCATCCTGAATGCATCATGCAAATTCCTGGTTAGTTGCCGTGCACTGCTCTCGCACAGGGTTTCATTATACATGCATGGATATAGGATTTAAATAAGGGTGTTGGTGCTCATCAAGTTTGCACATTCCAAATTGGTATTAAAAGCAAGTAAAATTCTCACATGTAGAAAGGGAGCTGTTAAAGGACCATAACAATTGTCTTTAAATATGGGGTTTGCTTCCACCACAATTTTTAATGATTCAAATGGTCAAAGATCAAAGAAGACATCCCAGGGAGCCAAATATGGACTACCTGAACCTGCCAATTCAATGGCAACGCTGTCTGCAGGCCCCAGCACAACAACCTGCCAATAACTACAGGTAACTTACTCGCAGTCTACAAGGAAGCAGTCATAGGACTGTGCCATCTGCTGTAAAGGTAGAGACCCTACACTAGAGAGACAACAGTGCTCGTAGCAATCCAGGCTACCTTGCACAAAGTTTTATGCCTCCGGTTCCTTCCAACCTAGTATAAGAAGTAGCTGTGTGCACTGGATACAGTGAAGGCTATGGGCCCCGACAACATCCTGGCTGTAGTGCTGCAGATTGTGCTCCACAACTAGCCGCGCCTCTAACCAAGTTGTTTCAGTACAACGACAACACTGGCATCTATCTGACAATGTGGAAAACTAAGCAGATATGTCCTGTCCACAAAAAGCAGGACAATCCAATCCAGACAATTACCACCACATCAGTCTGCTCTCAATTATCAGCAAAGTAATAGAAGGTGTCGTCGACAGTGCTATCAAACGGCTCCAGACCGCCCTACAGCCTTGGTCCAAACATGGACTAAAGAGCAGAATTCCAGAGGTGAGGTGAGAGCGACTGCCCTTGACATCAAGGCAGCATTTGACTGAGTGTGGCATCAAGGAGCCCCAGTAAAATTGAAGTCAATGGAAATCAAGGGAAAACTCTCCACTGGCTGGAGTTATACGTAGCACAAAGGAAAATGGTTGTGGTTGTTGAAGGTTAATCATCCCAGCCCCAGAACAGCCTGCAGGAGTTCCTCAGGCAGTGTGCTAGGCCCAACTATCTTCAACTGTTTCATCAATAACCTTCCCTCCATCATAAGGTCAGAAGTAGGGATGATTGCTGATGATTGAGCAGTGTTCGATTCCATTTGTAACTCATCAGAAAATGAAGCAGTCCATGCCCACATGCAGCAGGTCTTGGATGACATTCAGTCTTGGGCTAATAAGTGGCAAGTAACATTCGTGCCACACAAGTGCCAGGCAATGACCATCTCCAACAAGCGAGAGTCTAACCATCTCCCATTGATATTCAATGGCATTATAATCGCCAAATCCCCCACCATTAACATCCTGGGGGTCATCATTGACCAGAAACTTAACTGGACCAGCCACATAAATACTGTGGCAACAAGAGCGGGTCAGAAGCTGGGTATTCTGTGTCAAGTGTCTCACCTCCTGACTCCCCAAAGTCTTTCCACCATCTACAAGGCACAAGTCAGGAGTGTGATGGAATACTTTTCACTTGCCTGGATGAGTGTAGCTCCACCAACATTCAAGAAGCTCGACACCATCCAGGACACAGCATCGCACTTGATTGTCACCCCATCCACCACCTACAACATTCATTCCCTCCACCACTGGCGCACTGTAGCTTCAGTGTGTACCATCTACAAGATGCACTGCAGCAACTCGCCAAGGCTTCTTCAGCAGTACCTCCCAAACCCGTGACCTCTACCACCTAGAAGCACAAGGGTAGCAGGTGCATGGGAGCACCATCAACTGCAAGTTCACTCCGGGTTACACACCATCCTCACTTGGAAACATATCGCTGTTCCTTCATCGCCACTGGGTCAAAATCCTGGAACTCCCTCCCTAACAGCACTGTGGGAGTACCTTCACCGCAAGGACTGCAGTAGTTCAAGTAAGTGGCTCACTATCACCTTCTCAAAGGCAATTAGGGATGGGCAATAAATGCTGGCCTTGCCAGCGATGCCCACATCCTGGAACGAATAGAAAAAAGAAGCTAAGTTTACCATCAACAGATTTATCAAACAGGTGACAGATACAATTTCAGCATTGCAAGTGCATCTCGTATCCTTTCCCATTGACTAGCAACAACAGCATGACACAACTGCCAATCTTATCCCACTGTTTGATTCCCCAAAGTCCAGGGAGTCATTGATGCTGCAATAGATGGTGGCCTACAACAACCAAAAGGGCTTCCACTCCATCAGTGTCCAGATGAAGATTGGTCAGAAGACAAGATCATATGGGGAAGTGCCAACTTCTCCAGGCAGCAGTCACAGTCCTTTCATTCTCAATCAAACATCAGTTGAGTGTTATTCTTATCAAAGGGCAATGGCAGCCTGCAATGGTTGCTCCTCAAGACCAAGACTACCTACTGCTTAATAACAAGACTGATTCAGCTCGCAGGATAATTGGTGTACCATTGGTTTACCTGAAGCATTCCATCAAATCAGGGTATCTTATAGAACTGGCCTGCTCGGCTCTCAAAGATGCTGATGGTGCGGGATTCGGCAATGGTAATCCTGTTGAATGTCAAGGGGCAGTGGTTAGACTCTCTCTTGTTGGAGATAGTCATTGCGTGGCACTTGTGTGGTGTAAATGTCACTTGCCACAGAGCCCAAACTTGAATGCTGTCTATGTCTTGCTGCATGCGGGCATGGACTACTCCGTGATGCATTGCAAATGGAATTGAACACTGTGCAGTCATCAGCGAATATCCCCACTTCTGACCTTATGATGGAGGGAAGGTCGTTGATGAAGCAGCTGAAGATGGTCGAGCCTAGGACACTGCCCTGAGGAACTCCTACAGCGATGTCCTGTGGCTGAGATAATTAATGGAGCTTTATTCTTGTATTGGTTTCCTTTTTTCATGTCAATGTCTCCTATGTGGTACCTGCATTTCCTTGGTAAGTTCATTTCTTTATCTTTCTCTCCCCCTCCTCCATCCTTTTCATGTCTCACTGTGCCATGCACTGTTCCTTGGTTGAAAGGCTGGTCAGGTGACTCGGTCAGCGCATTTTCATAACCAACAACAAGAAGAATGTGCATTTATCGAGTGCCTTTATCATAGTAAAATGTCCCTAGGTGGATAACAGGAGTGCTATCAAACTTAAAATGACATTGAACTCAACAGGAGATATTAGGCCAGGTGAGCGGTAGGTTATAATGAGGGCCTTAAAGGAGGAAAGCGAAGTGGTGAGGTGCGGAGGTTTAGGAAGGGAATTCCAGAGCTTAGCATCTAAATGTCTGAAGGCACGCCCGCCAATGGTGGGGTGAAGGAAGCAGGACTGGACAGGGGGCCAGAGTTGGAGGAATGCATATTGCGCAGAGGGTTGTGGGGCTGGAGAGGGTTGCAGAGATAGAAAAGACCCTGCACTCTCAAATAACAAGCAAAAATCCAGACCCATTATGTTGTACAATAAAACCTGCTTTTCTGATGATGCATTAAAACAGTCACCTGTCTGCTCTTTGTTTACTTCTGGACATGTGAAATAAACCTCTATCAAATTTACCGAAAAACCTAATATGGGTGCAAAGCAGGAAACCCTGTTTAGTACTTGCTCCAAATTTTTCGCAAACAGTATCGATGGAAGGTATTTAACCCCTCCATTCTAATTCTCTGCTTTCAAGATGTTGGAAGATTAAGCACATTTCTGCATTACTGGTTGCCTTGGGTGTTGATCCACTAGGTTACAAGTTTATCTTTTCCCTGCTGGTCACAAGGTGTCTTCAGATGATTCTTATGCGAGACAGTAGCAGGCTCCACTGTGGAAATGGACATGGCAGACTTAATGGTGTCATACACTCAGTAGCCAAGCTATGGATGGCTAATATCTTATTTTTAAAAGAATAATTTCAACATAGAATTGCTGTCGTTGTAACAAGATTGCTGTTCCCTCCATAGCAAAGAGCAACCACAGCCAATGGCAACACTATTGCAGAACCATATAGATTTACAACCCTTCATATATGTGCATGCTCTTTGCTAGAGCAATCCAAAACGAATCCCACTGCCCTGCTTTCTCCCTATAGCCTATCATTGCTTCAAATATTTAGCCAATTTTCATTTAAAAGAGGCAATAGTCTCTGCCTCATACATCCCCTATAGCAAAGCTATCCATGCTCCAACAACCCTCTGTTGAAAGATATTTCTCCGAACCAATCCCTCAATCTTTTAATACCTTTTTAAAATTAAACACCTCTCATCACTAACTCCCTAACCAGATGAGATAGTCTTTGAATATTCACTATTAAAACCTTGCACGATTTTATAAACCTCAATTAAATCTCCTCCGCCTTCCGTACCGCAATGGAAATATTCCTGGTATTGCATGTCCCTCCACACAACCTTGCCAAATTAATTTATTCACGTAGCTCGGCCCCCCGTGAAAACAGGCCTCCTCAGTCACAACCTTAGTGAAGCTGTCTTGTTTACTTTAGTGTTACACTGGCTGTGTAACATGTGTGTGCCAGGAGCCGGTGGCACTAGCATGACACAGTACTAGCAGGACACTAGAGCAATATAAAAGCAGCCTGCCTGAAGATTCCCCTGCAATAGATGATTAACTAAGAGGGTGCAGCCCTGTGATTGACAATATATTAGGTCATGCCGGCACTCCACCTTTCTAGTGCAGGCTCAACATTCTTGTAACAGTTGCACCCTTATTCTGCTGAATGATTTGGAGCTCTCTACAGTTATCACAACAAATTGTGTAACACTGGATTTGAGGCTTTAATATATCCTCACTGTGTTGATATCATCTCCAACTCATTCTTTCCCAGAACCTTATCCTCCTCAGCCTTTCATTTCTCCCACTATCTGAAGGATATACTTGATGCTACCTAATCACTACCACTTCATTTACTACGTCGTAGGCCTGATTCTTTTGAACCTTGATGGTTTCAATCCTTATGGGCCTTGACCCTTCACCTAGATTTCTCAACTTATGAAATGACTAAGATTGAAGAGCAAGTCCCAACATCAGTTACCAATATAATCCTTTTGAGCTTTTGTTGTTGTCAGTTTTAAAAATACCTTTGTTCAAATGGTGAAAGCTGATGGTGCCATCATGGAGGTGTTGGAGATCTTACTGAGCATGACAGCTTGACGGAGATGAATTATTTTTATTTGTTCGTGGGATGTTGGTGACACTGGCAAGCTGGCCTTTGTTGCCCATCCCTGATTGCCTTGGGAAGGTGGTTGTCATGTATGTACATGTTGTTTGTAGCCACCAGATGGTGTCATTGTTGGAGGCCACTGAGCAGCGTGCACATGGTGCTGCTCGGGTATAAAAGCCCAGCCATTTTGTGAGTCAAGCACTTTGGACCGTAATAAAGCAGAGCCTAGGTTGTACCTTGTTCAGTTAAACAGTACTCAGTTTGTGCCTTTATTACATACATAACAGTGATGTTGGACCTTCCTAACCTGCTGAAGTCCTTGTGATGATGGGCTGCACCTAACTCTCATTAAAAGTCTCTTATTTAGTAATGTATTGGAGAGCAATCTTTAGTCGGGCATCTTCTATATTGCGCTTGTGCAATCCTTGTGATAGGGAATTCCATATTTTGACCCATCAATGAAGGACCAGCGATATCTATCCAAGTCAGGTTGGGTTTATGACTTGGCGAGGAGCTTGGTGATGTTGTTCCCAAGATCTTTCTGCTTGTCCTTTTTGATGGAAGATCTCACAGATGAGGGAGGTGCTGTCAAAGTATGTTGTGCATTTTCCTCCTTTAAGACCCTCCTTAAAACCGACCTCTCACCTGTCCTAATATCTTCATTTTAGTTCACTGTCAATGCAGTGTTGTTGTGTTTGTACCCATCCAGGCAATTAGTGAGTATTCCATCTTACAGAGCCCAGGATTATAATGCAACAGACTTGCATTTAAAAGAAGGTTGATGTCTCAGCACAAGCCCAGCAAGGTTCAATGCTGTTAACTATTCACATTTGTGCATGTGTCCATGACCCCTTATCTGAATGGAAGCGCATGACACCTCTAGAGGCATCTGCAGCAGACACCCTGGGGGTAATTTTCACTTTGGGCTTTAATGGAAACCTAGCACTTGTAGACCAGCTGCCATTGAAGTCAATGGAAAGGATAGTTGACTGGGCTGCATAATGGGCAGCTGGCCCACTACTGCCAGCTGTCCACCTACATCTAAAGCGAAAATTACCTTTCCTTGTTGCAGAAGTCCTTTGCACCATGAAATGGAAACCACGCATAGGAAACTTGGACACTATTCCTTTGTCCTGATTCTGCATCCATTAGAATTGCCCTTGAATTTCCTATATGGCTTTTCAGGTGGCTGCACTTGATTGTGCCTGAAGGTGGCGCAACACTGTGATCTACATGTGTATGAATGTCTGATGCCTTTACACAGATTGCTTGCTCTAGTGCCAAGTGTGCTTCACACCGGGGACAGATGAACCTGTGACTATATCATTAAGGGCTGCCATTTAACCTTAGAGAGGCGAGCTAGTATTGGCAAAAAAAGTATTTACTTTTGTCTTTTTGAATGGAAAGTGGTTTTGTTGCTTCAGTAGCTGTTGCAGAGTGAACAAAGAAACGACTTGCGTTTATGTAGTGCCTTTCACAATCTCAGGACGTCCCAATGTGCTTTACAGCCAATGAAGTACTTTTGGCGTGTAGTCACTGTTGTAATGTAGGAAATGCGCAGGCAGTTTGCGTACAGCAGGGGTCCACAAACAGCAAAGTGATAATGAGCAGGTTTTGGGCTAGAAATTGTGCAGCGCCCCGTTTGGGGCGATAACTTCAGTGGGAGCAGGACTGTTCAATCGTAGCATGGAAAAAATGGAACATGCAGCAAAATAGGGGTGAGAATAACATTTTGTCCTACTTGATCACCAATGCCTTTAATTACCGCACCCCAAGTGGCAAGCCAAGATGACAACGCCTCCTGCAGCTGCCGTTGTTGACGCCCAGCAACGCTGCAGGGGACAGAACCGAATTTTACATCTGGGGCGATAACGGGGCGCTGCACACCGGATGACATCACGATCTCTGGGGCGCAGGAGATTGAGGTGGAGCCGTTAATGGGAGGCGCAAAAGGGCCAATTCCTCCCCTAATTTGTTTTAGTGATGTTGATTGAAGGATAATATTGTCAGGACACCAAGCATAACTCCACTGCTTGTCTTCTAAATAGTGTCATGGAATCTTTTACATCCATCCACCTGAAAGGGCATTAGGGGCCTCGGTTTAATGTCTGACCAGAAAGTTTGCACCTCTGACAGAGCAGCACTCCCTCTATACTGTACTGGAGTGGCAGCCTAGATTTTAGTCTTTCTCACTTACTGCTAGTGACTGCTCAGTTCTGTGCATTCTCCCATTTTACTTATTTGGAGGCATGAGGAGCAACAACCATGAGCCCTCTTAACAGCTGCTGAAGTCATTTGTCTGTCCCTCGCCCTGACCATGCACCTGCGCCATGTCACCTGGGTTAAAATGAGAAGCCTCACCAGCCAATCCAACACCTCCTCCTCTTCCCATACCATCACACCCACACCTCCACCTACAGCTTGTTGCCATGTTACCAACACCCTCCAAGGCAGACTCCAGGGGAGCCCAACTTCCTGCGTGAGGTAGGTCCTACTGCACCCCAGCCTGGTGGAGCATCACAAGCCCATCGACGGGAGGGTGGAGGGACAGAAAATTGATTTCAGGACTTTAAGCAATAAAACTGTTTGATGAATTCATTGTTCAATTACTTCCCTTACGTACTTTGCAGCACGATCAAGATAGTCCATATTCTGTACGAGAGGGAAATAAAATTAGCGGGCGCAGAAAACTCAATATACACGCTGCAGCCGCACATTTTCCATCACCTCACAAAATGTTAATTACACAGCTATTTACACAGGCTCAGTGACATTTTGAATAAAAGGTTTAAAACACCTCCCAAACACACAAGCCTTTTTGCGTTCCCAGGAGTGCCTGGACATTCTCTGCTCTTTGGCCTGCTCCCAGTAATGTTCCCTTCTCTCCATGCTTGCACAGTGCACTCTATTAATATTTATGTTATGCTTGGTAGCTGTGGTCTTGCTCCCAGCACAGCACATCCGGTTCTCTGGTGCTCAACACAGCTCCCCCGCCCACTCCACCCACCATCGCTTCCTGTTTGTTCCTGGACAGAAAAATCCAGGATGTCATGACTGCTGCCCGGTAAGTGTGCACTTCCCTAGATTGTTGCAGTGTGACCCTTTGTGGCTGTGTGTGTAGGGGTCCAGATGGGCACAGGAGTGCCATCAATAACGCCCTGGACCTTGGGACAATCTGCAATGTGGAATATATTTTGCTGCCAATTTTCCCAAGCGAAGAAGGTGTTTGCCCAGGTGAACAATGAATCGGTGTCTGTTTGCTGTAGCTGTGCACTGCAGGCGACTGAAGTTGCTGTTGTGCACAAGTGGTAGATTGGAATAAGCCTATGGCATAAAAGTTCAGGGCGCTAGTGACCTTCACTACAACTGGTAGTGCCGCCCCTACGATGGAGGTGGTCTGCAGGACACCCTTTTGGTTTTCACTGCTCTATCTGTTCATCCAACAACTCACTACTTCTTTGTTTACTGGGCTGCTCATAACAGAAGAGAGCAAAACTGAAGGAGGAATAGCAGCCCAGAGGTTACGAATTCAAATGCCAAATTCAACTGTTAATTTGTGGCGTGGTGCGAGAATAATTTACCATAAAGACTGCTGGAATTGTTTTAAACTCCAACTGCTTCACTATTGGCCTTAATGGAACATAAGAATGTAAGAACATAAGAAATAGGAGCAGGAGGAGGCCACCTGGCCCCATGAGCCTGCTCCGCCATTCAATAAGATCATGGTTGGTCATCCCTATCCAGTCTGGCCTCCAGTCCCACATTATGAGTTAACTCTGAATGCCCTATGAAGTGGCCTGTTGTGTGTTGAATAATGACAGTGGTGCCTGCATAGGCCTTGTTGCAACAGTGCTCTGCTCCTGTTTCCGGCATCATGGACTGCATTAAGGTGTCATGAGTGCTGCTTGGGAAGCGGTATTTACTTGCATGGTCCTTTTTTGATGGTGACAGGTGATCAGCACATTGATGGAGAGGATGCTCTTACAGGTTATGAAGGTGAAAGAATTGTGTATAGAGTCTGTGGAGGTGCCTGGGCACCATCTATGATGCCCTGGATTTTGGGTGACCCTGCCTTCCTCTCATTCTTCTGGCAGTTGTCCATAAGGAAAGTAATGAAAGTGTTTGCCCTGGTGAATAAAAGCAGTAACCTACTTGATGTATATATGGATTTCAGATTGACGGATGTCAACCGTGGCAGTTTGGAATAAGCCTGTGAGCGAAAAGTTCAGGGCTTTTGTTACCTGATGGCCTCTGTCAGTGCTGTACCTGTGGTGGATGCCAATTTCCATTAGACAGCACAACTCTGACACTCCCTCTTGAACGAAGTGCAGCCTGCAAAGACACCTTCCCTCCGCAAGCCAAGATAAGTGCACTTCTGCCTGTAAGTATGGGTCCGTGGGTAACTGCATGTGCAGGCAGTCAATTTCCGATATCACCACTCCCTCTCGCTCTTCCTCTTAGTCAAATCTCTGACCCTATTGGTGCTCATGTTGTGGACTATAGGTGATACAACTGAAAATATCTCAGCCAAAACTTCTGTCTCTAAAGTCTACAAACATATTGCTGAAAATAGCCTCTGCCACAAATCTCCACTCAAATTACAGTTTCAGTTACCCAATCATTGTTGGTCTTGCTTTACATGCTGCTTTTCTGTCACCATCCAATGGCCCTCCTTGTTCAGTTTATACAGATGAAACTAACACACACCACGTTCTGGCCAGCTTCATGGGAAATTGTGCATGTGTTTATCCTCCCATCACTAGGACCGATTTTAATAGAAAGAAGAAAGAAAGAAAGACTTGCATTTATTTAGTGCCTTTTACAACCATCAGACATCTCAAAGCTCTTTACAGCCAATGAAATACTTTTGGAGTGTAGTCACTGTTGTAATGTGGGAACAATGGCAGTCAATTTGTGCACAGCAAGCTCCCACAAACAGCAATGCGATAATGAGCAGATAATCTGTTTTTGCGATGTTGATTGAGAGATAAATATTGGCCAGGACACCGGGGACAACTTCCCTGCTCTTCTTCGAAATAGTGCCATGGGATCTTTTACATCCACCTGAGAGAGCAGAAGGGACTTTGGTTTAACGTCTCATCCGAAAGACGGCACCTCCGACAGTGCAGCACTCCCTCAGTACTGCACTGGAGTGTCAGCCTAGATTTATGTGCTCAAGTCTCTGAAGTGGGACTTGAACCCATAACCTTGTGACTCAGAGGCGAGTGTGCGACCCACTGAGCCACAGCTGTGCTAATATTGTCATGAAACTCGCACCTGCTTCCTGTGTGGGTTTGGTGCACTTGCTGAGACCCTCACCCCAACGCAGTGCATTATCGGCAGAGCCCGAGCAACAGGGATTCTCCACTTCACGTTCTGATCCTCACCCCGATCACCACTCCGTGCCACCACTAGTGGAGGCGATCAGAAAATACATCCTCATATTTCCAGTTGTACATGAAAGATCTTTTATTTGCTTTTTGAAATGTCTTTCATAAAACAACTTGTAAATAGGGCAAGAGTTCAATCACAAGTAGAATTCAACTCCTGACCCATGTAGATCCAGAATCATAGAGATACTCACTGGCTCATAATATTGGGCATCTTACAGGTAGCATTGAAATTCCTGCAGCAGGTTTTCTCATGTTCCTACTTGCCAGCAGGAGAGGTTCACAGTTATGCAGATCAAGGCTTGCTAGTTCGCGGCACTAACCAATAGTTTATTACTGTCCTCACCGCCTTGAAAGTTTTTATCGTACCATCTCAGTGATGGATTGAAGGATGGGAGATGTTGCAACATTCCTCTACTTATTTGCTTTCAAAGGTATGGTTCGTTTTTTAGTCCTCCAACATTATCCCTGCTCTCCTGAAGGCAGTGACTAATATACAGTTCTATGCTTCCAGTAGCCCTTGAATTTTCAGTCCAAGTGTGAGCCCAGGGAGTGGCTGTGAGCCAATGTGACTCAATGCCCACACGTTGTACTTCCAACCAGGATATTAGCTAGGTATAAGAACGCGAGCTGAAATCTTCCAACCCCAGTGACCCCAGGGCTAGTTGTTGAGCAGCTAGTGTGGCTCCGGAGATTAGCGAACTCAGGACAGACTAAGAATTGAACCTCTGACCTTCATGGTCATTGTGGATTAGTACCACGCCATGCACTGATTATTACCATTTGAACTGTAACAGTCTCATTTATTCACATAACTCTATTTGATTCTATAGCTGGAAGCACTGCTGCTATAAACACATGGGGGTCAGAATTGTGCCTTGCCCTGATTGGGGGCAATTACCAGGGCCGGGACTTTTATTGCCTGACCCAGAAGTCCGGCCCCCAACACGGAATTGGGCCTATCGCCCCTCAAAAGAAGTGAACACTGTCTCCAGGACTCTGCTTGATGTAGGGGCGGGACTGAGACGCTACTGCAGCGCTGAGTGCAATGCTACGCGGATGCTCCATGTAGTGCTAACGTGTTACAAGGCCTCTCGCCTTGGATTAAAGGGGAGGCCGCTGTGCACTCTGCAGGCCCTTTGATGACTGACCCAAGGCGGAGTGCCAGGCTGCACGATGACGGCCCGATCCATGCTGGGGCTGCCGTGGTCGAGCCAAGCCAAGAGTTGGCCGACAAACAAAGATGGCAGCCCTGGGCGTTGCAGGCGTCCCCTTTAAACAGCGCCCCGAGAGCGGATGTCCGCCAGCTTTGTTGACATCTGCTCACGCCAGCCTCGTCGCCCGCGGCACAATTTTTTCTCCTGGGGCGTTCAGGGGTCGGCGCGGGGCGGCGCGGGATCGCCGCGCACGCTGATGAGGTTATTGCCGGTTGTGCGGTGGCCTAGGCCGCTAACCACGGGGCGCGGTGATGCTGGATCATCGCTTCCGAATCCGCCTAGGCAATTTCCCGGGAGATGGTAGCACCCTCCTCCCCCGGACAAAAACTGCCTTGCTAACGGGACTATTTCATGCATGTGCTTTGTACTCTCTGCACTGCAGGATGCTTATTGCTTTTTGACAAACATTGTGGAAAAGATGTAAGATAGTCACTAATAAATCCAATTAGGAATTCAGGAGAAACTTCATTACCCAGAGAATGATTAGAATGTGGAAATCGCTACCACAAGGAGTGGTTGAGGTGATTAGCATAGATGCTTTTAAGGGGAAGCTAGATAAGTACAACTCTTTTTGTGGGGGGACAAAATAGACAGTTAGATCAAGTGCCCCCCAATCTGGGGGACACTCCAGACACTTTTCAAATGCCCTTTTTTTGTTTTTTTTGTTTTTCTTTGTGTTTTTATTTGGGCTTTAAAATCATAAATTTTACAAGTGCCCCCTATAAAAGGGGAGGGGGACACTAAAACCCGGCAATTAAAACAAATTAAACTTTAAAACATATAAAATCAAATAAAAATTTGGTTGCCGGGGGTGATGATGCACTCCAGTCCCTCCGGCGCCCACCTCTCGCGGAAGGCCGCGAGCGTACCGGTGGACACCACGTGCTCCATCTCTAAGGACACCCTGGCCCGGATGTAGGTGCGGAAGAGAGTCAGACAGTCAGGCTGAATGACCCCCTCGACCGCCCGCTGCCTGGACCGGCTGATGGCACCCTTGGCCGTGCCCAGGAGCAGTCCTACGAGGAGTCCTTCGAACCTACCTGCTCCCCTCCGCACAGGGTGCCCAAAATCAGGAGTGTAGGACTGAAGTGCAGCCAGAAATTGAGGAGCAGCCCCTTTAAATAATGGAACAGGGGCTGCAACCTCGCACATTCAATAAAAACATGGAACACGGACTCTTCCAGACCGCAGAAATTGCAGGCGGCCTGGGGCTAGATAAGTACATGATGGAGAAAGGAATAGCAGGTGATGTTGATGGTGTGAGATGAAATTAGGTGGGAGGAGGCTCATGTGAATCCTAAACACCTGCATTGACCTCTTGGGCTGAATGGCCTGTTTCTGTGCTGTAAAGTTGTATGTAATTCCACGTAGTTAAAGTCGAGTCTTTCTATATCTACTGAAACAAGCTTTACAAGTTAGGAACAAAGGAATACAGGATTGTACAGGACCAAAAGTGAGCATTGCAGTCCAGCTGGCTTCTCCTAAAATTGTGATTGTTGAAATTATTTCACAGTCTGGAATCTTACGGTGCAGAAGGAGGCCATTCGGCCCATTGTACTTGTGCCAGCTCTTTGAACGAGCTATCCAATTAGTCATACCATCTTGCTCTTTCCCCATAGCCCTGCAGATTTTTCCTTTAAGATGATAATCTTAAATAGTCAGTAAAGAAGAAGTTGGATTCAGTTGCTCTGAACTCAACAGTTTTTCAAACATCAGGGAAAATTAAAGAGAGCTGCACCTTAATATAAGTGATTCTCAGAATACTATTGGGAGTGTCAGAATGCTGAGGTTATTCAGTGCATGGTATCCTCAGGGGATTTTTTTTTTTGTTGCTTAAATCATTCTTCTAAAGCTAAGGTGGATCCAGTGATTGCACAAGGAAAATACCAATGCTTCAGGCCTCACGCACAGCAGTAGTATGCATTTTTACTTCTGAGGATGACAGAGTGGTGAACTGTTTTCTACTGATGCGACCATAAAAAATAGATTCATCATAGGGACTTCCTATCCACCAGCACAGCAGCCACTCTGAAGGGCTCCCACAATATTTCCAAAGGCAGCGGTAAACCTGTAATGGCTCAAGAGTCTGGTTACTGTAAACTCACTCAGGTGCAACCTAATCCATCTTTATTCCAGCCCGAGAGTGCCAGCTTGACAAAGACACCCAGCTTATATACAGGTGACCAACTACACATGCCACATGCATACAGCAAGATGACCTCCGACCGCAGCGCCCTCTGGTGTCTGGTGACCCCCAAGCATTAATACATCCCCTTTTTAAAATCTTAACAACAGTCTTTTTACAAATTAAGGTGGTCTGGGGCTTTGCTCTCACGAGTTGATCGTCTCAGTTCAACTTTGGCTCTGGGTGAGCGTTCTGAGTCCGTTGAGACTGAGGGCTGAGTAGCTGATCTGATGGGAGTAGTCATGACCACATCAGAGCCTGAAGGTTCAGAGTCAGTAATGTCAGCAGAGTCCTCTGATGACTGAACAATGGTTGGTTGGCCACTGACTGCATCTTCCTCACTCGGTTCCAGTTCATCCATGTGCCGCAGTTTAACCTGGTCAAGTTGTTTCCTGCATGTTTGCCCATTCTTGAGCACGACAATAAACACTCTGTTACCCTCCTTTGGCTGTAACAGTGCCAGCGATCCACTTTGGACCTTGACCATAGTTCAGTACATAAACCGGATCGTTGACCGAGATGTCACGTGACATGGCAACACGATCATGACACCATTGCTGACTTTGACCTCTGTTTTCAACACGATCATTCAAATCAGGATGAACAAGAGAAAGCCTGGTCTTGAGATTTCTCTTCATCAGTAGTTCAGCAGGAGGAACCTCAGTAAGCGTGTGAGGTCTTGACCTGTAACTGAGCAATATACATGACAACCGTCTCAGCAATGAGCCCTAAGTTACACGTTCATACTTTGTTTGAACGGCACACTCTGCTTGACCACTAGAAGCAGGCTTGAATGGAGTTGATCTCACATGTCTGATACCATCGAGTTCCGTGAACTCCTGGAACTCAAGACTTGTGAAGCAAGATCCGTTGTCGCTCACAACAATGTCAGGCAAACCATGAGTAGCAAACATTATACGAAGGCTCTTAATGGTAGCTGTAGATGTGCTGGATGACATAATAACACACTCTATCCACTTAGAATATGCATCTACTATAACGAAAAACATCTTTCCTAGGAACGGGCCCGCAAAATCAATGTGGATCCTCGACTATGGTTTGGATGGCCACGACTAAAGACTCAGCGGAGATTCCACTGGTACTTTACTTAGCTGCATGCAAATATTGCACTGATGCATGCATGATTCCAGATCAGAGTCAATTCCAGGTCACCATACATGAGACCTAGCAATGGACTTCATTATGACAATACCAGGATGAGTGCTATGAAGTTCACGTACACATTTTCCTCAACCTTTCATAGGCATGATTCCACGATTACTCCACAGTAAACAGTCTGACTGAATGGACAGCTTATCCTTGCGATGATTGTAAGGTTTGGTCTCCTCACGCATCTCCATAGGTATGGCAGACCAATCACCACTGAGTACACACCGTTTCATAACCGATAAAATAGGGTCATGGCTGGTCCAGATCCTAACTTGTTTAGCAGTGACAGGGTTTCCTTCACTCTCAAAAGCATCCATTACTAACAGTAGATCTGCAGGTTGAGGTGTCTCCATCTCAGTTGTGGGTAAGGGCAGACAACTCAGTGCATTGGCACAATTCTCATACCAGGTCTATGACGGATGACATAATCATAGGCAGACAATGTCAGCGCCCACTTTGAATGCGGGATGATGCATTGGTATTAAAATCTTTGTTTTCCGCAAACAATGAAATGAGTGGCTTGTGATCCGTTTCTAGTTCAAAACGAAGACCAAACAAGGTACTGGTGCATTTTTTTAACCCCATACACACAGGCCAAAGCTTCTTTCTCTACCATACTGTAAGCTCTTTCTGCTTTAGACAGACTTCTCGAAGCATACGCAACAGGTTGTAGCTTGCCCGATTCATTTGCTTGTTGGAGTACGCTGCTAACCCCATACGAGGAAGCATCACAGGCCAATACCTTACATGGATCATAATGAACAAGCAATTTGTTTGAACATAGCAGATTCTTGGCTATCTCAAAGGTTCTATCTTGAGATGCACCCCAGACCCAGTTGTTGCCTTTTCTTAGTAACACATGCAGTGGCTCGAATAAAGTGCTTAATCTGGGTAAGAAATTACCAAAGTAGTTGAGTAGCCCAAGGAACGAACGCAGCTCCATTACATTCTGAGGCCTGGGTGCATTTTTGGTGGCCTCGGTTTTTGAATCAGTGGGCTTGATTCCATCAGCAGCAATCTTCCTCCCGAGGAATTCAACTTCAGGTGCCATGAATACACACATTGAGCGTTTCAGTCTGAGACCCCTTTGTCCAGACGCTAGAGGACTTCTTCAAGATTGTTCAAATGCTCAGCAATGTCGCGGCCTGTGACCAGAATGTCATCTTGAAACATGACAGTTCTAGGAACTGACTTCAGTAAACTTTCCATATTCCTCTGAAATATGGCTGCAGCCGAACGAATCCCAAAAGGACACTCTCATGTATCTTACATTATTATATATAACTGTATCCTAACATGCTATACATGACTGTAATAAGATATGATCTGTAACCACAAGCATACCTTACCACCAGGGGTGCACTTGCAAGAAACAGGTATATAAGGACAGTTCTCAGGCAAGTGCAGCATTCCAGAGCTGTGAAATAAAGGTGCAGGTCCAGAGTGACCTTGACTTCACTACATGCCTCGTGTGAATCTGTACTGAGGGGACAGGACTTTACAGTGGCGACGGGTTATGGGATTACAGAATCCACAGAATGGCGAACAACGGATCAGATGAAAAGTACAATGCGGGAGACAATTGGAAGGACTTTATAGAAAGGCTCCAGCAAAGCTTTGTAACCAAAGACTGGTTAGGTGACGATAAGGCAGACAAGAGAAGAGCCCATCTCTTGACCAGCTGTGGCTTGAAAACATACGCTTTAATGAAGGATCTGTTGGCACCCGAGAAACCAGCAAGCAAGTCATTTGAAGAATTGAGCACACTGGTAACATAGAAACATAGAAACATAGAAAATAGGTGCAGGAGTAGGCCATTCGGCCCTTCTAGCCTGCACCACCATTCAATGAGTTCATGGCTGAACATGCAACTTCAGTACCCCATTCCTGCTTTCTCGCCATACCCCTTGATCCCCCTAGTTGTAAGGACTTCATCTAACTCCTTTTTGAATATATTTAGTGAATTGGCCTCAACAACTTTCTGTGGTAGAGAATTCCACAGGTTCACCACTCTCTGGGTGAAGAAGTTCCTCCTCATCTCGGTCCTAAATGGCTTACCCCTTATCCTTAGACTGTGTCCCCTGGTTCTGGACTTCCCCAACATTGGAAACATTCTTCCTGCATCTAACCTGTCTAACCCCATCAGAATTTCAAACGTTTCTATGAGGTCCCCTCTCATTCTTCTGAATTCCAGTGAATACAAGCCCAGTTGATCCAGTCTTTCTTGATAGGTCAGTCCCGCCATCCCGGGAATCAGTCTGGTGAACCTTCGCTGCACTCCCTCAATAGCAAGAATGTCCTTCCTCAGATTAGGAGACCAAAACTGTACACAATACTCCAGGTGTGGCCTCACCAAGGCCCTGTACAATTGTAGCAACACCTCCCTGCCCCTGTACTCAAAACCGCTCGCTATGAAGGCCAATATGCCATTTGCTTTCTTAACCGCCTGCTGTACCTGCATGCCAACCTTCAATGACTGATGTAAGAGACCACCTGAAGCCAGCGAGCAGCCTACACATGGCCAACACAGATTCTACAACTGCAGACGCTGTGTGGGCCAGAGCATACCCGACTTTGTGGCAGAACTTCGGAGGTTGGCTAGTTTATGTGATTTCTCCGATGAACTGAGGAGAGAAATGCTGAGACTTTTTCATTGAAGGAATAGGCCACGCAGGCATATTCCGAAAGCTCATAGAGACCAAGAACCTGACCTTAGAGGCAGCAGCACTGGTTGCACAGACATTCTTGGTAGGGGAAGAAGAAACGAGGTTGATTTACAATGCAGGTACGACAACTAACAAAATATCGGAACAAGAAGTTCATAGCACTAAACAAGCTGCTACCCCCACACACAGACAAAACCGGGAGAACAGGCTCTCGACAGCAGGCAGAAGCCATCAAGGGCCACAGGAACAGCCATTCACACCTCATCAACCCACAATGCGAGCAATCAACTACAAACTGAGAGAAGCTCAAGAGAGATCAGCCAGACGCAGCTCATTCTTTGGGAACTCTTTGAACAATGGAACAGGTCTGTGCTGGAGGTGTGGGGGTGGGCACTCGTCAAGGGGATGTCGATTTCAGCAGGCTGTTTGCAGAAATTGTGAATATGCAGGGCATTTGGCAGCTCGGTTGGCATACGAATCGGATGGGTCGGAAAGCGGACCAGAAGATGGTGGGGACAGTACCCGGGACACCGATGTACAGCGGGTCAACACGATCAATGGCCGCTGCTCCTACAACAGGACGCCTCCTATAATGGTGAGGGTCCTACTCAACGGGATATCTGTCAACATGGAGCTGGATGCGGGAGCGAGTCAATCTCTCATGGGCGCTCAACAATTTGAACAACTGTGGCCTCATAAAAGAGACAGACCAAAACTCACAAGGGTCGACACCAAACTAAGGACCTAAACCAAAGAAATCGTACCAGTCCTCAGCACCGTCATGCTCTCTGTCACACACAAAGGGACAGTGAACCGACTTCCCCTGTGGATTTTCCCCGGAGACCCCCCAGCACTGCTGGGGAGAAGCTGGCTGGCAAAACTAAACTGGAAATGGGATGATGTCCATGCCATGTCATTAGAGGAACGGACCTCCTGCTCAACAGTTATAAAGCGATTTGAACATCTCTTTCAGCCAGGTGTGGGCACTTTCAAAGGGGCCAAAGTCAAAATCTACATCACACAGGATGCTAGACCGGTCCATCACAAGGCCAGAGCTGTACCCTATGTGATGAGGGGAAAGATTGAACACGAACTAATCAGGCTTCTGCGGGAAGGCATTATATCACCTGTGGAATTTAGCAACTGGGCAAGTCCCATCGTCCCAATCATGAAGCCTGATGGATCCGTACGAATCTGTGGGGACTACAAATCTACCATAAACAATCTCCCTACAGGACCAGTACCCGCTGCCCAGAGCGGAGGACTTATTTGCCACATTGGCTGGAGGTAAACTTTTCTCAAAATTAGACCTCACATCTGCGTATATGATGCAAGAATTGACCGAGGAATCCAAGCTACTCAGCACCATCAACACACATCGAGGCCTTTTCATGTACAATCGATGCCCATTCGGCATCAGGTCGGCAGCTGCCATATTCCAGCATAACATGGAGAGTCTGCTCAAGTCCATCCCGGGGACGGTTGTATTTCAAGACGACATACTTATCACGGGCAGGGACACCGACTCCCATCTCCGTAATTTGGAGGAAGTACTAAATCGGTTGGATCGGATAGACCTACGAGTCAAGAAATCCAAATGACTGTTTCTCGCACTCGAGGTTGAATTTTTGGGCAGAACGATTGCCGCTGATGGAATCCGCCCAACAGAGTCCAAAACAGAAGCAATTCGCCTGGCACCCAGGCCCCAGAATGTTTCAGAACTGCGTGCCTTTCTCGGGCTACTCAATTACTTTGGGAACTTTATGCAGAACTTAAGCATGTTGCTCTCCACGTGCTACTCAGGAAGGGATGCGATTGGTTTTGGGGGGATGCTCAGGAATGCGCCTTCAATAAGGCACGCAAGCTTCTTTGTTCCAACAGTGTTTTGACTTTCTTTGACTCAGTTAAAAAGCTAGTTCTCACATGCGATGCGTCAGCGTATGGAGTCGGGTGCGTTTAGCAACATGTCAATAGTGCGGGCAAATTACAACCCATAGCTTATGCCTCCAGGTCACTTTCGCGGGCGGAGCGCGGGTACAGAATGGTAGAGAAGGAGGCGTTCGCCTGCGTGTACGGTGTCAAAAAGATGCACCAATACCCTTTCGGGGACAAGTTCGCATTAGAAACTGACCACAAGCCCCTCACGTCCCTCCTATCTAAGAACAAGGCAATAAACGCCAACGCCTCGGCGCGAATTCAACTGTGGGCACTCATGCTGGCGTCCTACGACTATACCATAAGGTACAGACCAGGCATAGATAACTGTGCCGACGCGCTCAGCAGGCTACCCCTGGTGACCACGAAAGGGTCTGATGAACAGGACTGTGAGATAATCATGGCAATCAATGCCTTTGAGTCCACAGGTTTGCCCATGACGGCTCGCCAAATCAGAGCCTGGACGGCCAGCGACTCCACGTTATCCTTAGTAAAAAGATGTGTCCGAACCGATGACTGGGCAGAGGCTCGCGATGTCTGTCCCGAGGAATTAAAACCTTTTCACAGGCGCATGCATGAGCTATCACTACAAGCAGACTGTCTGATGTGGGGCAGCCGAGTAGTCATGCCTCTGCGAGGCAGAGAGGCATTTGTCCGGGAGCGCCACCGCGAGCACCCGGGGATCATTCTCATGAAGGCCATAGCCAGATCCCACGTCTGGTGGCCTGGTATTGACGCGGATTTGGAACTCTGCGTCCGAAGGTGCATTATTTGTGCCCAACTCAGCAATGCTCCCAGGGAGGCTCCACTGACCCCCTGGTCCTGGCCTACCAAACCGTGGTCGCGGGTGCATGTAGACTATGCGGGCCCATTCATGGGTAAAATGTTCCTCGGAGTTGTAGATGCATTTCAAAGTGGATCGAATGCACCATTTTAAACTCGAGCACAACCTCCACCACTGTGGAGAGCCTCGCAACCATGTTTGCAACGCACGGAATCCCTGACATATTGGTCAGTGACAATGGTCCGTGCTTCACCAGTGCAGAATTCCAAGACTTTATAATTGACCACGGCATAAATCACGTCAAGACGGCACCGTTCAAGCCGGCCTCCAACAGCCAGGTGGAGAGAGCAGTGCAAATCATTAAACAAGGCATGCTTAAAATCCAAGGTCCCACGCTGCAGGGTCGCCTGTCGCGACTGCTGCTGGCATACAGATCTCGTCCGCACTCACTGACTAGGATCCCCCCCACGCAACTGTTGATGAAAAGCACTTTAAAAACAAGGTTCTCATTAATCCTCCCAGACATGCACGAAATCGTTGAGGCAAAGTGCCGTAAGCTGACTGAGTACCATGACAGAAATTCGAGGGGGAGATGGAATGAGATCGGGGACAAAGTGTTTGTACTAAACTATGGCAGGGGTCCCAAATGGCTTGCAGGAACAGTAACGGGCAAGGAAGGAAACAGGCTACTGGTAGTACAAATGGTCAATGGCAAAACCTGCCGGAGGCATGTAGACCAAGTCAAAAGCAGATTTACCAACAACACTGCGGAACCAGTGGCAGACTACAATGTGGAACTCGCACCACACCTGGTGGACAGACAGAGGGAACAACCTGAGGAAAGGGCAATCCCAACAGACAGCCCAGGCGAGACAACAACAATCACACCAATCGGATCAGAGAGCCCAGGCGAGATACCAGCAACCACACCCAAAGAAAAACTGACACCAAGGCAAACAACTGAACCACAACTCAGACGCTCCACGCGAGAGCGTAGATCACCTGAGAGACTGAACCTATAAAGACAATAAGACCTTGGGGGAGGGTAATGTCATGTATCTTACATTATTATATATAACTGGATCCTAACATGCTATATATGTCTGTAATAAGATATGACCTGTAACCACCAGCATACCTTACCACCAGGGGTGCACTTGCACGAGACAGGTTTTTAAGGACAGGTCTCAGGCAAGTGCAGCATTCCAGAGCTGTGAAATAAAGGTGCAGGTCCAGAGTGACCTTGACTTCACTATATGCCGCGTGTGAATCTGTACTGAGGGGACAGGACTTTACAGACACCTGTTGTAGCCAAACAGTCCTTTATGGGTGTTGATGCAGGTGAGTTTCTTCGAAGTGTCGACAAAGTCCTGGGTTATATAGGCTGATGTCAGATCCAGTTTCATGAACAACTTTCCACAGCGAGCATGGCGAACAGGTCATCAGTCCTTGGTAACGGTTACCGATCCTGCTTCGAAAATCGGTTAATTGTAACCTTGCAGTCTCCACAAATCCTGACAGTGCCATCATTCTTCAACACAGGAACAATGGGACTAGCCCACTCATTAAACTCAACCGGTGATATGATCCCTTCACGCTGGAGGATGCCAAGCTCAATTTCAACCTTCTCCCTCATCATGTACGGAACAGACCGAGCTTTGTGATAGACAGCCTTGCATTGGAGTCCAGGTGAATCTGCACCTTGGCTCCCGTAAAATTACCAAAGAAGGAAACTTTTTCAATACTTGAGCAGGCGAAGTATCATCCACCGAGGACAACATCTTGACATCATTCCAGTTCAGTTTGATTTTCTCGAGCCAATTCCTGCCAAACAATGTTGGACCATTACCTAGGATGATCCATAATGGTAGTTCGTGAACTACACCGTCATATGACACCTCGATTGCTGCACTTCCGAGCACCGATATGAGTTCCTTAGTGTAAGTACACAACCTGGCATTGACTGGACTCAGCTTTGGATTCGCAGCCTTAGTGTCCCACAGCTTGTCGAATGTCCTTTGGCTCATTAATGACTGGCTTGCACCAGTGTCCAGCTCCATTGATACAGGCACGCCATTCAGCTTCATATTAACGACTATCAGCTGGATTTTGCTCAGGAACGAATAAAGTCCATTCACTTCCTCCTCGGGTTGCGTATCATGGCCATCACTGAACTGGTCCTCATCAACCACGTGGTGAGCCATACCATGCTTGCTCCATTGTGAACACATCCTGTGAAGATGCCCCACTTTTGAACATCCATTGCATGAGTATTGTGTAAACCGACACTGATGAGGCCGATGATTGCCCCCACAATGCCAACAGGGTGAAATCTGATTTGAACCAGTTGGCGGGCTCTGAGCAGAGGCAGGTTTCACGTAAGCAATACTTGCCATGGAACTCCGACTCATCGATGATATCTGCCTCAAATTATCATCCGTCATCATGCATGCCTGGGCAGTCATGATGGCCTTTTTCAAATCCAGAGTTTCTGCAGCCAACAGCTTCCTGAGGATCGCATCATGGCTGATGCCTATCACGAAGACATCACGCAGCATGTCTTCCAGCATGTTCCCAAACTTACATAGCTCAGCAAGAAGTCACAGGTCGGCGACAAATCCCGACTTGACCTGGCCCTCAGCACGAACATGCATGTAGAAACGGTAGCGTGATATGATGATCCCCTCTTGTGGCTTCAGATGGTTACCCACCAACGTACACAATTCTTCGTACCCTTTTTCCGCTGGGCATACAGGCGAGAGAAGATTCTTCATGACGCCGTAAATTTTCGGACCACAAACGGTGAGGAGAACTGCCCTGCGCTTAACTGCGTAGGCCTCTGTCTCCATGCCGTTGGCCACAAAATACTGATCCAGGCGGTCGACAAAATCTGCCCAATCCTCGCCCTCCACGAATCTCCCCAGGATTCCAACCGTGCTCATTGTGCATGCGATGGTTTTTAAATTACCTCGTTGCCAATTGTAATGTCTCAAGAGTCTGGTTACTGTAAACTCACTCAGATGCAACCTGATCCATCTTTATTCCAGCCTGAGAGTGCCTGTGTGACAAAGACACCCAGCTTATATACAGGTGACTAAGCACACATGCCACATGCGATGACCTCCGACCGCGGTGCCCTCTGGTGTCTGGTGAGCCCCAGCATTAATACATAACAAAACCTCAGGGCACAGAGTCGCCAAAGAACTCAAAAGCAGAAGTAAATCAAAAGGTCCACAGACTCCACCGGGAGTTATCTAAATTGGTAACAAGGAAACCTGTAATGGAGCAATTGTACCGCTGGGAGAGCTTAGTTCTCAGAAACCTCCATGAAGTTTCAGCAAATCAGGTAAAATAACAGAAGAGCAGGAAAGACAGACAGACCAGTGATTCTTGGTATTGTCTTCAAGGGGAAAACAGTCAGAAAGAGATTTAAAAGGCCAGCAGCGAAGAAGCTCAGAGTGCAATGGGGTGGAACGTAAGGCGAAAGAGAACATATTAGATCGAAGACCAAGGGGAGCACAAATATTACCCGATGGAAATAAAAATTAACAGGGTGCAACAGATAGAAGTAAGATCAAAAGGGAGCAGAGAGGACAATGGATAAGTATAAAAGGAAATGGAAACAGCCAAGGAAAGGAAAACTAAAATGGAGACTATAAGGTGTGTTTGCTGGGAGATGTTCACAAATGAGAAAGCCGATTACAATAGAGGGGTGAAGGCATGTGAAAATTGTTAATTGTTAAGCTTAAAGGAAGAATTATGGCCTTAGATGGCAAGCACAGAAACTTACAAGGCAAAAAGAAGCAAGGGGAGTTTTGATGGCGAGTCATTTCAAGTAACAAGAGGGAACCTTGAGGGATCGGAGCTGGGGAACAGTACCAGGAATGGTTTTGATCGTGTTGCTGAAAGAAACCAAGGTAAAGGAAATATCAGATGAATTAAGGTCAATAAAAGAAGTAGGAAAGGTAGGAAACCCTGTGAAACTGCTTAAAAGACAACACTAACCAATAGATACCAGGCACTGTCCAATACTGCAGCAGGAAACAAAGTCCCAGAAGTAAAGGTAGTTAGAAAATCAGAGAGCATAAAGATGTAATTTGCAGTTCACACAGAGATTGTAGTTATAGGTGATTCTTTACTCAGGAAAGTGGACAGCCATGTGTGCAGTGACAATACCTTCAGGATGGTGAGCCATGTGCCTGGAGTTGGAGCAGCACATATTGAGAAATGGTTGGAAGGAATGCTGAAGAGGACAGGTAGGGACTCAATGGTAGTGGTCCACATAGCGGCACAACAACAACTTGCATTTATATAGCACCTTTACCATAGTGAAATGTCCCAAGGCACCTCACAGGAACGTAATCATAGAAAAATTGACAGAGCCAAAGAAGGAGCCATTAGGACAGGTGACCAAAAGCTTGGCCACAGAAGTAGATTTTAAGGAGCATCTTAAAAGAGTAGGCTGAGGTGGACATAGGGACAATAAATATAGGGGCCTTAATAGCCACATGTGAGGATTGGTTTAAAATGCAAAACTAAAAGATACATAGTAACATTCTCTGATATACTTCCAGTATTTGGGAAAGATGGAGTTCACTAAAAGAATTGAATAGGTAAACAAATGGCTGGCAGAATGGCCTGAGAACAATGCTACCTTCATAAGTAACTGAGAATCATTCTCGAATAAAAAGGACTGGTTTGGAGAGAGGAGTATACTGAAGCCTTTCGGAACAAAGAGATTTGTGAGGAACATTGAGGCAGCAGCAGAAATTCATTTAAACTAGATAGGTGTGGGGAGGGCAGGGAGACAAGACAGATCATAGGCAGAAACGGTAATAGCTTTCATTTGCATACATATTGTCTGGGACACCAGGAGAACTCCCTTGCTCTTCTTCGAATAGTGTCATGGGATCTTTCATGTGCACCTGAGATAGGGTCTCACTTTAACATCTCATCTGGTCATGCACCCTTGGGGACAGCGACCACAAAATGATCAAATTTAACATGATCTGAGAGTCAGAAATACATAAGACCAGGAGCCAGGGACACAACGTTAAACGGACTAAATTCAAAGAAATGAAGGAATAACTGAAACCAATAAATTGACGAAGGTTGTTGAATTCAGCAGAAGTCCCATGAAACATCCTTAAAGGTGTAATGCTGAACAGGCAAGATAAATACATTTTCAAAGATCAAGTACAGGATAATAACATATCATCTTAATTGGAATAACAAACAAAATAAAAGTGAGATAAAGAGAAAAGATGGCCTGTACATACTGCAGGGAGACAGGAGAAGGGGCTCATTGAGACAAATACAATAACATTCAGAAACAGATTAATAAGGAAATCCAACGGGCAAAGAGAGACCTGAAGCTAAGCAGAACAGAGGAGGTCTCATTCTCAGAAAAAATTGCTTCTTTCTGCCAAAATCTGTCAACATCTTGTACTTCAAAATTGCTTTCTAAATAATAAATTACTTTCTACTTCTGTAGTCTCAAATTCCGGCAATATAAACTAAATAGTACAATTTTAAATGGGGTCCAGGAACAGAGAGGGGTGTATGTACACAAATCTTTGAAGGTGGAAGGACGTTGATAAAGCTATTAAAAAGGCATATCGGATCCTTGGCTTTATAAATAGAGGCAGAGAAGACAAAAGCAAGGTAATTATGGTTAACCTTTATAAATCACTGGTTAGAGTTTTAGGAAGTAAGTAATTCTGGTTAATGTGCATGTTAGGATAAAGCTGTAAAAACAATTAATATGTAGTTAAATATCAGTTGGACTGACAGATTTTAGCATTATACCCTTGGGTAGTGCCTTTAAACTGATGAGTAAAAATAGTCATATTACGTTCAACCAATACACTGTACCTCATAAAAGAGATTTCAAAATACGTTGTGCTTATAATGTGAGTTGGAAATGTACTGTGATTTATAGAAATTTACTCTGTGATAACCATGTAAATGCTATCACAATGGGCCCAAGTTTCGGGCCGTGCCTAAAACGCCCGTTTTTCGCGCCACAAAGTGCGCCTAAAAAAAACCTATTCTCCGGCTCCCTGCAGGTCCTCTGGAGCTCGGCGCGGCGCAGCACGAGCTGTGGGGGGGGCGGAGCTAGGTCCCTGCGCTGAAAACAGTGCCGGGAACTCTGCACATGCGCGCTACAGTGGGCGCTCATGTGCAGTAGCTCCAGGCGCCCAAAACTGTGGGAGGGGCCCGAAGCACACAGCCCCTAGCTCTGGCCGAATGGCCTCACTGGGGCTGCGTGGATAAGGCCCCTCCCACCCGACCGGACCCGATCCGACCCCCGCTCGCCTCCCCCCCGGCGACTCGACCTCTGCTTCCCCCAGCCACCCCCTCCCCCCCGGCGACCCAACCTCCGCTCCCCCTCCTGACCCGACCCGACATCCGCGCCCCCCTCCCGCGACTCTCCCACCCCCCCCGACCGCGACTCTCCCACCCTGACCTCCGCGACTCTCCCCCCCCGGACCTCCGCGACTCTTCTCCCCTCATCCCCCTCCCCCGGACTGCCGCGATCCCCCCCGAGACCCGACGCCACCTACCTGTAAATCCAGCCCAAAGTCTTGGGCCTGGCCGGTCAGCCTCCTTCTCTCCCTTCCTTCCCTCCTCTCCCTCCCTCCCTCCTCTCCCTCCCTCCTTCCCTTCCTCCTCTCTCCCTTCTCCCCCTCTCCCCCCATCTCTCCCCCTCTTCCCCCCTCCCCCTCTCCCCCCTTCCCCTCCCCCTCTCCCCCCCCTCCTCCCCCTCTCCCCCCCCTCTCTCCCCCGCTTCTCCTCCTCTCCCCCTCCTCTCCCCTTCTCCCCTCTTCTCCTCCTCTCCCCCTTCTCCTCCTCTCCCCCCTTCTCCTCCCCCCCTTCTCCTCCCCCCTTCTCCTCCTCCCCCCTTTTCCTCCTCCCACCCCCCTCCTCCTCCCCCCCCACCCTCTCCTCCTCCCCCCCACCCCCTTCTCCCCCTCCCCCCACCCCCATTCTGCCCCCCCACCCCCATTCTCCCCCTCCCCCTCCCCCCACCCCCTTCTCCCCTCCTCTGCTTCCCCTCCCCCTCCCCCTCCCACCCCCCCCCTTCTCCCCCTCCCCTTGCTGTCAGAAACACAGACACTGACAGACAGAGAGTGAGAGACACACACAGACAGACAGAGAGATAGAGAGACACTGACAGAGACACACTGGGGGGGCCATCCCAGCACGCTGTTGGAGGACTCCCGGTGCTGCAGTCCGTAAGTAGAAAATGTTTTATTTATTGATTTTTACATTTTTTTTTATTTTTTATTAATTTTTTTTGATTGATTTATTGGTTGATTTATTGATGTATTTATCATTTATTATTGATGATGGCTCTTTATTTGTAAAACTGAAGTGTTTAATGTTTGTAAACTTCCCTTTAAACCCCCCCCCGCCCCCCTTTCCCTACGCCTGATTTGTAACCTACGCCTCATTTTCTAAAGTGTAGACAAGGTTTTTTCGAACGTACAAAAAATCTTCACTTACTCCATTCTAAGTTAGTTTGGAGTAAGTTTTCACTGCCGAAACTTTGAAAACAGGCTTAAGTGGCCGGACACACTCCCTTTTGAAAAAAAAATTCTGTTCCAAAGTGAAACTGTTCTAACTGACTAGAACTGGAGCAAACTAAATGCCGAGAATTCAAATTTCTAAGATACTCCGTTCTACACCAGTTGCTCCAAAAAAACAGGAGCAACTCAGGCTGAAACTTGGCCCCAATAATTGGACTCAATTTTCCCCAATGCCGTTTTTTGGTGTATTGTCAGACTTATGCCTGTTTTTTTGGCCCTGGCTACTCCAAAACAATAAGTAGCAAATTTCCCTGTTCTATTTTTTGAAATTGGTGCCGTGCAGCCTGTCCTGTCGCTTCGGGGAGTGGAACCTAATGTTTGCGCCGAAAAAACAATGTCCCCCCCCTTCTGTGCATGCGCGAAAAAAAGGACATTTTTGACGTAATTGCTATGGATGCACATGCTCAGTTCAGCTCCCGGTCTGCATTCGGCCATTTTTAAAGAGCCGGTTGTGTGTGAGAACTTTAATTCTCATTGGACAAATCGGAGCTGCAATACAAGCTGCAACGCAGCTCAAGGACCAAGAATTTCTCACAGGATGAAGTGGAGGCACTAGTTACTGTAATTGAGGCCAGATGGCACGAGCTGGACACCAGCAGAGATCACATAAAAGTTTCACCAAAACAAATGAAGAAATGCTGGAACCAACTTGCAGAAGGTTACTGTGCAATGGTGACCACCCTGAGGTCTGGAGGCCAGTGCAAAAAGAAATGGCAGGACCTTGGTTACGTAGTTAATGTAAGTAATATAAGTAATATTTTCATTTATTCACTGGAATTGCAATTGTAAATGTGACCACCTGTAGATGTCCCACCCAGCAGAAAGATACCCTCTCTAAAAAATTATATTTTCATCTTTGCAGAGGAAGCTGGCACACAACAAAAGGGAAAGAACGCGAACAGGAAGAGGCCCAGCAAATCTGCACCCACTGTCACCCTTGGAAGTGAGGGTCGCTGCTTTGATGGGTCCTGCCTGGAGAAAAGTAACCACCACTGCACAAGCTGGGCCCACACCTGAGGGAGAGGATAAATCCAGTAAATTCCACAGTCTGGCTTTCCTAAATGTTAAGTACTGCGCGGGCTAGCCATGCTTCGGCTCATGGGGATGTCTCCGTCAGCTATGCTTCGGTTGATGCAATGTGCTATCATTCATTATGGTCCTTCAAATGAGCCTACTGCCTGCGCTGTGTGAGCCTACTCATGGCACCCTGTCCCCTCCTCTGCTGCTAACCAGTTGTCTGTTCTGTTATATTTTGCGGAACTTGAGGCTAATCCTGACGATGCAGAAGAAGATTCAGATGCCGACAAGCCCGAAGAGAATATCTTCCAATCCCACCTTCCAGACCAAGAGCATGGGGGTGAGGGGGAGGGGCAGGGCGAGGGGATGGCTGAAGCCCCCACTGTATTCTCACTCTGGAGGAGGTGCCGGTGCCGTCCATTGAGGTGCCAGCCCCTTTCCTGAGTGGTATGAGTGATGCTGGGACATTCCATGGTTTCCCACCGTCCGAGGCTGTGGGTCCTAGTGGGATGCTGCGAGCCACACCCAGGGTGAGAAGGGGAAGGAGAGCTCGATAGTGCTCTCCCAAGGTGCAGGAGCTAATAGATGTGGTTCAGATTATAGCAATGAATGCGGAGAGCATTGACCTTACGTGACCACTCCTGGACACCATCAGTGGGGTGGGTGATGAGGTATCGGGACTGTCGGGAGAAGTAACAACACTCTCACGAGAAATGGGAACACTGTCTGGGAACATGAGGGAGGGAATGTCACAGGCAGTTGATACACTGTCGCTGCAGATGAGGGAGGGAATGTCGCAGGTAGCTGATGCGCTGTCAATGAACATGAGGGCGGGAATGTTGCAGGTAGTTGAAACACTGTTGGTGAACATTTGGGAGAGAATGTCACAGGTACGTGACACACTGTTGCTCAACATGAGGGAGGAAATGTTACAGGTAGCTGAGACACTGTCGCCGAACATGAGGGAGGGAGTGTTGGAGGTAGTTGACACACTGTCAGGGAACATGAGGGAGGGAATGTCAGAGTTAGCTGCTGCAATAAGGGAACACGCTGAGACCCCGCACCCATTGGCAGTATCAACTGCCAATCTCCAGAGCAGTCCACCTCCATGGCACGAACCTGGTATTGCAGTACTTCCAGGAACGGTGCAGTGGCTCTAGGCCTTTTGGCTAAGAGCATTGGCGCAGAGTGATCCTTGATGTGTGCAAGGTGACCTCTGGCGTTTGTGATTTGACAAAGAATTGGAAAGATTGGCAACGAATAAATAAAAAAAAATTTAAAAAATGGGTTCCTCTGCAGGTCTTCCGGATAATTTTTTTTTCCCAATCATTTTTATTTGAACGTCTTCGACCCTTCATGGGCCCAACTCCATGCTCGGCGGCATTTTGATGGCAAAAGCCTTTGCCCCGAGATTGGGAGCACCCACCCGCTCCCGTCCAGTTTGATGACGTACGTCGCTCGTTTGCCGCTGGCCCAAATTTTAAATTATTTTTCATCAATTTCCTGCCTTAAGTGCCGCCTGCCATCGGTGGCCATCGGCGGCTTTTTGGACGGCACTTGGGTGAGACTTGGCCTTCGCCAAGTTCGGCCCCAAAGTTTTTAAGTGATCTTAGAGTTTGTAAGTGATCTTAAAGTTTGTAAGTGATCTTAACTGAAAACTTTAAAGTTTGGTACAAGAATATTTTTAAAAATTTAAGTACAAACAGATGTTTATTGAACTTTTGAATAAAATATATTTTAAATTATAACTGAATCATTTCCACTATTTGTTCCATTATTAACACAACTTTTTGAAGTAAAGAATCATTTCCATTATTTGTTCCATTAACACAACATAACATTACGGAACAGGTCCAAACAGTAAACATGGTCCATTTCGAATAGCTGCCGCTGAGCATTCAGGCAGCAAAGCGTTCACGGATGAGCTGCTGGCGCAAGGCTCAAGCAATCATTAAAGGGGCACAATGGCCCGCCCTCCTGCTGTTGTGCTCCAGATTCAGGTAGTTACATGGCTTCCTCATCCTCATCCTCGTCCTCCTCCTCCTACTCCTCGTCATCTGCATCTTGCTCCTCATCATCAGCCACTCTCACCTCAGGTGGGTCTTCTACTACCAGCTGCTGCTGCCTCATAATGGCCAATTGTACAACATGCAGCACACAACAGTGAACTGACCGACAATCTCAGAGGAGTATTGCAAGTAGCCTCCGGGATGGCTCAGGCATTGGAAATGCTGTTTCAAGTTGGTCCTCTCTATGATGCAGTGCGTCGCAATGTGCAACATGTTATATTCCCAGTCAGCTTCCATCCGGGTTATGCATAGGGGCGTCATGAGCCAGGTGGCGAGGCCGTACCCTTTGTCTCCCAGTAGCCAGCTCTGCCCTTCTGGCTGCTGCTGAAACATGGCAGATATAGTGCTCTTGCATGGGCTGAACGCATCATGGGTGCTCCCAGCGTATCTTGCATCAACTGACATGATGTGATGCATGTCATCACACATGAGTTGCACATTAACGGAATGGAAGCCTTTTCTGTTCCTGTACATTTCGGAATCCTCCAAAGGTGCTCGCAAGGTGATGTGGGTGTAATCAATGCAGCCCTGTAGCTTTGGGAAGCCAGCAATCCTGGAGAAGCTCACAGCCCTTTCACGCATTGCCTGGGCGGTCATGGGGAACTTTATGTAGTCATTCCTCCGGGCATATAGTGCAGCAGTCACTTGCTGAATGCAGATATGTGTTGCATCTTGAGAGTTAGAGCACACATCCCCAGTTGTGGCCTGGAATGATCCAGATGAATAGAATGAAAGTGCAGCTATAACCTTTACTTCAACTGATGCTTCTAGGTTGCAGGTCTGCTTTTATTAACACAGATTTTGGTTACAACTTATTTGCAGAAACGCAGCCTTCTGACACAGTCTGCATCACTCAGGTGCAGGTATAAACGCCTGTCTCGATATACCCGATGTGGGTAAGGCCTTCTCCCCATCATCCTACGTGCTCTGAGGTTCCTCATCCAATGACGTTGAACCAATTGTCTCCTCCGCAGCATCATCATGCAGAAAGCTTGCACGAGGTATGGCATTGTCAATATTGCCCCATGATTAAATAGCACCTTTGCAAGAAACTCAAAATGGCAGGCAGGACATGCTTCTTGGTTGTCTCTCTCCCCAATGTCAAAGCCCTAGAATGGACCACACCCAGGTCTGCGCATACACAATAAGCTTGCTTAGATCGGGAAACACCTCCCCTCCCTCTCCGGGCTTCATTTGATGCATAGTGGCATTGTGTAAGCATTCTCATCCCTTCGGATCGGCTTCCACACACACCCCAACCCCCGCAAGCTTCATTTGATGCATAGTGCCATAGTGTAAGGGTTCTCATCCCTTCAGTTCACTTTCCGCACCCCCCCACCCCCCCCCCCCGGGCTTCTTTTCAAGCTGAGGTCCGGGCAAGGGACCAATTTTGCCGGTCGCGTTCCGACCCTCGAGCCCGGTTTGGAGATGTTTGGTGGTAGCGTGGCACTTTCATGCAAATCTTTAATTTTGGATTTTTTTTAAACTTCAATTTTCTGCGTTTTCAGTTGGAAAATTTTAAGCTTGATGATGCATATTTATGTGTTCTTGACTCCCTCCAAAACTTCGCCTAAAAACAATGGCATCTTTCTGCGCCAATTTTTTGATGTGCGCTGGTTTTTCTTAAGTGCAGAGAAGGTGTTTTGGGAGTGCTCACATACGCCATCCTGGGAGAAATGTAGGTTGGTCAAATTTGCAAAAATGTGAAAAACTGGCGCAGACATCAGGTTACGCCCCCCCCATGACGCAAAAAAAATCTAACCTAAAATAATCGTAACTAACTGGTGCACAAACTTTGGGGAAACTTGTTTTTAAAATTTAGGCCAAAAAAAGCGTTGCGCCAAAAAAGCGGCACAAATCACTGGGGAAAATTGAGCCCAATATATTTACGGCTAGATATAAGATTAACATATTGATTGAAGTATATTACAAGGTGGTAGCACACTGAAGATTTGTGATAATTATATAAACTATGACCATAAAGCTTGAGCACTTCATACGAGCATTAGAGCATGTGGAAAGAGAAAAGGACAGCTGGCCCATGAAACTGTTCCTCCAGAACCATATAAAGCCCAAGGACTCTGTTTGCTCTCCTCAGGAAAAATTGTGTGTAAATGCTTCTTGGCTAACCAAAGCTATATTACGCAAAACTCCAGAATATATATTCATGCCCACAACTCCACCACTGAATATTCCCCTGCCCCAAGCCGCACAGCAGTCATTATGTCTCCTCCGAACCCTGAAAGATGTTACATCCTTGCAATGCACTCCAACCTGAGATGTTCTTTATCATGTAAGCAGCGGGGTTTGGTGGGCAGTTTAATTACGTCTTTGTTCTGATCTATATTGTGAACCCAGTCCAGAGACTGGAGCACATAATCCCGGCTGACACTCCAGTCCTGAGGGAGTGCAGCACTGTTGGAGGTGCCATATTTCAGATGCGATATTAAATCGAAGCCCATCTGCCCTCTCACGTGGATGTAAAATATCCCAGGGGTGACGGCACAATTGCGAACAAGAGCAGGGGAGTTCTGCCTGGTGGCCTGGCCAATATTTAACCCTCAATCAACATCACTAAAACAGATTATCTGGTCATTATTTCATTGATGCTTGTGGGACCTTGCTGTGCTCAAATTAATAGCTGCATTTCCTACATTATAACAGTGACTACATTTCAAAAGTACTTCATTGGCAGTGAAGGTGCTTTGGGATGTCTTGAGGTTATAAAAGGCATTACATAAATGCAAGTCTTTCTTTTAAAAAATATTTTGGTGGCACTTCATAGCAGTGAACAATGGATAACAAAACTTACACAAACAAATAACTTACATTACCTACTATTGTACCATGTAATTGCAACTGAAGTGACAGTGATGTTGATTTCACCACAAGTTGCACATGACTGACATATCCTGTATATATTATACGTGGATATATAAATTAATACAACGTTTAAAGTTGCTTCTTATTGGGAGCAACTGTTTCCTTGGCTGGGGAAGGAACTGAGTGAGACCATTTCACTAGTAACATTAAAGGGTTCACATAGCACCATAGCAATGCTGAAGAGGTTTATTAACTTATCCAAGCTCCGAGATCCAAATATGTGCTGGAGCAGGAACTTTGAAATCACAGGAGGCAGTGGAGATGGATGGTAACGAGACCAAATTTTACGGTATGTTCCAGACTCAAGTGACACGATTCCATGTGACTTAAACATTGAAGGAATTTGATAGCATGCGATCAGACTGAAGAGATACAGGGGGAATATTGCCTAGTGTGTAATATATTGCACTGTTTCTCAATTGCAAACTATTTGCTGATAAAGGCACATTGCAGTTTACGAGCGTTCTGTTCACGTAGAGGCAAGTTGTTCTGTGCTAAGGTGAAAACTACCAAAGGATGGCAATTTATCTTCGAAATGGACCAAAATGAAGTATGACATTACGTTAGATTTCAGATGAAACAACAGTGCTCTCAACCAATGTGACAAGCTGGTGCCTGACAATATAATGACAGCCACACCTTAAAGTAAAGCTATCCCTAAATATACATAGCTCAAGGACATTAAAAACAAGACACTGTAATCTGCCAAGATGAGTGGAAATATATTTACTATTGGGTTACATGATTAGTATTAAGCAAGCAGCACTGGATAGTGTGTGTAGCATTTCTTTTTAATCGGGGAAATGATTCACTGATAATGCTACAATAGCAATCCATCACATAGGAAGCCAACAGTTACTTCAGGATGTAAAAGGATGCAGCAGTGAGCTGTTAGGTGCTCTCCCATTTAGGGAAGGAAACATTTCAAAAGATATATATAAGTGCGAGCAGTATACTGTATCACACTGGGAACTAGTGCAATTATATCATCTGTACAGAGGTGACATTCATAAACTGCATGAATTTTGCTTTTGTGGGTTATGACATAATCTGAGACCCTCAGTTAGATCAATCTTCTAGTACACAGTTTGAGATTGCATCCATTTAAGACAATGTGAGGTTGACAGACGCAAGTCATACAAGTTCAATGTCACTTTCTGACCAGGTAAAGTGAGATATATTAATTTTTTATTTTCTTTTATTAATTCTTGGACATGGACGTCGCTGCAAGGATTGCTGATCCCTAATTGCCCTTGAGAAGGTGGTGATGAGCTGCCTGCAGTCCGAGTGGTGAAGGTACTCCCACAGAGCTGTTAGGGAGGGAGTTCCTGGATTTTGACCCACTAATGATGAAGGAGCAGCGATATATTTCAAAGTCAGGATAACGTGTGACTTGGAGGGGAACATGGAGGTGGTGGTGTTCCCACGCGCTTGCTGCCCTTATCCTTTTAGGTGGTCGATCGCAGGTTTGGGAAGTGCTGTCAGAGAAGCCTTGGTGAGTTGCTGCAGTGCATCTTGTAGACGGTACACATAGCAACCACGGTGTGCTGGTGTTAGAGAGTAGAAGGGGTGCTCTTCAAGCTGGCTGCTTTATCCTGGATAGTGTTGAGCTTCTTGAGTGTTGTTGGAGCTGCACTCATCCAGGAAAGTGGAGAGTATTCCATCACACTCCTGACTTGCGCCTTGTAGATGGTGGAAAGTCTTCCAGAGAATCTGTGATGTGAGGAAATCATTCTCACATCCTTAGAATTCAGGATTCTCAGTGAATATACAGAAGCTCTTCTTTTCACATGAATCATGCCATTGTGGATCATGGTTTCCCTCAATCTGCCAGACTAATTAAACAAAGCACAGTTTCAAAAAAAAATAAAACCTGAAAAATTCCTATTATGTAATCTCATTCATAATCACAATGGATAGGTTAAAATACCTTGGTGTAGCCATGGAAAATGCAACAATGAAATGCTGTTGCACCTTTACTTACTCATGCTGAAGGCCCATGGCCAAAATCTTTTTTTTTGCTGTAATATAAACTTGGGTTGTACAGGAAGTACTAAACTCTCTAAAGTAGGCTGGTTGAGGCAAGTCACTGCAATCTCAGTACACTTAAGGTGTAACTGTGACTCTCAGACAGATCAAGTTCCAATGGGTCACAAAATGTATTATAGCAGTTCACTGACTGAGACTGGCAAATATGGAAGACCTAGGTGAAGGACCAAGATCTGTTTTGCAGGATGCTTCCTCTTGTGAACTGAGTTGGAATGAAGATAAGCTAATCAAATAGTGGAAATAGTGATGAGACCAGATAAGTGAATTGGTCGTGATCAGGTAATGGTAAGCTTGGGGTTAAAGGCTGTAGATCACAGGAAGAAGAGAAGATTGAAAGAAATAAACAATTTCATGGTTTTCACATCCTGTGTTGTACAATTTTTGAAAGGAAGATAGTTCTTAATCACAGTGCGTTATCAGCAATGATATTTAATGTAGAAGGGATGAGAATGTTAATAAATGCAGGTCATACAGCATGTGCATAGAAATGGGCCAGATTCTCTCTCCCCTCTCTTTGGTGCTGAACAGGTGCTGTGCACCCAGAGTGCACTTGGCCTGTCCAGTCCATACTGTGGCCAATTTCAGTGTCCTAGAACTTTAGATGGTCCAGCCCGCCCCTTGCTCTCCTTCCCATCCCTGGCAGGGCCTATTACTGGCAATGAGTGGGAGAATGTCGAGTGCAACTACAAGCCTGAATGACCTGCAGCTGTGTTCCTGGTTGCTGGGAAGGTACTTTGAATGCCCTCACCAGCTTGTTACCAGTCTGAGGGGGAGTTCCTAATGCAAGCCCACTGGAAGCTTCTTCAGGCACCTATGCACCTGGAATCCATGGATCACACTAACAGAAAGTGAGGTGTGATGCTGAAACTAGCTCCTCACTCCTCATTCGCACCCCTGCACTAGGCCTGAGCTTATTGCAGGTGCAGGCATTTCAGGGAAGTCCAGGGAACTCTGGGCCAGCATAAAGGGGGTGAAGACTTCAGGAAGGGGGGCACAAACCTGGTGAAGTAGGTCTCCACCCCCTTTTCCTGACCTTCACACTTAGAGAATGATTTTTCTGGGGGCAAAGGTAACAAGAATTGGTTCCAATGGGGTGTGGACTGCAAGTACCAACATCAACTAAGGAGATGGAGGAGGAGGAGGTGGAGGAGAGAACGAGAGAGGGGATTAAAATAATGCCAGCATACACTGAGAGGAGGCTAATAGGTAAAAACATGAACTGAGGGCAGAAAACGATGCCAACATGAACTAAAGGGTAGAGTGTCAGGACAAAATGTGGGGAGGAGGAGAGTGCTGGTGTTAACAGCAACAAATCTTGCATTTATATAGTGTCTTTAATGTAGTAAAATATCCTAAGTCACTTCACAGGAGCATTATCAATCAAAATTTGACACCGAGCCACATAAGGAGATATTAGGACAGATGAAGTAGGTTTTATGGAGGGTCTTAAATGAGGAGAGAGGGGTAGCAAGGCAGGTGGGAATTCCAGAGCTGAGGATCTAGGCAGTTGAAAGGACGGCTGCCAATAGTAGAACGATTAAAAAAGGGGATGCAGAGGAGACCAAAACTGAAGAAACACAGAGATCTCGAAGGGTTGTGGGGCTGGAGAAGATTGCAGAGATAGGGAGGGACGAGGCCATGGAGAAATTTGAAAACAAGGATGAGAATTTTAAAATTGAGACTTTGCCAGACCATTTGAGCCAATGTAGGTCAGCGAGCACAGAGGTGATGGGTGAATGGGCATTGGTTCGAGTTAGGGCATGGGCAGCAGAGTTTTGGATGAGCTCAAAGTTTATAGAGGGTGGAAGATTTGAGGCCGGCCAGGAGAATGTTAGAATAGTCAAGTCTGGAGGTAACAAAGGCATAGATGAGGGTTTCAGCAGCAGATGAGCTGAGACGGGGCGGAGTCGGGCAATGTTACGGAGGTGAAAGTACGCGGTCTTGGTGATGGTGCAGATATGTGGTCGGATGCTCATCTTGGAGTCAAAGGTTGTGAACAGTCTGGTTCTGCCTGAGATTGTTGCCAGTCGGTGGCTAGGGAATGGAGTTTGTGGCGGGGACTGAAGGCAATGGCTGTGGTTTTCAAAATATTTAGTTGGAGGAAATTTCTGTTCATCAAGTACTGGATGTCGGACAATCTGATTGACAATTTAGAGAGTGGAGGGGTCGAGAGACATGGTGGTGAGGTTGAGTGGGTGTCATCAGCGTACTTGTGGAACCTGATGTTGGAGTAGAAATTCCGACGTCCAGGCCCGTACGAAGTTTCTACGGACAGGGGAAGGCATCGGAAAAGCCAGTTTTCAGCGCGCAATGCGCATGCGCTGAAAACTCACTTTTCCGATCTGTCAAGCTGGTGCTTGATAGATCGTAGCCAGATCGGGAGCGAGGACATTTGTACGGGCAAGATTGTGGGATTTACCCATATCTTGCCCAGCAAATGTCCACATAAATCTTGTGCCTGAACATGTAGGTGCATAGCCTACTTTTACAGGCGCAAGTGTTTTTAAACACACACAAACACAATAAAATAAAATTAAATAAACATATTATATTGTTAAAAGTCTGCCCACTAAGGTAAGTTTATTTTCAACCCAAAGTACAAAATTTAAAAATCGGAAATATATTGTTTTTTTCTAAGGCATTTATTAACTTGAATTTCAATTCTTTTTAATTATGTGAGGTCTGTTTTTTATTTTTTATTAGTGTGTGTTTATTTTTCTCCCCATTAATAGCACTGAGCATTAGTAGTTACGCGAGTCTAAGTACTATTAATGGGAACATGTGAACTGCCTACCTGATTGGCTGAGCAATCACACATGACTGCATCTTCTGCATCGGAACTCTCTGGGCGGGAGCGTGTTTCACAGCGTGGGAAGAGAAGGCCTCCCCATTGGAATTCAGGGCGCCTCCTCGGCTACCAGGTAAATTCGTAAAAAATCTCCAGCGAGGAGGCAATTGCACGCGAGAAGACCCCCAGAGGAATTTCTGCCCCATTGTGTTTTCACATGATGTCACCGAGGGGAAGAATGTACATGAAAAATATGAGAGATCCAAGCCAAGGATAAATCCTTGGAGGATCCAGAGCTAACAGTGCGGGAGTGGGAAGAGAAGCCATTGCAGAGGATTCTCCGGCTACGAGTGGATAGATAGATAAGAATGGAACCAGGCGCATGCAGTCCCACCCAGTTGGACGATGGTTGAGAAGCATTGGAGATGGATGGAGTGGTCAAAAGCTGCAGACCAGGAGGGATAATTTACCATGGTCACAGTAACATAGAATATTATTTGTGACTTTGGTAAGGGTCATTTCAGTACTGTGGTAAGGGCAGAAATCCGATTGGAGAGATTCAAAATATGGAGTGCCGGGAAAGATGGACATGGATTTGGAGGTGACAACAGGGAGTTTGGAGATGGGCGGTAGTTTGTAAGGACAGGCGGGTCAAGGGTGTTTTTTCTGAGGAGAGGGGTGATGACGGCAGATTTGACGAGGAGGGAGATTGTACCTGAGAAGGTAGAACTGTTAACAATATCCGTTAACATGAGGGCCAGGAAGGGAAGTTGGGTGGTTAGCAGTTTGATGGGAATAGGATGAAAAAACAAAATGCCAACATTAAATGGTTGTTTGGAGGTTCTTGAGAGACAATGTCTCTGAATTTAGGAAAGATAGTTAGAGGGTTGGAGTGTTTTTGTGAAGAGCATGTGACTGTTGAGGTAGCCTCAGGGGAAGTGATGGTCTGTTTGTATATCATCAAGCTAAATATTAATTATTTTTCCTTATTTTCTTGGATTAGTAATCTATCAACTAAAGACTTGTAACAGTGGATTTGAAGGGGGCAATAAGGACAGGATTTTGGAGAAGTGTGTACATTTAAGTTTGCTGCCTATACCCTTGCATGATGTGATCAGTTCACATTTAGTTGTCAAACAACCGCTGTGAGTGGGTGCAGTGGGTAAGAACGCTGCCCTGTCACCTCTGGTTTTTACACAGACTGATGAGATGAAATACTCCTCTCTCTACTGGCTATGACAGTTCTAAATAAAATGGGTTTGGGCAGTTTCTACCCAATTCCTATTGGCTAAGAGTTGACAGATTAAATCTGCCCATGACGCTAAAGGGTATACTTCCCACTCACTCTACCCTCCCCCCACCCCGTGTTAATGAAAAAGTGGACGAGTATGAAAACAGTGTTCATTGTCATATTATCCTTTAGAATAAATGTCACTCACTGCATTGGAACATCTCAGCTCCTCGAGCTCAGGTTAGAATCCCAGCTAGCTACCCTGTTGCTGCAGTATTCCAGCTGATTGGTGGAGTGATATTTCTTGACCATGTTCCTTTGTGCAGGCTTCCAGAGATTAATTATGTCTCTTGGATGTTATAGGTGACTCCTAATATATTCTGCTGGGGCACTTTGCTATACTTTACCTCAGAGTGCTAACAAATGGCAAAATATTCACGTTTCCCATAATCCGCAGTGCTCACCCTCGACAAGTAGGAAATTCACCTGCAATTAATTTTAAAAAGCAAATAGTAAAACTTGCTGTGTGAATACACTCCTTTTTTTGAAGTTTGTGTAGAACACCCACCAAGTTTGGAAAGAGCAGAAGACATGAAGCAAATCAGGAATTAGTGCATAGGTGACATGACCTGGGGGTCCTTGTGCATGAATCCCAAAAAGTTAGTTTGCAGGTGCAGCGGGTAATCGGGAAGGCGAATGGAATGTTGGCCTTCATTGCGAGAGGGATGGAGTATAAAAGCAGGGAGGTCCTGCTGCAACTGTACAGGGTATTGGTGAGGCTGCACCTGGAGTACTGCGTGCAGTTTTGGTCACCTTACTTAAGGAAGGATATACTTATTGGAGGGGTTACAGAGACGATTCACTAGGCTGATTCCGGAGATGAGGGGGTTACCTTATGATGATAGATTGAGTAGACTGGGTCTTTACTCGTTGGAGTTCAGAAGGATGAGGGGTGATCTTATAGAAACATTTAAAATAATGAAAGGGATAGACAAGATAGAGGCAGAGAGGTTGTTTCCACTGGTCGGGGAGACTAGAGCTAGGGGGCACAGCCTCAAAATACGGGGGAGCCAATTTAAAACCGAGTTGAGAAGGAATTTCTTCTCCCAGAGGGTTGTGAATCTGTGGAATTCTCTGCCCAAGGAAGCAGTTAAGGCTAGCTCATTGAATGTATTCAAATCACAGATAGATAGATTTTTAACCAATAAGGGAATTGAGGGTTACGGGGAGAGGGCGGGTAAGTGGAGCTGAGTCCACGGCCAGATCAGCCATGGTCTTATTGAATGGCGGAGCAGGCTCGAGGGGCTAGATGGCCTACTCCTGTTCCTAATTCTTATGTTCTTATGTTCTTATGACCTACTTCAGACTTACTTTACTTTTTTCTTTTCCACCCTTGAGCTCTTGTATTCCCCTGCTACCATTCCAGGGATTTCCATTTCCCTCAGATTTGTTTAAAGAAATGCTGGAGACCTGATGATGCTTCCTGTCCAAGAGTTATAGCGCTCAAGTTTTCCCCAGTGATTTGTGCTGTTTTGTTTGGAGCAGGACGCTTTTTTTGGCCTAAGTTAAAAAAACCTCAGTTTCCCTGATCAATTTGCACCAGCATAACTCAGTTAGTTACGATTTTTTTAGGTACATTTTTTTTCAGCCAAAGGGGCGTAACCTGCCATCCGCGCCAATTCTGGCCATTTAGACAAGTTTGGCCATCTGAGAGTTACTCCAGTTCTTCTTAGGCCAGCGTATGTGGCCTCTGCAGAAAAACCTTCTGGAAAGTTAAAGAACTCAGCGCAGGTAAGGAAATCAATGCAGGTAAATGCAGTAGATGCCTGGACAGCAACAGCAGGAAAAGTAAGAGAGGGGTAGATAAAGATGGGGATGTGAGGGAGAGAGAGATGGTGGCAGGTGAGGGGGTATGGGGAGAGAGAGGGGTTTGGGGGGAAACCTTTCGGGTGTAGTTAGGTGTGGGGACCGGGCTGGAGGAGGCCATTCGGCCTGGGATAGGGGCGGGGGAGCGGACCAGGAAGCCACTCAGCCTGGCATAGGGGCGGGAGCAGCAAGGCACTTGGGGCTGGGGAGCTGGAGCTGGACCGGCACTGGCAAGGGGCTCGGCGTGAGCTAGGGAAGCAGACTGGCAAGCCCTTCGGCCAGGGCCAGGGGTGGGGGAGCTGGACCGGCACCGGCAAGGCACTCGGGGCTGGGAGGGGAACCTGCACCGGCAATACACTCTGGGCTTGGGGTGGCGGGGGAGCGGGACCAGCACAGGCAAGGGATTCGGGGCGGGCAGAGGAAGCAGATCGGGAGGCCCTTCGGCCTGGAATAGGGGCGGGGCTCGGGCACCGGCATCAGGAGGGGGAAGGGGGGGGCGGGGACTTTAATAATTGGAGGCAAGTTGCTGCAATGTATTTTAATGTGTTTCTAAGTTCATGCAATGTGTTTTAATGTGTTGCGAGCTGGCTGTCGGTTTCACTTTCCAGCCTCAGCTCGCATTGTGTCCTTGGTTACCGTGGCAACCCGATTATTTTTGGCACAGATCAAGGCTCCACCCCCAAAAGGCCAGGATAGGTTGTGCCAAAATGAAGAAAGCCAACGGGGAAATTTTTTTTTGCCATACTTGGGCCCCCAAAAAATGGGTGTAACTCTTTAAGTATGCCAAAAAAAGGCTTTGGGGAAAATCGAGCCCATACATGGGCGAAAAATTGCATAGCGGCCCGTTTTGGGGTGATAACTTTTGCGGGAACGCAAAGGTATCGCCAGGCACTACACAATTCCAGCAGATGCAAAGCTCCAGTTTCGTGCTCCAGGAGGGAAGTGGAGTGCTAAATCAAGCGCTAACACTTCCCTTGGAGCGGTAAATCAGGCAAGATGGGCAGTAGTGGCAAAGCGTTGCACAATGCCCATAGCAGCACTGCAGGGATCAGAGGCTCCTTCCCTCTCTTAAAGAGCGGGCCATGGCTGCAGGCTCTGCAATAAATCGAATCCCCTGCTCACCGATGGCACCCGCGTTCCATGACATTCAGCCCCAAGCCCTCTAACAGAGTGCCGGGTTGATCAATCACGGTGGAAGAAAGGGTTAAAAAAATGACATGAGGGCTGAGTAAAATTTTTCCCCAACCTCACTGATAATCCCTTTAAACACCGCTCCCCAAGTGACAGGCCTGCCTTGCAATGCCTCCTGCAGCTGCTGGCGATGCTGCAGGGGACGGAACTGAAGTTCGCATCCGGGGCAGTACCGTGGTGCTGCGCACTGGATGGCGTCACGATCTCCGTGGTGCAGGAGATCATGGCGTTAGTGTTTACCACCGCCGCTAATTTGCAAGTTCATGCGGGTTGGTACTCTAGCTGCACCCGATCGCAAAGCCAGCAGCATCCCGTTATTGCCCCTCCCCCTCCACCCCCGACGCGCTAACAGGAGGCGCAAAGGAGGCCAATTTCTCCCAAGGCATAGAGTTGAAGGCATAGATCTGAAGCCTGGTTCTGGTCCCTCATAGTATAATACACAGTAAGATTCAGTGTATATATACATAATGTGTGTCATAAGTACTCTGTATAGCTTTCAGCCTGTGCGTGTTATTGCCTGTGACACTCCCTGTTGTATGATAGATCCACTCATCTAAGCAAGACTGGAAGATGAAGGAAACTGACAGTTGAGAGTTCACCCTCCAGCAGGTTGACATTTAGCAGTGACAGTCCATGATGGTCATCAGCACTGGGGCCGCTAGACTGTGCCTGGAAAGTAATGTCAAGGGGAAATGCATGTCAGGTATGTTGCTTGTCCATATGCCATTTATAACGTGAATAAGTCCTGTCAGCCTCTTTATCTCTTTGCAGCCTTCGCAGAAATAACTTTCAAATAATTCATCTCTGCAACCTTGCACAGCGGAATATAGACAAACGCTATCACTTCACCAATCAACTGTGTAATCCTAGCAGCAACAGGATAGCTGGCAGAGATTGTCGCCTGATTATAGCCTGAGCCTCATTAGCATTTCCCAATGCTGACTCCTGTCTGAAGCCGGCAGGCAGGAGGTAAAATTTACGGGCGGCTAGGCCGCTGCCGGGGACCCATGGAAAAGGTCCCCAGCTAGGTAAGTAATGAATGGGAGGGGGAATTGGGAATGTCTGCAATCGGGGAGGGCTGGAAGCCCATAATAGGGAAGGCCCAAGATATCAAGTAAATGAGGTACGTGGTCCAATAGCGGGTGTGCTTTGGGCCTACCTGTTCCAGGGTAGGGATCACTCCCGGTTAGTACAATCCAATTTCTAGGCCACAAGGTCTTTAGTGTGACCCCTTTTCCCCAATTCTATGAAAACAGCCCTAATTCTACTGATTTTAGCAAATCTGCTTACTATCTAATTTGGGTGTTGATAGCGGGGATCTTATATGCAACTGCTAACATTTTTTGGCAAGTGAAGAAGGGAAATTTGTTATAACACGTTGTTATGATTTGAAATGCTCTGCTTGAAAGAGTGGGTGAAGCAGATTCAATAGTAACTTACATAGGATTACATAGGATTACATGGGATGTATGACACAGAAACAGGCTATTTGGCCCAACCAGTCCACGCTGGCGTTTATGCTCCACTTGAGCCTCATCTAAATCTATGAGCATATCCTCCAGCATAAGCTTGTCTAGCCTCCCCTTAAATGCATCTATACCATTTGCTTCAACCATTCCCTGTGGTAGCAAGTTCCACATTCTCACCACTCTTTGGGTAAAGAATTTTCTTCTGAATTCCCTATTGGATTTCTTGGTGACTATCTTATATTGATGGCTCCTAGTTATGCTCTTCCCTACAGTGGAAATATTCTCTCTGTATCCACTCTATTCAAACCTTTCATAATTTTAAAGACCTTTATTAGGTTACCCCTCAGCCTTCTTTTTTCAAGAGACCCATCCTGTTCATCCTTACCTGATTTGTATACCCTTGCATTTCTCATATCTTCCTTGTAAATCTTCTCTGCACCCTCTCCAGTGCCTCTATGTCCTTTTTATAATATGGCGACCAGACTGTAAGCAGTACTCTCAGCGTGGTCTAACCAAGGTTCGATACAGGTTTAGCATAACTTCCCTACTTTTCAATTCTATGCCTCTAGAAATAAACCCGAGTGCTTGATTTGCTTTTTTTAGGGCCTTGCTAACCTGTGTCGCAACATTTTTCGATTTGTGTATTTGTACTCCAAAATTCCTTTGTCCTCTACCGCACCTAGACTCGCATCCTCCAAGTAATAAGTGACCTCCCTATTCTTCCTAGTAAAATGTAATACATAAGAACATAAGAAATAGGAGCAGGAGTAGGCCATTTGGCACCTCGAGCCTGCTCCTCCATTCAATAAGATCATGGTTAGCCTCAACTCCATTTCCCTGCCTGCTCCCTATACCCCTTGACTCCCTTGAATTCCTCACATGTATCTGTGTTGAACTTCAGTTTCCAATTATATGCCCATTCTGCAAGTTTATTAATGTCCTCCTGTAATTTGTTGCAGTCCTCCTCAGTATTGACTATCCCCCACTCAATTTGGTGTCATCCGCAAATTTAGAAATTGTGTTTTTGATTCCAAAGTCTAAATCGTTAATATAAATTGTGAACAACAGTGGTCCCAGCACTGATCTTTGTGGAACACCACTACCCACCTTCTGCTATTGTGACAAGCTACCCTTTACCCCTATTCTCTGCTTTCTGTCTTGAAGCCAGCTAACGATTCATTCTGCTACTTGTCCCCTGACTCTGCACTCCCTGTTCATCAGTCTATTATGAGGTACCTTATCGAAGGCCTTTTGAAAATCTAGATCAATTACATCTACTGCATTACTCTTGTCCACTCTCTCTCTTACCTCTTCAAAATAATGTTTTGTTATTTCAATGAGGTTAGTCACGCAAGACTTTCCTTTTTGAAATCCATACTGACTATTCATTATTATATTTTTGTTTTCTATTTTCTGCTTTAGTCGGCCTTCCATTATTTTCCTACCACTGATGTTAAGCTGACTGGTCTATAATCCTCGAGACATGTTTTATCCCCCTTCTTAAATAGAAGGGAATTAGATAAATCCTTGCAGGGCTATGGAAAGGAACAGGGGAGTGAGGCTAATTGGATAACTCTTTCAAAGAGCTGGCACAGGTATGATGGGCCGAATGGTCTCTTTCTGTGCTGTACATTTCTATGATTCTAATTTTTCTTCCTCCAGTTTTCTTGTTTTCTCTCCATTCCTCGGGATGCAGAAAGTCCCAAGTGGCCATTCTTCACGTGTGAACTAGATAGTGACAGTTGACATTCTGTTTGTCCTTGGGTAGCAATGCAGCTGAGCCTGATACTGTCCACATTTGACAACCACACATACACACATACATGCACTTTTCAGCAGGGGTCACTGGATAGGGATTTTTATCCCACCCTGGCCCAGGGCTACTAAAAGTGTAGTGTCTCCGGGCTATGGTGGGATAAAATCACTATTTAGTTTGTCATCCTGACTGAGGTCAGCTACTGTGGCACAAAGAGGGACTGAATTGGAGACCTTTCTGGTCTGCATGGCTCAGTACTACATCAAGTAGTCCAGTTCCCAATTGTGCCTTTCGGGTAGCACTGGAAAGGGCATTTTATCAAATCGGGTTCCTTAGCTCCTATGTCAAGAAAGATGTAACTTTGCATTAACAATGGTCACTGCAGCTTTAATAAGCATTGGCAACACCTTCAAACTGAACTAGGCGTTTGAAAGTGTCTCTTGTGTTGAACTCGCACAAAAGCAATTGCACTTATTAATTTGGAATGCTTCCTTCGACGGGCGTATGCTACTTTCTGCCGAAGGAAGATCTTACATTTTGTCCTGCCCTGGCTTGTTTGACTGAGAAATGAAACTAAAACTCTAAAATATTAATTGCAAGCTGGTCAAGAATTAAAATATACCCCAAATACAAAAGAAATAGACCAGGTGAATAGCATAAAAGTGGCGGTTTGTGACTGCATATGGATGTTGCAATTAAATGATCAAATGAATCACAGTGAGCCCTTTCAGCCTAGTAAAAGCAAATTCCTTTTGACACTGAACCAACTCTAAAGGCATGCTTCGTTATTTCAAGCTTACGGCAATAATGCCTTAAAATACCAATTATCTTGCATGCACATTGTGACAGAAGGAAGTAGACTGAATATTAAATAGCGTGCACTCCTGCAAATAGTTGTATGACTACGGATGACAGTGAGAGAGGCTCTGATTGGCGCAGGGAATGTCAGCCAAGTTAAAAAAATACAAATGCTCAATGTGGGAAAAAAAACAGATTCTAAATAGAACTTCTTTGCCACCATTGATTATGATGGGGCTTTCGGATGATTCCCCATAATCTCTACCTGTGCTTCAATATTTACCTCATTGAAAGTGACAAAGAAAAAGCAAAGGTGGGCTTGTTCTGCGGGAGATGATTATGTGTGGGTAACTTGTTGTTACTTGTCTTCCAGGCAGTGGATAACCAGCAATCACCTGTGCTATGCATTGTTCCACCTATCATGCTGGTGCACTGAAGGAATGCAGAGCTTTTTCACTTGTTCAGCAGTGTATTTTTGCTGACATTTTATGGGAGACAACTTTATTAATCCTGCTTGCAAGTGCAATTATGCTCTTTACCCTGAAGATACTGCAATCGCAGAATGCTTTGAAAACGACAACATGGTTTCAAAGCCTTTTTAAAGTATTTTAAATGCTTTTTTTCCCCAATATGTAATCTGTTCTATTTCACCGTGCACTTGCTGACGTGCACTTTTCTGGTCGTTTGTTATTCTTGCCCAACTGTCTGTATATGAAAATGTATATGACCTGGGTGTACAATTATAAAAGTTTAGGGGGACGCACAGGAGAACATTCTTTGCCTCCATACAGCCTTGAGGAACTCAGATGCACCTTCTGATTAGCAAATTCCTAGCTGAAGTGACTCAAAACCACAATCAGTAACACAATGACATTTCTACAGCAGGAATTGGAGTTCAGCCAATAGAGTACAAGGCCCAAACATGCCCCAGAGAGTTGGCAGAGTGCTGTATATTTCATCAGTTTATCCCACCGGCAAGAGTCGAAATGACAGTATCTGTTTAGAATGATCAGGTTTGAAAGTCTAGGTGGAACGTTTCTATGTGTACTGAAAGTGACCTTTTCTAAGTTCTAGGTTGGGTGAGAGGGTAATTCAGTAATGCTTTCTATTGCACATCAACAAGCACGGATTCATTTTCCTTTAATTATCATAGAGGTTAACGACTTATTATCAACCCCCTATCAAATTCAATGGCTACAACCTGGTTTTATATTTGAATAGCCACAAGCTGTGATCAATTGCTATGTCTGGTGCAATTAAAGGACGCAGTGAGATATTCAAGTAAATTCATGCACATGGCCCTGCTATTGAAAGGGAGGCGCACTTACTGTTGTACCTGCTAACATTACAATACTCACATACAATCATAGAAGTTTATTGCACGATGGAGGCCATTCGGTTCAAAAAGAGCTATCCAGACTAGTTCCATTTTCCAACACTTGGTCACATTTCAGGGTTATGGTTGAACTTTTGCACTACACCCAGAGATAATTTAGAACTGGAATTCAGAGGCAAAAAGGAAAATCTTCAATATAAGAAAAAAAATGCTGGAAATACATCATCATCATCATAGGCGGATGACTTGCTTCCACACCAAAAGAGATGAGTTCACAGATGTTTCAATGATGGACCCGATATTCCAGTCCTGAACTCCAGGGGTGGAAGATGCCTGTGCGTGGATTTTTTTAACATGTGGTGACCGTTGCACTTCAGCCAGCACATGGGCTTGACAGAGCTAGGCCTTTATCCAGTGGCAAGGATTAACCAGGACGACTGGAGACCTGCTCTGCTGCACAGACCTAGTACGCACACATATTGCAGTGTGGGCTGGCCCGTGCTGACCCTGAGCCCTAGGCTCTTCTAGACCCCGTACTCTCATTTGCCGCACCTCCGCTACGATCTTCCCGCTCCTCCGCTGTACCTGGGCCTCACCAGTGTTCCAGTCCATGTTCTAACTGGCGACCTGGGCCTTGATGACATCACCCAGTCGCCCACCGCAAAGTCGTCGCACACTTGGGATGACTCGCACTGGAAGCTCCAGCTCATACTCCTGACCTGCGGTGGTGTCCTCTCACAGGTCGGGGTGGGCCACGAAATACATCATCATAGGCAGTCCCTCGGAATCGAGGAAGACTTGCTTTCACTCTAAAAATGAGTTCTTAGGTGACTAAACAGTCCATTATGGGAATTATAGTCTCTGTCACAGGTGGGACAGACAGTTGTTGAAGGAAAGTGTGGGTGGGACTGGTTTGCCGCACATTCCTTCTGCTGCCTGCGCTTGGTTTCTGCATGCTCTCGGCGACGAGACTCGAAGTGCTCAGCGCCACTTAGGGCGGTCTTTGGCCAGGGACTCCCAGGTGTCGGTAAGGATGTTGCATTTTATCAAGGAGGCTTTGAGGGTGTCCTTGAAACGTTTCCTCTGCCCACCTTGGGCTCGCTTGCTATGCAAGAGTTCCGAGTAGAGCGCTTGCTTTGGGAATCTTGTGTCGGGCATGCGAACAATGTGGCCTGACACAAGCGGATCTGGTCGAGTGTGGTCAGTGCTTCGATGCTGGGGATGTTGGCCTGATCGAGGACGCCAACGTTGGTGCGTCTGTCCTCCCAGGGGATTTGCAGGATCTTGCAGAGACATTGTTGGTGGTATTTCTCCAGCAATTTGAGGTGTCTACTGTATATGGTCCACTTCTCTGAGCCATACAAGAGGGCGGTTATCACTACAGCTCTATAAACCATGAACTTGGTGGCAGATTTGAGGGCCTGATCTTCGAACATTCTTTTCCTCAGGCGGCCGAAGGCTGCACTGGTGTACTGGAGGCGGTGTTGAATTTCATCGTCGATGTCTGTCCTTGTTGATAAGAGGCTCCCAAGGTATGGGAAGTGGTCCATGTTGTCCAAGGCTGCGCCATGGATCTTGATGACTGGGGGTAGTGTTGTGTGGCAGGGTCAGGCTGGTGGAGGACCTTTGCGTTACGGATGTTTAGTGTAAGGCCCATGTTTTCGTACACCTCAGTGAACATGTTGACTATGATTTGGAGTTCAGTCCCTGAATGTGTGCGTTCGATGACAGAAGTTTGGACGGGCTTGGATCTGGCCTGGAGACAACGAAGGTTGATTAGGTTCCCACTGGTTCTGTAGTTTAGTTCCACTCCAGTGGGGAGCTTGTTGAGTGTGAGGTGGAGCATTGCAGCGAGAAAGATTGAGAAGAGGGTTGATGCGATGACGCAGCCCTGCTTGACCCCGGTCCGGACGTGGATTGGGTCTGTAATGGATCCGTTGGTCGGATAACAGCCTGCATGTCATCGCGGAGCAGGCAGAGGATGGTGACGAACTTTGGGGGCAGTCGAAACGGAGGAGGACACTCCATAGTCCTTCGCAGTTGACAGTGTCAAAGGCCTTTGTCAAAGAAGGCCATGTACAAGGGTTGGTGCTGTTCCCTGCATACACAGCAGTCCTATCAACACCTTGAAAGAGAATGAGGTGTAACTCTTTATCAGAATCAATTTTCTTTTTGCTGCAATTTTTGTGCTTTGATTTTATTACAGAATTTCAATCACTTCCTGCATAACATAATGAATAAAGATCTGTATTTAAACCTTTCTTCTGTTTTGGTGGTTCTATTCACTGCAATATTAGGTTTAGAAATTCGTTTGGAAACAAAAGGCAATTGTAATAGTGCCTCTCTGAAATTGGAAGGTGCGTCAGTAATGAAAGGGTAAATTCTGACCTTGCTTACACTAGCAGACTGAGGTCTCGGCAGACCCACCGTCTGCCTGAATCCAGCCTCCAGCAGATAATGTAAATGTAATAAATTCTGTATTCCAAATGGGCTCCAGCCAAGACCAATTTGAAGGCAGTACGGTGTAAGCTCTTGGTGGATTCACTGAACAAATTAACTCCCACTGTAGCCTTCATGTTTTAATCAGTTTGTGACACATGATGTGCTTTCTTCTTCCCTTCCCCTCCCCCCACCCTCCTCCCCCCTGCCCCCTCCCGACACTCCCACAAGAACTTACAGCCATGGAGGTACCAGGCTGAGAGCCAGCAATGATGTAAACAGGGCATCACCACTCAATGCGCCATCATACATTGACTGCTGCGCCCAGGTTAAGGCCTGTGGGACTCAGTATAAACAAGATATTAGCAAACTTCTATTTCCCATATTGTAGTTCATGTCAAAACAAGAAACCCTGCTGTACAAGCAGCATTGTCCTTCAGGTTTATTCAAAGCTGCCAGCTCCAACCCATTACCAGACATGGCATTCTAAGAGCAGAGAGAGAGAGAAAGAAAGAGAGAGATGGAGAGAAAACATTGTTTTAAATATATAGAGCAACTATTTCAAAGACATAGGGGTAGATTTTCCCCAAGGCCCCCACCGCCCGATTGCCGCCCGGAAAATACCGCTAAGCTTCATCAGTTAACACTGGCGAAAGTTTCCATTAATTAGGTAATTAAAACCGCTCGGCAAGGAAATGGTTCTTACACCAAGATTCTCGGTAGTTTCTGGGCATTTACAGCCGAAAGTAGCGAGAATGGGCAGTTCTTAAAAGGTTTTTAAAAATTTACTCCGAGGCTACGGTTGGGCCTGGCGGGGGGGGGGGGGGGAAACTAAAATTAAAAAGTTATAAAACATTCTCAAGACACTTTTTAACGTAATCGCCATTTTAGAATTAAAAAAATAATTATAAAAACCTTTAACTTACCCTTCTTTGCAGGATATTCACCTACCACCCTGTTTCTGGCAGCTTTTCGTGGGCGCTTTCCTCGGCAGTGTGTATGGATCTCCGTTGAGGCCAAACTTCGATCCTGCCGGTTTTCTCAGCGGTGCACGCAGATGCACGCGGGCGGTTTGCTCCCCAGTGCTCTTTTCAAAATGTGGGCGGAAATCTTAAAAAAATTAAGGGAGAAACTTTCGCCGGGCGGTTTTTCACCAAAGAACAGCTGTACCGCCGAGAAAAACGCCGAAAATGAAGGCGAAAGTCTAGCCAATAGTCATGATAAAACAGATTGCATTGAAACACGAGGTTCTGAGGTATGCTTTGCAAGTGCTGCTCCTAACCATAACACTAAAATACCAAAATTATATTTCTGGCAGGGATCGGTACACCAGATTTTGTGATAAGAAAATGCGACTTTGAAGGAGGGACAATCATCACCATCATCATAGGCAGTCCCTCGGAATTGAGGAAGACTTGCTTCCACTCCTGAAGTGAGTTCTTTGGTGGCTGTACAGTCCCAGGCTGTACAGTCCCAGACTTTGTCACAGGTGGGACAAATAGTCGTTGAGGGAAATGGTGGGTGGTACTGGTTTGCCGCATGCTCTTTCTGCTGTTTGCGCTTTGGTTTCTGCACGCTCTCGCCGTTGAGACTCGAGGTGCTCAGCGCACTCCCAGAGTCACTTCCTCTACTTAGGGCGGTCTTTGGACAGGGACTCCCAGGTGTCAGTGGGGATGTCGCACTTCATCAGGGAGGCTTTGAGGGTGTCCTTGTAACGTTTCCGCTGCCCACCTTTGGCTCGTTTGCCGTGAAGGAGCTCCAAGTAGAGCACTTGCATTGGGAGTCGAGTGTCTGACATGCAAACTATGTGGCCTGCCCAGTAGAGCTAATTGAGTGTGGTCAGTGCTTCAATGCTGGGGATGTTAGCCTGGACGAGGACGCTGATATTGGTGCGTTTGTCCTCCCAGGGGATTTGTAGGATCTTGCGGAGACATCGTTTGTGATATTTTTTCAACGATTGAGGTGTCTACTGTACATGGTCCATGTCTCTGAGCCATACAGGAGGGCGGGTATTACTACAGCTCTGTAGACCATGAGCTTGGTGGCAGTTTTGAGGGCCTGGTCTTCAAACACTCTTTTCCTCAGGCAGCTGAAGTCTGCACTGGCTCACTGGAAGCAGTGTTGGATCTCATCGTCAATGCCTGCTCTTGTTGATAGGAGGCTCCTGAGATATGGGAAGTGGTCCACGTCGTCCAGGGCCATGCTGTGGATCTTGATGGCTGGGAGCCAGTGCTGTGCGGCGAGGACAAGCTGGTGGAGGATGTTTAGCATAAGGCCCATGCTTTCATAGGCCTCAGTAAATACGGCGACTATGTCCTGGAGTTCGGCCTCTGTATGTGCGCAGACGCAGGCGTCGTCAGCGTACTGTAGCTCGACGTCAGAGGTTGGGGTGGTCTTGGACCTGGCCTGGAGACGGTGCAGGTTGATCAGGTTCCCACTGGTTCTGCAGTTTAGTTCCACTCCAGCGGGGAGCTTGTTGACTGTGAGGTGGAACATGGTGGCGAGAAAGATTGAGAAGAGGGTTAGAGGGTTGAGGCGATGACGCAGTCCTGTTTGACCCCGGTCCAGACGTGGATTGGGTCTGTGATGGATCCGTTGGTAAGGATCATGGCCAGCATGTCGTTGTGGAGCAGGCGGAGGATGGTGACGAACTTTTGGGGACATCCGAAATGGAGGAGGACGCTCCATAGACCCTCGCGGTTGACAGTGTCAAAAACCTTTGTAAGGTCGAAGAAGGCCATGTATATGGGCTGGCGCTGCCCCCTGCATTTTACCTGTAGCAGTCGCGCTGCAAAAATCATGTCTGTTGTGCCCCATAGACAATATGTCTACCTTCACCCTGACATCTCACTATGGGGTAGCATTGAAAGGAATCATAAAGAACACTTCCACCTAGCCTGTCCTCCTGGCCTAAGGAACTATGGTAGTAGGGGCATAATGAAGGAAGGTCAATAAATACATTTAAAAGGAAATAGTTAATGAAGTGAATGGGGTAGATTTTCCTTTTCATCGTCTGGCCGAACAGAGTGCCTACCCATTGTAGAAGCCGCCTGATTTTCATACCAGTGAAATGAAAATCTATCCTAATTTCCTCCAATTAAACATTGGGAAGACTGAAGCCATTGTCTTTGGCCCAAGCAATAAACTCCATTCCCTAGCTCCCTCCCGGACCACTGTCACAGGCTGAACTAGACTGCTCGCAACATCCAATTTGACCCTGAGCTAAGCTTCTGATCTTATGTCCTTTCTATCACAAAGACCTCCTACTTCTACCTCTGCAACATCGCCTGTCTCTGCCCCTGCCTCAGCCATCTGTTGCTGAAACCTTCATTCATACTCTTGGTACCTCCAATCTCGACTATTTAACTGCTCTTCTTGCTAGCCTCCCAGCTTGCACTCTCCATAAACTGAAGCTCATACTAACTTGCACCAAGTCCCGTTCACTCATCACCTCTTTATTGGCTCTCGGTCCCCGAAGAGCCTCCATTTTAAAATTCTTATCCGCATGTTCAAATTGCCTCCCTGGCTTTGCCACTCCCTATCTCTTGATCCTCCTCCTGTCTGAGAAACCGCCGAAATCTGTCTTCTTCCAACTTTGGCCTCTTGTCCATCCATCATTTCCTTCACCCCATCATTGGTGGCCGTGCTTTCGGATGTCGAGGCCTTAATCTCTGGAAGCCCTCGCTAAATCTCTCCACTTCTTCATCACTCCTCCTTTAAAACCCCTCCTTAAAATTAAGCTTTGGTCAGACCAAGCAACACTGATGTTGCATCTGTTCTCTTTGATAGCATGACATGAACTGGAGGCATTAGCGTTAATGATGGTGCTTGTAACCTTGCTTGTAACCTTGACTGTAACTGTCAGTTTGTGGTGAACATTGTCTGCAGGTCAGTCTGTAGCAGATGGCACAATTCAATCATGCCCCCCTGGTAACCTGATATCTGCAAAGGCTTTTGACAGCCTTGGGAGGCTGTGCCGAAGTGCACAAGCCCAGCTTCATGGGTAATGGCGAGTATAGGCAGAATGCTCGTGGAGCAGGCAAACCTCACTGGCACCCCGTGCTTCATCATTTTCTTCTGCCTCTAACAAGCTTGTGGAGAGAGTGAAGAATTACAATTTGGGTTTCTTTTTTGTTTTGGCTTCCATGCCTGAGATTAGTGTTCTATGGGAGTCCCAGTTCCCCATGTCCCAGAGACAGCTCAGCTACCTAGACAATGTTTAACATAGAACAGAGAGCATTCCAGTTTATTTCAGCTGCTGATTTATCGTGTGATCTCTCATATTTTTCATTGTATTTGAGAAGCGAAAGAAAAACACTTCATTAGATATTGACTTGGGCTTTAACAACCAAACACATTTATTTAAAGATAATATAATAAGCAAACAGTGGCATTACACACCTTTTATTTTTTAGCAGTAGTTATTAAGCTTCATTAGCTCTATTACTCATAGAAAACAATAAGTACTTTGCAAATGCTGTGCATATGTTATGACATAAGTAATATTGATAGAGTGATTTTTTTTGTTCTCACCATCTATGGAAGCTACCTCTCTTTGTAGGCATCAGATAGACTCTCCACTAGAACAAGACGAGTTGATAAGTATCTTCAAAAAAATACTGGGACCAAGCAGATCTAATTTTTTTTTTTAAAGCTGCCAATCAAGCACATCTTTCAATTAATCCCACAGGATGTTTGTATTTGAATTGAATGACTTGGCTCCTCCTTTGGACATAAGGTGCAGAGAAACAGCCTAAATTCTGTACCAATTGTATTGAGATAAGCTGGTATGATATGTGAGTGAAGCTAATTTTTAACCTTTCATGTCCCGTGTTCAAACCCCTCCATGGCCTCTGCCCTCCCTGTTCCTGTAACCTCCTCCAGCCCTACAAATCTCCAATTCAGGCCTCTTGTGCATCCCCCATTGTCTTTGCCCACCCGTGGTGGCCGTGCCTTCTGCTGGCTAGACCCCAAGCTCTGGCATTCCCGCCCCAAATCTTTTTGCCTCTCCACCTCTCTCTCTCCTTCTTTAAGATGCGGCTTGACCAAGTGTTTGGTCACTTGTCCTTATTTCTCCTTCTTTGGCATGGTGTCAATTTTTGTCTAATTACAGTCATGTGAAGCATCTTGGAATGTTTTACTACATTAAAGGCTAGATAATGAAAGAAAAGGGGATTGCTACAGTTGAGGGTGGGAGGAGAGGCAAGGCACAAGCAGCTTTTTAATGTGTTTTGATTTTTAAGGAACTATTAAGGGGCCGAAATTTCTCCTTCCCTTAAGGCCTGTTGGCCACGTTGCGGAGTGGAATAGCCGCCGATTTTTTGTGGAATGCTTGCCATTTTGAAAATTCCACTCCTGCGGTATCCTGTCGGTGACCCGCTCCCTCCACTACCAATCCGCTGGTGCCGATCTGTCCTAAGTGCGTCATCAGAGCACGCACCGCTGACGTGCCCCTCGAACGCGAAATTCCGCTCAGAAAATCTTCCTCCCACTGCTCGTTGCCACCGACAGCTTTTTCTGTCGGTGCACTGTGCTTGGAGTGCTTGCAAAATGTCGGTACAGCTGCCATTAAAGGGAAGGACCTATTGCCGTGGTGCCATCTTATTTTTTTTGTCGATCGACTGCCAGGTCTGGCTGACAATTATGCCCCCCCCCCGGGTTCGGCGGGGCCGCCAACAGGCAGCCTGGCACTCCCTCTTGGGTGCCAGGCCACTGGCCCAGCCGAAACCCTCCCTGGTGGCCCAGTGGACCTAACTTAAAGAATCACAGTGGCTCTCCACCCTTTAAGTGAAGGGGAGAGACGTGGTGACACGCCACTGTGATGATGTCATCAGCGCTACACTGATGAGTGACAGCGGCAGACACTCTGTCTGCCCCCAACTTCCGCCCCTGTATTGTGCAAACTTCCGCTCACTGCTGCACTTCCGCCCACATTATGACCAACTTCCAGGCCGCTCGAAAAAAAAAGCCAAAGAGCGGAATTTCGCGCAAGAGGCCACTATATCTGGAGAAAACAGTCAAAACAGGGTAAGTGCGCCGCATTTTTGATGGGGGGGGCAATTTCGACCCCTAAATAGTTGTCTATCTTTTAGGAAAAATCTCCTCTCACTGCCAGCATTTAGATGTGCCATGTTGGTTCATTTACCAGCACAGACTGACCTCTTTCACAGGCCTGTGTACTAATCCATGAATTGTCATTGATTTTCAAAATGTCAGTACTGACTGAGCTATAACGTTACTTATATCAGAAATTAGGATATTGTATTAAAAATATATTTTGTTTTCATTTTATTACATATTAAAATAAGGGCTTTGAGGGGGTGGCTTTCCGTGAGGATGGGGCGGCACTCCTGTTCACCATAACTTCAGCGGAAGAGCAATAGAATCCCCAGAAAAATGACATCAATGGTGGTTATTTTATTTTTCCAGGGTTTCCATGACTCTTCCATTACATTACAGCAGACAAGTAGGACAGCCCTGCAAATATTCACCCCAAAGTCCTCTTTTAATTGTGAAGACGGCAGTTGTCTGTTTATATTAAATTGGTTGTGCTGCCCCAGTGTACTAACCTGAGAGTGCGGCACCTTAGCATCCAGCTTGACCATTAACTGAACTTCAACTGTTTCACCACGATCACTTACTTCTGCCTTCACAACATTGCCTGCCTAAGTCCCTACCTCATCCGCATGACCTCCAAAATTTTCAGTCCCCTTAAGGCTTGGTTTGTTCAATTCTCTCCTGTGCTCTACCTTAAATAAACTCCCATTCTATCCAGAAGCCTTCCACTTCTATTCTATCCTGTGCTAAGCCCCACACTCCTGTCATCCTCTTTTATGCTCCGCTGATTCCCGATCCGTCAGTCCACCGGCCGTAAAATCGTCACCTTGTTTTCAAATCCCTGCTTGGCCTTGCAATATTTTCCAACCCTGTATTCTAGAATGCGGCCTCCAGACTTCTGACCCTGGCCTATTCTCCCTCCTCCCACGAGTAATGGCTGAGCATTCAGCAAGCGAGCAGCCCCCTCACTCTGGAATTCCCTTTCTAAATCCCTCTGTCTTCCTGCTGCTCTCGGCATCTTGAAAAGCATCCTCAAAACCTATTTATTGGTTTTACTAATACAATGCTGTGCAATCTCATCCAATATATCTCAGGCGGTGTTAAAACTGGTGGCATTAGTTCTGCCCGCATTAACTGTACCCCTTGTTGGCCAATCGTGAAGCATTGATTCTAACTATAGCATAATCTGCGGGATAGGCTGATTAGAATAAAGGATAAAACTAAGTGACTGATGCGGGGAGGGAGGAGGGGGGAGGGTTAAAGAGGGATACTGAGTTTTATTTAAAAAGCCTCGTTAACACTGAGATCACAAAAAGATTCAACTTGACTTTTCCAATTTAAGATTATTTCTCAGTTCTGATTAACTTTGGTGAATCCGAATTTATTCAAACGGTTTGGATCACATTTTATCCAACGTCGATGGTCTGCTGCTGCAGTAACTTTAAAACAGCACTGCATTTCAGTTTTAAAGCAAGGATTCAAAATACAATAATTTGCTGGTAATGGTACATTCGCCCAAAAGGACAGATAATGCAGTCTTTCCCATTTCCTCTGCGCAAAACTAACAATTAAGGAAAATAAAGCGTTTTTGTACGTTTGTAAGAAGTGCCATCTCATTCTAATTCTACACAGTGTGTACGTTCTGCTTCTATTCTGTTTTTTTCTCGCTGTTCGCTCAGTGATTGTAGAGGCCCCTTGTTTTCAAAGTTCGGAGTTGAAAGAAATGTTTGGGTTCTGCGGCACACATAACGCCCATTCGTGCTCCTCAGACGGGAACAATGGTGCCATTTTCTTCGCCCTTTATGAGTAATTTGCATTACTGTGCTAAATAACACACATCATTTCAATTAGCATTACCATTTGTTACTGCAATCTTTAGCAGGCCTCCAATCGCAGTTCATACTGTGCCTTTGACAGCCATCGGGAAGTCTACATGCTTCTTCATTTTCTTTATTTGTTGAAGTGCTAATGTGTCAATCAGTGTCAGAGGGCAGCGTTTTCATTCAAGAGTTTTCAAAAAGTGCGTGCGGAACCACTTTTAATAAAAATGAACATGGATGTTCCTTAATGGCTGCCAGTAGTTTTGTTTCGTGCCCCGTCTCTGAAAAAAAACAGTTTACAGATGGAAACCATTTTGCAATTGATTAAAAAAAGGTAACTAAATATTAACAGTTCATGTATCCTACGTATTTATTTGTCCTTCAGATTTAGGTTTGTCATTAAAATAAATTGCTTTTATTTGAGGCTGCAGCTGTATCAAGCCATGTACTGCACATAAGTTGATACCCTTGTGTTTTTTACATATTGTGTCAATTCATGTTCATTGTGATTTTATATGTAAGTCATTGTAAGCTTGATTTAGACAGTCACTTGGAGAATGGAGCACTGAATGATTCAGAGCATAAGGAGGAACATTTTGTAATGTGGGAGCAGGAACCTGCTGGCTGGCGGGCTTCTTCAGCTTCCGTGTACAGGGATTCGACCTGTACACAGCAGCTTTAATATGTCTCCACTTATCTGTAGAATAACTGCTGTGCTTGAACTGCTGTGACCTTCAGCTCTTTATTGAAACCCAGAGCGAGGCAGCAATGTGGTGGCCAGTCGTTTATACAGCTCCTGCCTGGGCCTCCCACAGTTGCACCCTCTGGTGGTACCAGCATAGAATATATAGAGTATACATATAAAAGCCAATATTCCCCCCCAAAGACGTTGATGCAAGTTAGTTACAGGTTGAGGTGATCTGGATCTCTGCGCTCCCTGGTTGATCGTCTGAGTGTCACTTCTGGCATGGGTGAGTTGGTTGGGCCATTGCTGTCTTGCAACGCTGTTGGTCTGACTGGACTGTTGGAGATGGTGGGATCATCCTCATGATGGGCAGCTAGGTCTGTTGCTAATTGGGTGTGTGTAGGTGGATTGCTGAAGGTAAGGTCCTCTCCAGGTAGTTCCTTGTTACCTGTAAATAGCAATTTGGTCCGTCCAAATGCTTTCTGCACGTTTGTCCGTTAAGCAGTTTGACAAAAAACACTCTATTCCCCTCCTTGGCTAAAACAGTGTCAGCGACCCATTTGGGGCCATGACCATGATTCAGCACAAACACTGGGTCGTTTACAGTGATGTCACATGATACAGCCGCGCAATCATGGTACATGTTTTGCCGATAATGCCTGGTTTCCACCTGATTGTTGAGGTCAGGGTGGACTAAGGAGAGGCTGGTTTTGAGTGTACATTTCATTAGTAACTCTGCAGGGGGGACCCCGGTAAGTGAGTGGGGTCGTGTCGTGTAATTGATCAGCACGCGGGATAGGCGGGTTTGTAAGGAGCCTTCCGTGACGCATTTCAAGCTCTGCTTTATGGTTTGGACTGCCCGCTCCACTTGGCCGTTGGATGTGGGCTTGAACGGGGCAGACCTTACATGCTTGATGCCATTGCAGGTCATGAATTCATTGAATTCCGAGCTGGTGAAACATGGACCATTGTCACTGACCAGAATGTTGGGCAAGCCATGGGTGGAGAACATGGCCCTGAGGCTTTCAGTGGTGGCTGGATGCCATTATTACACAATCGATCCACTTAGAGTAGGCGCCCACTACAACGAAGAACATTTTTCCTAGAAAGGGGCCCGCATAATCTACATGGATCCTGGAGCATGGTTTTGAGGGCCAGGACCACAGACTGAGTGGAGCCTCCCTGGGGGCATTGCTCAATTGTGAGCAAGTGTTACACTGGCGCACACACGACTCCAAGTCTGAGTCAATGCCAGGCTGCCAGACGTGGGAACTGGTGATAGCCTTCATCATGACTATGCCTGGGTGGGCGTATGAAGGTTGCCCTACCTTTTTTTGGCAGGACGATGTGGTTACCCCGTAAGAGGCAATCCGATTGGATGGACATTTCATCTTTACGACGGTGAAACGGCTTTATCTCGTCTTGCATTTCTCTTGTAGAAACATAGAAACATAGAAAATAGGTGCAGGAGTAGGCCATTTGGCCCTTCTAGCCTGCACCGCCATTCAATGAGTTCATGGCTGAACATTCAACTTCAGTACCCCATTCCTGCTTTCTCGCCATACCCCTTGATCCCCCTAGTAGTAAGGATCTCATCGAACTCCTTTTTGAATATATTTAGTGAATTGGCCTCAACAACTTTCTGTGGTAGAGAATTCCACAGGTTCACCACTCTCTGGGTGAAGAAGTTCCTCCGCATCTCGGTCCTAAATGGCTTACCCCTTATCCTTAGACTGTGACCTCTGGTTCTGGACTTCCCCAACATTGGGAACATTCTTCCTGCATCTAACCTGTCTAACCCCGTCAGAATTTTAAATGTTTCTATGAGGTCCCCTCTCATTCTTCTGAACTCCAGTGAATACAAGCCCAGTTGATCCAGTCTTTCTTGATAGGTCAGTCCCGCCATCCCGGGAATCAGTCTGGTGAACCTTCGCTGCACTCCCTCAATAGCAAAAATGTCCTTCCTCGGGTTAGAAGACCAAAACTGTACACAATACTCCAGGTGTGGCCTCACCAATGCCCTGTACAACTGCAGCAACACCTTCCTGCCCCTGTACTCAAATCCCCTTGCTATGAAGGCCAACATGCCATTTGCTTTCTTAACCGCCTGCTGCACCTGCATGCCAACCTTCAATGACTGATGTACCATGACACCCAGGTCTCTTTGCACCTCCCCTTTTCCTAATGACCATTGATCAGCCCCCATTGAGGACGTAACTTTTTACAAGAGATAACACGGGGTCCTGGTTGGTCCAGGTCCTGATCTGGCGGGCCGTTACGGGTAATCCTTCGCTTTCGAAGACGTCCATGACCAGGCACAGGTCTGCAGGCTGCGCCATTTTCACGCTGGTGGTGGGCAAAGGTAGCTGGCTGAGGGCATCAGCGCAGTTCTCAGTGCCTGGCCTGTGGTGGATCATATAATCGTAGGTCGACAGTGTTAGTGCCCGTCTTTGGATTCGCGCTGAAGCATTGCTGTTTATGCCTTTGCTTTCCGAAAACAGTGAGATTAGAGGCTTTGGTCGGTTTCTAACTTGAACCTGAGTCTGAACAAATACTGGTGCATTTTTTTTACCCCATAGACATAGGCCAAAGCCACCTTCTCAACCATACTGCAGGCTCTTTCGGCCTCGGATAGACTTCTAGACGCATATGCAACCGGTTGGAGTTTGCCCGCTGCATTAGCTTGCTGTAAAACACACCCGACACCGTACGACGACGCGTCACATGCTAATACTAGACATTTGCTTGGGTCATACAATACAAGCAACTTGTTTGAACACAGCAAGTTTCTAGCCTTTTTGGTTTTGACCCCAAAGCCAGTCGTCTCCCTTGCGTAGCAACTTGTGCAACTGTTCGAGCAAGGTACTCAACCCTGGAAGAAAGTTACCAAAATAGTTGAGGAGTCCCAGGAACGAGCACAGCTCCGTTACATTTCGTGGTCTGGGTGCATTCTTGATGGCCTCTGTCTTTGAGTCCGTGGGCCTGATGCCGTCTGCCGCAATCTTCCTCCTCAGGAATTCTACCTCTGGCACCTGGAAGACACACTTGGATCGATTCAATCGGAGTCCGACTCTGTTTAGTCGACTTAAAACCTCTTGCAGATTGTGCAGGTGGTGTTGCGACCAGTGATTAGGATGTCATCCTGAAATACAACGGTGCATGGAACCGATTTCAACAGACTCTCCATGTTCCTTTGGAAGATGGCTGCAGCTGAGCAGATCCCGAACGGGCACCTGTGATACAAAAACAGTCCCTTGTGTGTGTTAATGCACGTTAATTTTTTTGACGACTCGGCCAGCTCCTGGGTCATATAAGCGGAGGTTAGATCCAGCTTGGTGAATGTCTATCCCCCTGCTAATATCGCAAAGAGATAGAAACATAGAAACATAGAAACATAGAAAATAGGTGCAGGAGTAGGCCATTCGGCCCTTCTAGCCTGCACCGCCATTCAATGAGTTCATGGCTGAACATGCAACTTCAGTACCCCATTCCTGCTTTCTCACCATACCCCTTGATCCCCTCAGTAGTAAGGACTACATCTAACTCCTTTTTGAATATATCGGCTTTGGTAGTGGGTTCTGGTCCTGTAATGAAACTCGGTTGATCGTTAACTTGTAGTCGCCGTAGATTCTGACCGTGCCATCGGTCTTAAGTACCGGAACAATCGGGCTGGTCCACTCATTGAATTCAACTGGTGATATAATTCCCTCGCGTTGAAGTCTGTCTAATTCGATCTCCACTTTCTCCCTCATCATGTAAGAGACCGCTCGAGCCTGGTGATCAACAGGCCGTGCCTCGGGGTCCAAGTGGATCTGCACTTTGGTGCCTGTGAAATTGCCGATGCCTGGTTCAAATAGGGATGGGAACTTGCTCAGCACTTGAGCACAGGAAGCATCATCCACTGAAGATAGTGCTTTGATGTCTTCCCAGTTCCACCAAATCTTCCCCATCGAGCTTCTGCCAAGCAGTGTTGGCCTGTCGCCTGGTACAACCCACTGTGGCAATTCGTGTATCTCTCCATCATAGGATACCTTTACGTTCGCACTGCCGATAACTGGGATCAGTTCCTTGGTGTAAGTGTGCAGCTTTGTCTGAATTGGGCTCAGCTTGGGCCTTTGTTCTTTGTTACCCCACAGCCTCTCAAATGCCTTCTGGCTCATAAGTGACTGAGTCGCCCCGTGTCGAACTCTATGGAAACAGGAATGCCATTTATCTTGACTTTCATCATCATGGGGAGACTTTTGGTAGTGAAGGTGTGCACCCCGTGCACTGCTTCCTCAGACTGAGTCGCCTCTCTAGCTTGTACTTTATGATCCTTGCTGGATCGGAAACCTGCTGCCGACTCCTCTGCCACGTTTTGAGTCGCAGTTCTTCTGCACATTAACTGTGGGTGGCCCTTTTGGCAACAGCCTTTGCACACATAGTGTCTGAATCAACACAGACAGGGCCCAATTATTACCCCTGCAACACCAGCATGTTAAACGATTCACATTTATACCCCTTGACGGATTCTGAGTCGGACTAATTTTCTGCACAATACTTGCCAGTGAGTTTTGATTCTGGGAGAATCTCAACGTTGAGGTCGTGAACGCCTGGCTTAAGGTGATGGTCCACTTCACGTCCCATCCCATCGCGAAAACGTCCCACAACACATTGTTGAAGAGTTTGCCAAATTCACACGGTTCCGCGAGCCTTCGTAGGTCTGTGACATATTCCGCTAAATCAGTGCGGCGGTGTGTGTAGAAGCGATATCTGGCCAGCGAAACCCGAGTAAAGGCTTCACCCTCTGTAAACTTTTCTAAACTACCAAAGGCAGCCACATCTGCGTGTAAGTCCGTGATCTGCTCTCGTCGCCAGTTAATATATCTCTACTTATCTGTAGAATAACTCCACGAGGCCTAATGCTGTGCTTGAACTGCTTTGACCTTCAGCTCTTTATTGTAACTCAGAGTGAGGCAGCAATGTGGTGACCAGCCTTTTATACAGCTCCTGCCTGGGTCTCCCACAGTTGCACCCTCTCGTGGTACCAGCATAGTTTATACAGAGTATACATATAGGACAAGATTCTACATATAAAATACTGTTTGAGCATGATTGTCTTCTGGGGTTATTTGTTACTTTGCACCTCCAAGGTCTGGTGGTGATGGTGGGTGAGTCCAGTAGCTGTATCTGCCCAGTGGTGCATGGCCGTTTATTGTTTGTTACACGAACTCTCACTCGACAGGCATTAGGACCCTGCGGGGGCTAATCATTCCTGCTGTAAACATGCTGGTTTTTGGACACCATTTTGAGAGTTGCTATAAAGGACAGTTATTTACACTGCTCCTGTTTCAGTTAGTCTGTTTATTTACGTGCACAACATAATTTGGCGACGAGGATGAATAAAATTCATCTCGCTACCACCCCCCCCCCCTTTCCTCTCCACACACAGGGACCCTCCAGTTCCGTGGCTGAGATGGATAAAAACCTTTTCTACGTACATCACGGCGAGTGGGTTAGATGGTGACAACGCAACACCAGCTCGCCACCGTGCAATACTTACCCACTGCCTCGGCACTGAAGGCCAACGCATCTCTGGCCAAATCGAAGACACGGAGTCTTACAACAAAGCGGTAAGCGCCCTAGAGAAATATTTTGGGCCAATGGAGAGATACAAATTTCTTCAAAGGGCGCAAGGAAATGGTGAACCAATTAAACAGTATATCATTTCATTAACTGAACTTGCCGCTATGTGTAACTTTGGAGCACTCACAGAGGAAGTGATCAGGGATCAAATTATTGAGAAAATAACGATCCCTCGCATTTGGGAACACTTGCTAATGGAGGATGACAAAATGACATTGGATCAGCGCTTTCCAATTGAAAAGCGATCAGATCCCCTGGTCCCGCTGTGCAGCAGACTTCAGCTACAGCCATATGCAAGGCGTTTGTCCAAAGCAGAAATCACAGCAGAGACCCAGGGCTAGTAATAAGCCATCCACTATGGATCGCGGCCTATTTTCCACTGCTTTAACAGTGAGGACAAATCACATTCAGCAAAGAGTCCTAACTGCACTGAACGTGGGAAGAAATGCTCTGCATGTGGTAAAATGAAACATTTTGCTAGTATCTGTCGCTCATTGCAGCATATTCGACATGTGGACAACCCCGATAGTGATGAACCCATTATGGTTTACACCGTTGGTGATATTTCGCACATTGGTTCGGGCAAATTCAAGGACTGTGATGTAAACATTGACGGCATGCCCATCTGCCTCCTCACTGACCTTGGAGCCAATGTTTCCATATTGAGTGAGGCTGTGTATAAAACCCACTTCACACACTGTCAACTGCAGCCCGCAACTTCCACTCGACATGCGTACTCCAACTCCAAAATTGAGGTACTTGGGGTCATATCTGTCCCGATATACTACAAGGATATAACATTGGAGAACTTTTCCTTTCATGTCACAAAGGGAGGAAGCCTCATGGGTGTTGACCTTTTTGCCAAGCTTGGGTTCAAAGTTTACGACCCAACCAGCACACCTGACAAGCAGTATCCCTCAATCTTCACAGGATTTGGAGTAACAATAAAATTCTGCCATCGTCCCCATGTTGACCCTTCCGTCAAACCGGTTATGCAGCGACTTTGCCGTCTCCCATTCGCGGTTCGCAACCAAGTATCCGCAGAATTAACGCGACTTGAATCTCAGGGAATCATTGAGAGCATCGACTCCTCACCCTGGATCTTGAACTTAGTCATTGTTTGGCATAAAAACGGGGAGATCCGCCTATGCATCGACCTCAAAAAGGTCAACAAGGCCACCATCCCCGACAAGTACCCTCTGCCTGCCATCGACGAATTGTCTTCAGAAGTCCACGGCTCAATAGTTTTTATGAAACTCGACATGCGCCGCACTTACCTGCAAAAATGCCTAGCAGAGGACAGCAAACCACTCACGGCAGTCACGACGCATGATGGTCTGTATCAGTATCGACTCATGCCCTACGGACTATGTGCTGCACCAAGTGCATTTCAGAAGATTGTCACTACTATGCTAGCAGGCATAGAGGGAGCCCTCAATCTGCTTGACGATATCGTCGTCCATGGACGGACAATGGAAGAACATGACCAGTGACTTCACGCAGTTATGGCTAGCCTTGCTACACATAACATTACACTTAATGCCGATAAGTGTACGCTGCTGGAGAAATAAACTTTCTGGGCTACAGAGTCACAGCACAAGGCTTGACAACATTGACGCGATCCAGCGAATGCAGGAGGCTACCAACGTCAAAGAACTTTCATCATTCCTCGGCACTTGCAACTTCTATCTGAAGTTCGTCCCGCACTATGCACACATTGCCGAACCACTTCGCAAGTTGCTGCTAGCAAACTTGGGAATGGAGAGATTCCCAGGCTCAGGCATTCAACACGCTTAAGGCTAAAATCACATCCCCTCCTATCCTCGCGCACTTTGATCCGAATGTCACCATGGATGCATCAAGCACCGCAATGGATGCTGTGCTCTCGCAATGGATTGACGGCCTGGAACGCCCAGTGGCCTTCGCCTCTCGCACGCTCTCATCTGCAGAACGTAAATACTCTACAGGGGAACACGAAGCACTCATTTGCATCTACGCAAGTGAACACTGGCACATCTACCTCTATGGCAGGAAATTTACGCTCCGTACAGATCACCAAGCGCAAACTATGCTACTTGTTACAACTGGATCTGGGGACAGACTACTACGAATCAGCCGATGGTCAAAATGCCTTCAGCAGTATAACTTTGATGTACAGTACATCGCTGGCAGTCGCAACCATGTAGCTGACATGCTCAGCCGCTCAACACCTGCTTCGGACTACGGTGCTGACTTGTTCACAGATGACGACACATATGTCACGTCAAACATCACTCAGTCCATCATTAACCTTGTCTCCTGCGACGAACTCAAATCCGAATCACAGCGTGATGCTACGTTCTAGCACATCAGCCACTTCCTCCAGACTGAGTGGCCTAAGCAAATTCCGGAAGAGCTGAAAACCTTCCACAGACTTCGCGATGAATTTTCCGTTTGGAACGATGGCTGCCTAGCTTGTGGTGATAGAGCAGTAATTCCCAAGTCACTTCAACGGCACGTTTTCTCATTGGCACACGATGGACACCCTGGCATTGTTCGCATGAAGCAGAGATGTCGCGATTCAGTATGGTGACCTGGGATTGACACTCACATCGAGGAGTTTATCCCACACTGCAAAGCATGTAGCCTGAGCGAAAAGGCCACAAACATTCGATCAGCACCAATGAAGCCCATTCCATGGCTACAAAGACCATGACAACAACTTCAATTGGATATCTTCAGTCCAGTTGAAGCAGCTCCACAGCACCAGTGTTTCCTTGTTGTAGTACATGACCTGCATTCCAAATGGCCAGAAATCGCTACAAGTTCAGTGACCTCATCAACAATTGTCACTATTCTGCAGTATATGTTCACAAAGTGAGGCCTCCCAGAGGTCATAATAACTGACAATGGACCACAGTTTGTGTCATCAGTTTGCGGATTTCCTCACTTGTCATGCTATCGAGCATCGCCTTACTGCTTGGTGCAATCCTCAAAGCAACGGAGGTGTTGAGCGATTTAACTGCGTCATCAAAGTGGGTTTGAAAGCCAATCTCGCAGCAGGCCAAACATTCGACAAAGCGGTTCAAACCATTCTCCACACATACCGTTTGACAAAGCACTCGCTAACAGGGAAGACACCCGTTGAGCTCATGATTGGACAGAAACTTCGCTGGCTACTGGACATTCTCAAACCCCCAGCCAAACCTAGCATGAAGATAACCACACTCACATCCCAGATTTCGGAACGCCAATGAAAAGCGAAGTCGTACACTGACACAAACATTGCATTCAAAAGCCCTAACTGAAGAACGGAGATTGGGTCAGATTTAAGCACCCAAACTGTAGTCATAATCTCACATCCTCACTTTCGCCTCCAAAACAGATCAGGCAAAAGTTCAGCCCTCAAACCTACGAGCTCAATGATGGAACTTGATGGTACGCTGTAGACTGATCCCAACTCAAAGGCCAACAGACCAGCAGGATGGAACAGAGGCACCATTCTATTTCCCAACTGAAAACCTTGATCAAACACCGCAAGCTCCACGCCGGACTCAGCATATCAGAACACGGCCTAGCTACCTCAAGGACATTGTCTGTTCATAGACTGTATTTTTCAGAAGAGGGGAAATATGTTGTGTTCATGCTCTGTTTGTTACACCAACCCTCACTGGACAGGCATTAAGACCCTGCGGGAACAATTCACACACTGTTGTAAACATGCTGGTTTTGGGACACCATTTTGAGAGTTGCTATAAAGGACAGCTAGTTACACTATTCCTGTTTCAGTTAGTCTGTTTATTTCGTACAGGGTCTTCCACGTAGCAACTCCATGGGCATCTGTAGATGATCTCCCAGTGACATGGAACCCAACCAGAGTATCCCTTGTTGTTAGATTTCTTAATTTCCAATGAAATACGAACTCCGATTGTAGTTTTAACTTTTTAATCTTGGCAGAGAGCAATAACAAGTTCTTGGCTTTAAGCCAGGTCTTTGTTCTTCTGGCACCACATGGTCAAAATGGCTGTATTTATACCGGGTTCAATTTACAGAAAAGAACTCGCCTTCTTTGACCTTATTGGCTCAATTAATAGTCTTTTAACGTTTTAATTGACTTGCTACCCAAGGTCCGAAAATGTCAAGTTGATTGATGACTTAATGCAATGTGGCCTGTGTTTTTTCACAGCCTGTCTAAATGCAGCCTTGAATTCTCTATCAATCCCCCCTTTGATTCTTTCACAAACTGAATCATAAAACATCAGGTATCACTGGTTAAACATTCTACAAAATAATTTCATGCATGTTAATAGAGTTTCCTTCTAAAATTTGTTGATGTGTTTCACCACATGTCCGGACTAGTAGCTTCCACACAAATTTACACCAACCCGAGTTCCATTGTGGCCACAATGGAAGTCTGGTTTTAGTAGGTTAATTAACCTTATTCCAATTTAATCCAAATCAATATCTTAATTCAACCAGTAAACAACCTTTCCTTAAGCATAACATACTCCTGTGCCACGTACAGACGGTCTGCTGGGACCTGCAAGGTGTCTCACCTGCGGGACAGCAGCTACAGCCACCTGGTCGCAACAACATTTAATCAACATAAACAAACAATATAAAAGTAAAACAATTACAACAAATAGAATTAAACCTTCCACCAATGAAGTTCCTATTGAACCTAACCATTCAGTGGCTCCACTCCACAAAGTGAATGATGGGGTTGCTTAAGTTTTTCTACCTCCTTTTGGATATGCTCCGCTAAGTGGGTAATTTCTTCGGAGCTATCTGGGATATATGTGCAACACTCAGTTCCAAGTAGGGCACAAGTACCTCCCTTTTCAGCCAGGATGTAATCAAGGGCCAGTCTATTCTGTAGGGCTACTGTGCGGATTGCTACCATTTCTGCATTGATTTTAACTAGGGCCTCTGATGTATCATTGGCTACTCGTTCCACAACGGATGCCATGTTAATGGATTCCCTTGCCAGTTTGGCGGTCCCATACCCAGGCATCAGAATGGCAAAGAACCTCTCTGTTTCTGTGATAGCTCTCTTAGGACGGTGTAAATGTTCCGACAGTGACTTTATATGATACATATAAGGCACAATGTAGGCTAAATAGCAGGATCCCATCCAATTCTGGGGCAACCAAGGGTAGGCCTTGTGGCCACACACCCAATAGGTGCCATTATATGCAATGAATGTTAGCTGTTTCTTTGTCAGCAACACTCCGGGGCCTGTCCAGGCTTTTCCATCTGTTTTATTCAGAATCCCCGTTACGTTAAAAATTCCCACATCGGCCCAGTTTGGACGGTTCTGTGGCCTGATTATAGTATAATTCCGGGAGCAGTTATTATACTCCATATTTTGGCCTCCTTTGATGTTTCTAATCAGACAGACCGATTCCCCCGGTCTTCCTATTCCCGTTGTATTAGTGATAACAAAAAATGGGGGCCGTTTGGAATTATTGTAGCACGGTTGGTATCCCCCTTCAAAGATAGTCAGATTGTAACCTGCTGACTTCCATGTGCCCAGTTTTCCGTATCCTGAAACGCATTTCCTGTTTTATTTTGATTAATTATCCACTCAGCCATTTCCGAGACATTCAAGGGAACTGGCCTCAAGGGAATCCCTCCCTTTGAGTGAATAGGAATATGCGCCCACACCCAACACTAGAAATGTTACCTTGTTTGGCATAAATGTATGACATATATAAAAAGGTATTTACATGTAATTCCCTTGCTACCCTACTATTTCCCTTTGGTGCAGAGGGTCGGCTCGTAAGAAGTAGGCCTATGCCTATAATACCTACAATCAATAATACAGTAAATTTATACATTTTCGCAAAAAATAATTGTCCTTATTAGATTTCAGCTTCAGTTATGGGTACTCATTTAATGTGTGAAGCGTGGATCCAGGCTTTCTTTCCTTGGACTTTAACAGCTGCCTGGGTGGTCAATAACACTTGATAAGGTCCCTTCCACTTGGCACCCAAAGGTTCTTTATGCAACTTTTTCACATACACCCAGACTCCCGGGATGATGTCGTGTCCTCCTTCGGGTGGATTACCCCAAGCTGCCGATACCTGTCGGGAAACAGAACTAATAGCATTGGTTAAGTTCTGACAGTATGATAACAAAGTGTCACCCATTAAGTGAACATCAGCTTTCCGTAAATCGATAGTTCCTGGCAGCGACATGGGTCTTCCTGTTATAATTTCAAATGGGCTTAGACCTGTAGTTCTGTTCGGGGTTGCCCTAATGCTACATAGCACTATTGGTAGTGCCTGGGGCCATGGTGTTCCTTCTTGGTGATATTTGACAAGCCGTTGTTTCAGAGTTCAATTCATTCGCTCTACTTGTCCTGATGATTGTGGATGATAAGGACAGTGTAAATCCCACATAATGTAAATGACGCAGGCTCCATCTGGAGTAGGCCACAATCGTTCTTATCTTTAGCCCCTATCGGGTGTTCCTTCAATTCTTCTTTCTTCAAAGTTCTAATTGACCATGTCACCCCACCATCCTCAAAATGCAATGATGAATCTACTTGGATTAGAACGTCCATTCCCAAAAGGGGTTGATCTACTGGGCCTATCCAGACCGGCGTGGTTAGTTCATGTGGACCCAGCTCTATAAGTACCGGTGTTGTCCTTTTAATTTCCATTTTATGGCCTCCAACTCCATAGGCTGTACGTACCCTACCATCCAACGGCAAAAAGTTTCCATATTGTAGGGGTAAGCATGTTAATTCCGCCCCTGTGTCTAAAAGACAGTCCACATCCTTATCGCCCACCCTCACAGTTATATATAGCCCATCTTCCCTTTGTTGTATTAGTGCGAGGAGATGGACCAGGGTGGGCTCTAATCGTTTTTTGCTATCCCAAGTAACTCCTTCTGTTGTTGTATTGTCAGTCGCTTAAATGCTTCTATGAGGTCGTTATCTTGTGACAAGCCTGGCTTGTTGACTGAATTGTATCCCTGGCTGCGTCCTCTTCCCCAGCCATGACCTTTCTGTTTGGCCCTGCACGTCTTGGCCCAGTGACCTTCTTTCCCACAATAATGACATTTTTCGGGTAATTTTCCTAATGACTGTTTATCGGAATCCTGGGATTTCCATCCCATAGCCTGTACAGCTCGGACTTTAGCTCCCATATCCTGATCTAATTGGTTACATCGATCCACCAATGCTGCAAAGGTAGTTCCCCTACCTTCCCAGTCCGGTAACACTACCTTAAGCATTTTGGACAGTTCTGGATTTAGACCTGCCACGAAAGCTGCTTTCAGGGGTCCAAACACTTGTTCATCCATTTCCTCATCCATATTATTCATACCCGAATGTTCTAGCCACGTGCATCTAAACCGCTCGTCATACTCCAGGACCTCCTCTGTTCCTTTCTGTTGGCAGGCTACAATTTTTCCCCAGTCTGTCTTAGCTGGACTGAAGGCTTGCAGCCAGTGTTTAATCGCCTCCCATCCTGCGTCTAATTCTTGCTCATTCTGCCCCAAAGCTTCATCTACCTTGTCGTGCAATTTTCTTCCCTGTGTTTTTGGCACCATTATGGTCAAAATTTGCACTCCGTCCCAGGGATGAAGTTGATATATATTTTTTAAGCGGTCCAATTGGTCCCACGTTTTTACTCCCCCTTTCTTTGGATTGGGCAATTCCTTGGACCATTTATCAATTTTCTCTGGGTCTGCCGGATCATGAACTAAGTATTCTTCGTACACCCTTCTCTTTGTTTTTTTTGGTTCCGCCCTCATCCGCAGTCTCTTCTGATTTGACTACAACTCGTCTTTTTTTAAACGGGGCAAAGCGCACCCCTAATTCGTCATCCTCCGACACTGTATTGTCGGAGGATTCAGAATCCGTATCTATTCCTCGGTCGTGTCTTCGGGTTTGCGCTTTTAATTTATCCAAACATGGGTACCCTGGGAATTGATCAATACATTTTCCTTTTCCTATTACTGTCTCTTGACCTAATGATTTTTTCCATTCTTTAATTTCACCTTTAAGATCTTTAACTTCCGCTTCCAGCTTTTCAAGTTCAAGCTTTTTCTGTCGCAGCTGTGCACAAACTGCTTGCAATTGATCCTTTGTACTGGTCAGTTCTCGATCATGTTGGGAACGCATTATAATTTCATTCCGGTTTTGAATCTGGCCCATAACCGCTGGGGACCATCTAGTTCGCTCTTTATTTTTCATACGGGTCATTTTACCCCAGACCTTTTTAATCTCGTCCAAGGACCATTGTCCTTTGGAGGTTCTGTACTTTTGTTCGATCTTAATACAGGTTTTAGATAAGTTGAATTGTTGCTCTATGTATTCTTTCAACTGTTCGAGAATTAAATCTAGCGAAACTTCAGGTGGTGCTTGTCCACCTTTAACAGTTGTAGGCAATTCTTTGCTCTTATCTCCTGCTGCCATTTCTTTACTGGGGTTTCGAGTCGTAGGCTCTCTCGCCGATCAATAGGTCGGTGATTAATTAACTAACACACCGCCGAAGTTTAGACGTCTATGGGACCTCGAGCTGACTACCAACCGGAGGGTTCGCAAACCGGAGGCTTTCGGAATCGCGTAGAAGGAGAGGCGAATTTAGACTTTTGACCGAGGACTTTTTAAAAAGAGGTGTCCTTACCTCAATATGTAGGTCCGATGTCCAAAATTCGGTTTCTTTCCTCAGCGATCCTGTTCGCAGCGGCAAAATTGTTAGATCTCTTAATTTCCAATGAAATACGAACTCCGATTGTAGTTTTAACTTTTTAATCTTGGCAGAGAGCAATAACAAGTTCTTGGCTTTAAGCCAGGTCTTTGTTCTTCTGCCACCACATGGTCAAAATGGCTGTGTTTATACCGGGTTCAATTTACAGAAAAGAACTCGCCTTCTTTGACCTTATTGGCTCAATTAATAGTCTTTTAACGTTTTAATTGGCTCGTTACCAAAGGTCCGAAAATGTCAAGTTGATTGATGACTTAATGCAATGTGGCCTGTGTTTTTTCACAGCCTGCCTAAATGCAGCCTGGCTGTAGAGCTTGAATTCTCTATCACTTGTGAATGCTCATAATGCTTTGGCTTCAAATGAACAACAGACTTTCCTGTCTTGCTTTAAATGCTTGGAATCTGGATGGAGAGAACCATATTGTAGGCCTTCACTATGCTCACTGGTGCATAGAGATCTGCTCCCATGCAAATTGCTAGACATGCTGAGTGGATGCCTAGCAGCAGGCATGCATCTTACTGCTGTTTTTCAGGGCAAGGCTACATCAAGACTATCTTGCCCCCACTTAAATGAAAGTACTTGTACCAGAAAATGTAGCAACTACAGCTGCAGACTGGGCAGAACCTGTTGCAAGGCCATCTTGTGATCCAGTCCAAGGATATACTGGTCCTGAGATACTCCCATGGATGCATAGTAGTCAACCATGTCAATTACTCTTCCCACTGGGGGAAGTACTTAGAAGGATTATTACATTAGATTTGGGAAGCACATATTATAAATTGTCAGCAAGGTGAAGCACTGCGGTAAAACTGCCTCTGGATGCAAATAGTTTTGTTCTAACATAAAGACTTGCTTTTATCTAGCGCCTTTCATGACCATCATACGTCTCAAAGCGCTTTACAGCCAATGAAGTGCTTTTGAAGTGTAGTCACTGTTGTAATGTGGGAATATATCACCGATAGGTGCATTGGCCAGTATCTGTGCTCAGCTTTACCCGTGGCTTTTGAGAAGCTGTCATTAGTCAAGGTTGCAAAAGATCGTCTTTGTTTCCTATATTATGACAGTGAAGGTGTTGACGATGGTTTGGAGTTCGGCCTCCGATTGTACGCAGACGCATGCGTCGTCTGCATACAGTAATTCAATGACAGAGGGTGGGACGACCTTGGATCTGGCCTGGAGGCGGTGGAGGTTGAACAGTTTCCTGTTTGTTCTGTAGATTAGCTCCACTCTAGCGGGGAGCTTACTGAGGGTGAGATGGAGCATTACAACAAGGAAGATCGAGAAGAGCGTTGGTGCAATGACACAGCCTTGTTGATCCCGGTCCGAACGTGGATTGGGTCTGTGGTGGATCCGTTGGTCAGGATCACAGATTTCATGCCATCGTGAAGCAGGCCAAGGATGGTGACAAACTTTTGAGGGCAGCCGAATTTGAGGAGGACGCTCCATAATCCCCCACCGTTGATAGTGTCAAAGGCCTTTGTGAGGTCAAAGAAGGCCATGTACAGGGGTTGTTGCTGTTCCCTGCATTTCTCTTTGATTTGCCGCGCAGTGAAGATTATGTCCGTTGTACCCCTTAGTGGGCGGAATCTGCATTGCGACTCAGGGAGGAGCTCTTCAGCCACAGGGAGAAGGCAATTGAGTAAGATTCTTGCGATGACTTTCTCTGTGGCAGACAGCAGGGAAACTCCTCTATAATTACTGCAATCGGACTTGTCGTGTTTCTTGAAGGTGGTCAATATCCGTAAGACAAAGGTCCTCAATCAACCTGACCCCACCATACAGCACTGTCCCACTGATTGGACAATGTAGCCTTGGACAACGTGGACCATTTTCCATACCTTGGGAGCCCACTAGCAACAAGGGCAGATGTCGACGATGAGGTCCAACACTGCCTTCAGTGTGCCAGCGCAGCCTTCGGTCGCCTGAGGAAGAGAGTGTTTGAAGACCAGGACCTCAAACCTGGCACCAAGCTCATGGTCTGCAGAGCAGTAGTGATACACTGCCTCCAATATGCTTCAGAGACAGGGACTATGTACAGCAGGCACCTCAAAACACTGGAGGAAGTACCACCAACACTGCCTCCGCAAGATCCTGTAAATCCATTGGTAGGATAGGCGCACTAATGTCAGTGTTCTCGCTCAGATCAACATCCCCAGCATCAAAGCATTGACCACGCTCGATCAGCTCCATTGGACATTCGCATGCCCGATATGAGACTCCCAAAACAAGCGCTCTACTCGGAGCTTAGACACGGCAAGCAAACCCCAGGTGGGCAGAGGAAACTCTTCAAGGACACTCTCAAAACCTCCTTGAAAAAGTTCAATATCTCCACCGACACCTGGGAATCCCTGGCCCAAGATCGCTCAAAGTGGAGGAAAAGCATCTGGGATGGCGCCGACCACCTCGAGTCTCTTCACTGGGGGCAAGCTGTTGCCAAGTGTAGACAGTGGAAGGAGCGCACAGCAATCCAGGCGCCCCACCCACCCATCCCTCCAACCACCGTCTGGCCCACCTGTGACAGAGACTGTAGGTCCCGCATTGGACTCATAATTCACCTGAGAACTCACATTAGTGTGGAAGCAAGTCATCCTCGACTCCGAGGGACTGCCTAAGAAGAAGAAGAAGAAGAACAACAGTGACTACACGTCAAAAAGTACGTCATTGGCTGTAAAGCACTTTGGCATGTCCTGATGTCATGAAAGGCGCTATATGCATTAACCTGCTTGGTCCTGTTTTGCTGGCCACTGACCACAAGAACACGAATATAGTGGAACTCCTTGCAGTTCTTGAGCACTGTGGCATTGTGTTTTGGGGCTTAGATAGTTACATAGGTTCCATCAATAATGCCCTGAATATTGTGGAGTCTGACTGTAGAAAAGAGTTGGGAACTGGTGAAGGTGTTTGCTCTGGCGAACGCAGCATCCTTGAATTGCGTGGTCCACCTATGCATATTATGTGATGGTGCAGATATCCCCTATCGTAGCATGGAAGCATCCAGAATCAGTTAAGTTTCAGATGTTGGGTGATCTTTATAGCCACTGATTATTCTATTCGTGGAGGCTAGCTGCAGGCCCAGCAATGATGGGTGAATAAGTCTGTCGGCACAAGTCTGCCGAGGCCCTCCTGGTAAATCTCAGCCTGCAGACAATTCTCTTCAGACATTACCAATTAGGTGTGGATGACTCTGTAAACATGGCTGAAGGAGCATTGGCAGGTGTGGGCAGTTTATTTCTGTTATAAGCGCACCTCCCTCGCAACCCTTCTTGCATTCTCTTCATCCACCTCTAAAAAGCTCAAAGCGAGAGGTGGGCTAATTGCAAAAATCTAATTTAACCAGGTCCCTTTTAAGAATTCACTTCCTGCACCAGGCTTAAATGTTTCTGATTTTCACGTTCAGTATTTATGAGCGAGCGATGCGCACAGTGAGACCCGGTCACAGAGAGCAAGGTTTCATGTGTGACCTCATTTGAATAGAATTAGCATCAAATTGACGATTAAGATGATGCACTTGCACTTTCAGCGCAATAGCAATCTACATCAGTCAAAAAGGTCATCTGGGAATGTAGGCACAAGATGATTGGAGCGAGGACTAGTGATCTAATATCCCACCCAAATTCCCATTCTGTCTTCCCCTGTTCCATTTGCATGGACTGGAATTTCTACTCAAGACAGTAAAATAAAAAAAAACAGTGTACTGAGGTGACAGCCTCTTGATTTGTGATGCTGTGGTAATTTATATCAGCAAACTCAAGCAGTGCATCATCTCAGACTGTATTACAGTGTACAGACTTTGCCTAAGGGAACATAATGGATTTCAAGCTTCTGTGCACTCAGCGTAAGATAGCATAAGAAAATCTCAATCCAACATAAGAAAAGCCCATTAAGCTCACGATGTCGAGAGCCTGTGTAAGATTGCTCTATCATGAAATTCCCACTTGAGGCTGCCCTACTTTAGAGAAATTGGGGTAATTTTCCTGACTTTGCACTTTTCCTGTGGTGATCCTTAATTTAAATGATCAGAAAACCATGTGCAGTTTTGCACTCGCAACTCTTGGACTGTTTTCCCTCCCTTTGCAGGGGATTTTCCACCTGCTCTGTCATGTTCCTTACCCTGGCACTTGGGAGGTGACACGCGCTGTTAGCTATGGCTGCAAATCAGGCGGCATATCCCTTTAATTATGGAAACCCCCGCACTACAACCACTGCTGTGTAGGATGTAGGAATTACTATTTAACTCTGTAATTTTGTGAACTTACATAACCTTGCTTGAAGCAATTGAGTGTTCCAGGAACATTCCTGTGGCTAAATAATTTGTAACTTATGGGAAAAACAGATGGTCAGGGTGGGATTACTAAGGTGTGTTCACCCATCGTTGCTTTGCCCAAAAAACCACGAAGAATTTTATACACTACTTTAGCTCTAGTCTTGTATTTGGAGAGGTCCTTGTTAAATTAAGTCTGAATTAAAGAGGGCATTCCTTTTGGTGGGGCGATGTTAATATTTTCATCGTAAAGTCCTTTCCCATTCGTTTTTTTCTTTTCAAAGTTGTTTCATTTTATGAGCTGTGAGTAGAAATCACAACTTTCCCTCAATTTCCAGCAGTTGGGAGATGTGGGCATTCCCTCAGCTGGCAGGGAATTGCTCTGCTACTAGATATGGTAAGTCCGTCAATTGCTGGCTCTTATAGGAGCTCAAATCCACATCCTTATTGATCCTGGATGCTGATCCTTGTCAATGCTGCATTTTTAAATTGAATTTTAAGTCCAGGATTGGCATTGCTCATCCACGACTCCGGAATGAAAACTGTTTGCTGGTTTGACCAGTGTATTGATGAGCAGAACCCGGTAGGTGTCTGAACACTGAAGACAATTTGTGTTGGAGTTCCTGCTTTCCTGGTTCATTTAGAATCTGGCATAGTACTGAAGGCCAGCACGTCAAAGTGGATGAGCCGTACAGGCCTCCTGGTGGCTGAAAATGAACTCCACCAGTGCCTAGGGAGAGGAGGGGTGGGGTGCCCAAACTAAGAACTAGGCCTGAACATCCAAATAATGGGCAATTTAAAAAAAATCCTTAGAATGGCCAGTGGGAAGTCTATTATAGAATATGGAAATATTGCACTGGGGAAATGGGGTTTAATTTTCTGAGATGCTCAGTTGGGACTGAGCAAAAAGGAAGTTTACTCTGCATGTAGCAATGTTATATCTGACCTGAGAATGCTTAATGCTGACACAGAGCACAAAAAGTGCGTCAATATTCCATGTCCCAACACTGACCTTTCATCATGATGAGCACAAAAAAAATCTTGTTGGGAACACCCACAAGCATTATTTCGTTGGCTGGTATACCTTGCATCAGGGCCAGCTGCGTCCAAGCCAGCAATGGGAACAATGCAGTGATGGGCTCCAGAAACAGGCAGGGAGCTAAGCCCACTGTCAACCAGAACAAAATGGACGCCTCTCCACCAGCACCTATTTACGTTTGTGGCCGATGGCATTCACCTCCATTTAGGGAGAAAAAGCACTTCGGCTCTCTGGCAGCATCTACACTGCTCCATTTAGAATACGGAAACACGGTCGACTACATGCTTGCTGTTAGAGGCACTTCTACGGTATAAATGGTACATCAAGGATTACAAAACGTCAGATTGTTCATCATTTTTCTAACACTCTTTAATGTGATTGTGTCTGTCTAACAGATGGTTCCAGCTCATTTTTAACTTCAGACCCCTTTTGGCTGACCCTTAATATACCCTATGCTACACTTTACACACCCATGCAACTTTATAAGAAATGCTGCCATAAAGTTTATTTGGTACCATAGTAACAACCATCGGGTTGATTCATAGCTGTGGAATAAAACTGTGGTCAAAACAGTAACTGGCACTGTTGCCCAGCCATTTGTTTAATGAAATGTTTATAATTCACAAAATTACTTACCTGTTTGTTGTTTCCTTAGATTTCTCTTTTTGCGCTGCCTCAATTAGCTTTGAAAAGTTTAATCTGGACTCAAGTGAGCTGATACCAGCTGCTGGTGTGTGTGTGTGTGTGTGTGTTTTTAACAAAATAAGGTGTGTAAGTTCTAAAGTGCTCAGTTAAAGCTTGACTGATTTTTGTATGCATACCACACTTGAAAGTGAGTCACGTAATTATTTTGTCTGCTTTTCCTGAGTGATATACCCATGCCCCCCAGCTATGGGCAGCAGCTCTGGAACCTGTCTTTCCAGTAGATAAAGTAAAGCGAGAGTCACTTCTCTTGCTTGAAGTGATTCATCATATTTGCAACAAACCGCACCCCAAGAGGTTCAGCACACACACACACACACACACGCACACATGCAGTAGCTAACCGGTGGTGTGTTGAGGTTGTTTGCTTTCCCTGCCCTCCTCTCCCCCAAGAATTATTTTTAAGGACAAGGGCATGGATTGCAGGACTAGGCACAGAACTTCGCATGCCCAATGCACAGCGCTCCCAACTTTTGTGGCCTGGAAGGATTTCCGTGGCCACACTGCCATATGTGCTTTTCTCATTATAGCTGCAAGCACCATATAAATGCATGGTCACTGGTCGCAGGCAGATCTGATTATTCGGGAGAGGCAGTCTCTCCCACAGCATTGTTCAGCCATATAAAACGGGACCAAGACCGTCCCCATGTCATGATGACTGAGAGTTGACTTCTTAAAAGTATGTAGCCGTTGGTTGGAAAGTTCTGATTTTATTTTTATATTGCTTTATCTGCATTCTCAATGTTCAGTTACTTTTTGTTGCTGTTTCAGACCAGATTTGTTATATTGCAAGACTTTTATTTATGAATCGTTTTCATTAACAGCATGGTGACAAATTGAAGCCAACTTTTTTTTCCTCCTCAAACAGCCATAGCAGGATTTGAATCCACTTTATCTGGGTTGTTAGTCTTGACCTGTAACATAACCACTACACTATCAAACCTTTACACACTCTTTGGTATCTTATGGTTTCCCTCATGGCATGATGCCAGTCCCAGTCCAGTCATGTGCGGGGTGAGGTGGTGGAGCAAAAGCTAAATGTAACTTTAGGAACAGATTTTTTCAGGCTTAGAATTATTGACGTATAGATAGTCGGGCAACATGCAGTAAATAGCAACTCTGTTCAAGCATTCAAAAGGGAATTGGACCACTTCCTGATTCAGTAGAGTAAATGGTTTTGGGTTGATATCAGAAAAAGATGGAAAAAATAAATCAGATCATAGGAACAGGAGTCAGTCATTCAGCCCTTTGAGCCTATTCCGTCATCATCATCATTATAGGCAGTCCCTTGGAGTCGAGGATGATTTGCTTCCACACTAAAAATGAGTTCTCAGGTGACTGAAGAGTCCAATAAGGGACCTACAGTCTCTGTCACAGGTGGGACAGAGGGTGGTTGAAGGGACGGGTGGGTGGGGGGCCTGGGTTGCCGTGCTCTCCTTCCATTGTTTGCGCTTGGCTTCAGCTTGCTCTTTGGGCGAAGAGACTCGAGGTGTTCAGCACCTTCTCAGATGCTTTTCCTTCTCTTTGGCCAGGGATTCCAAGGTGTCGGTGGGGATGTTGCCCTTTTTCAAGGAGGCTTTGAGGGTGTCCTTGAAGCATTTCCTCTGCCCACCTGGGGCTCGATTGCCGTGTCGGAGCTCCAAGTAGAGCGCTTGCTTTGCGAGTCTCATGTCGGGCACGAGGACGCTGATCGAGAGTGGTCAATGCTTCAATGCTGGGGGCGTTGGCCTGAGCGAGAACACTGATGTTTGTTGCGCCTATCCTGCCAGTGGATTTGCAGGATCGTGCGGAGGCAGCATTGGTGGTACTTCTCCAGTGTTTTGAGATGCCTGCTGTATATAATCCATGAATCTGAGCCAGGGTATCACTGCAACCCTATAGACCATGAGCTAGGTGCCAGATTTTAGGGCCTGATCTTCAAAATCTCTCTTCCTCTATACCTTTGCTGACAGTAGGCTCCCGAACTATTCCACCATTCTATTAGATCACGGCAAGTCTGTACCTCAACTCATGTACCTACCTTTTCTCCATAACCCTTGATACCCATACCAAACAAAAATTTATCTATCTGAATCTTGAAAATTTTAATTGACTCAGCTTCACAGCATTTTGTGGGGAGAATTCCAGATTGATAGTGTTCTTTGTGTGGAAAAATGTTTACAATCTGGAAAGCACTGCTTGAAAAGGTGGTAGAAGCAGATTCAACTGTAACTTTCAAAAGAGAATTGAATATATACTTGAAAAGGAAAAATTATGCAGGGCTAAGGGGAAAGAGAAGGGGGGAAAGAGCAGTTTCTCTCTATCTACTCAGTCCAGACCCCTCATGATTTTAAACACCTCTACCTCTATGATTCATCTGGCAGGGGAATGGGAACCTGAGAACGAATTCAAAAGGGAAGGAAGTAAAGCTGAAATTGGATAGCAAGAATCTAGAAAACGAATCTGTAAGACAGAGGAAACAAGGGTTAGTAAGTAGTAATCAAGGAGATCTTCCTGCGCTAAATGGTATATACTTTAATGCAAGGAGTATAGCAAATAAGGCGGGTAAGCTAAGAGCACGGGTAGATACTTGGGAGTATGACATTATAGCCATTACAGAGATGTGGCTGAAAGAGGGGTAGGTTTGGCAGCTCAATATTACTGGTTACAGGATTTTTGGACAAGACAGAGTGGGGGGGTAAAAAAGATGGGGGGGCGGGGCGGTCACGGCATTGATTAAAGAAATTATTACAGCAGTGCAGAGGGATGATATGTTAGAGGGATCATTAAACGAGGCCATATGGGTCGAATTGAAAAATAAAAAAGGGGCGATCACAATGCTGGGCATTTATTATAGACCCCCAAACAGTGAAAGAGAGATAGAGGGGCAAATATGTCGGCAAATTCCTGTGAAGTCCAAAAATCATAGGGCAGTGATAGTAGGGGATTTTAACTATCCTAATATTGATTGGGACAAATATAGTGTGAAGGGTATAGAGGGTGCGGAATTCTTTAAATGCACTCAAGAGAGCTTTTTTAGTCAGTATGTAACAAGCTCGGCACAAGAGGGGGCGGTTTTGAATTTGGTTTTGGGGAATTAAGCTGGGCAGGTGGAAGGGGTATTAGTGGGAGAGCACTTGGGTGCCAGTGACCATAAGTCAGTTAGATTCAAGTTAGTTATGGATAAGGACAAGGATAGACCAGGAATAAAAGTCTCAAATTGGGGAAAAGCTAACTTTGCTAAGTTGAGGAGTGATTTGTCCACAGTGGACTGGAAACAGCTACTTGTAGCTAAATCAGTGTCAGAACAGTGGGAGGCATTCAAGGAGAGATCCGGAGAACTCAGGCCAAACATATGCCCTTAAAGACAAACGGTGGGAATAACAATTCTAGAGACCCCTGGATGTCTAGGGATTTACAGGGGAGGATAAAGAAAAAAAGGAAAGCTTATGTCATATACCAACGGCTAAATACTGTAGAATCGTTGGAGGAACAAAGAAAGTTCAGAGGTAAAATTAAAAAGGATATTAGGAATGCAAAGAGAGAGCATGAATAATTCTTGGCAAGTAAAATTAAGGAAAACCCAAAGATGTTCTATAAATATATTAAGAGCAAGAGAATAACTAAAGAAAGGGTAGGGTCTATTAGAGACCATGAGGGTAATCTTTGCGTGGAGGCGAAAGATGTTGGTATGGTTCTTAACGAATACTTTGCGTCTGTTTTCACAAAGGAAAGGGGTAATGCAGATACTGCTATCGAGGAGGAGTGTGGAATTCTGGATGAAATAAACATAGTGAGAGAGGCGGTATTAAAGGGTTTAGCAGCTTTGAAAGTAGATAGTGTTGGGACCCCAACTATTTACAATCTATATTAACGATTTGGAAGAAGGGACTGAGTGTAATGTAGCTTAGTTTGCTGATGATACAAAGATGGGAGGAAAAGCAATGTGTAAGGAGGACACTAAAAATCTGCAAAAGGACATAGACAGACTAAGTGAGTGGGCAAAAATTTGGCAGATGGAGTATAATGTTGGAAAGTGTGAGATCATGCACTTTGGCAGAAAAAAAATCAAAGAGCAAGTTATTATTTAAATGGAGAAAGATTGCAAAGTGCCGCAGTACAGCAGGACCTGGGGGTACTTGTGCATGAAACACAAAAGGATAGCATGCAGGTACAGCAAGTGATCAGGAAGTCCAATGGTATCTTGGCTTTTATTGCAAAGGGGATGGAGTATAAAAGCAGGGAAGTTGTTATGTATGCATGCTTGTATTGTTATATGATGTCTGTAACACTGAATGTACCTTTACACTGTACACACCTTACCTGTACACCAGAGGGTGCTGCTGCTGGAGACCTAAGGGTTACCTGCACACTGCAGGTAACCCAGTATAAAAGTGAGCTCACCTCTAGGTATCCTGACTTGAGGAGCTGCAAGTAAAGGACCACAGTCTTCACAGTTTGAGTACCTCATGGAGTCATTAACAAGGTGCCTACATATTTAATAACTGATGACGAGGTCACGAACTATACGCACAGCATGTCAAATCTCAGTAACTTTCAGCAATTCATTGATGGGGAAGCTTTTGTAGAAAGATTGGAACATTTCTTCATAGCCAACGATCTGGATGGGGGCACACTGGCTACACTACCGAACAAGCGCAGGGCCATCCTGCTCAGCAGTTGTGGGCCTACCATTCATTGTCTCGTCGGGGACTTACTAGCCCCTGCGAAGACAACCACAAGAGCTATGAGGAACTTGTAACAGTAATATAGGAGCAACTAAAACCAAAAGAAAGCATCCTCACAGCCAGGCACCGATTTTACACTTGCCGGCGACCTGAAGGCCAAGAAATTGCTAAGTATGATGCACATTTAAGAAGATTGGCTGCATCATGTGATTTTGGCAACCACCTTAACGAAGCACTAAGGGAAACATTTGTCATCGGAATCGGCTACGAGGGCCTCCTCCACAAACTGCTCTCTGCGGACATCACAGTCACCCTGCAGAAAGCAATTAATGTGAGCCAGGCCTACATGATTTCGGTTGGCGACTCCTGGCGAATACTGACCCAGGACTCTAAACCGACGAATGCCGTGCACCGAATGGCTACTTCTAAAGGCAGAGTCCCGCAACCCTGAGTCCGTCACATGGGGCAAATCGGCTGGCCCCTTGCTGGTGCTGTGGAGGAAACCACAGGGCCCACCAGCGCTGCTACTAAGACTATACCTGCAAAGGCTGCAAAGAGAAAGGGCACCTTCAGAGAATGTGCAGAAAAAGCTTTACTCACCAGGTCACCGAGAGTTGGCTGATCACCGGGGCTCTGACACAAATGAAGATGAAGCTGCTCAGCCCCTGGAAGAAGCGTATGGAATAATATATACCTGCTCCACCGAAAGTTCTCCATGGAAGATGGAAGTAGACATCGACGGAGTTCCAGTTTTAATGGAGATCGACACGGGGCGAGCCAATCCTTGATGAGCCAAACGACCTTTGAACAAATTTGGATAAATCCCGCCAATTGACCAAAACTCTTCTGTCCAAGCGAAGCTGCTCACCTACACCAAAGGTAAAATCCCAGTTGTTGGCAGCGTGGACGGCCAGGTCTCCCATGGCGGTGTGATGAACAAACTCTCCCTGTGGATCGTTGCCGGTGATGGTCCCATGCTGCTGAGAAGAAATTGGGTGAAGCCGGTCCAAGTTAGTCCAAGTGACGATGGCCTCCAGGCACCAGCAATTGACATCCCACGCAGCCCCAAAGATGGATCCATCGCTGCACCTAGAGATCCCACCGTCCAGCTCGACTGCGTGGCGACGACTCCACAACACCATGGCGAGATCTCGAGGACCGAAAGTCCAAACTTTACCTTCCGGGCCGGGGCAGGACTCCAAGAGATGATTATCGCCGAGAAAAGTGGAGTCCCGACGTCCATGGCCGAACCTGAGAAAGAAAAGACCTCCGCAGTCTAGCTGGAGGAGAGCCAGAAGATGGGTCCACGAGGAGAAGAATCTACAATCAAAATGGCCGCGACAAGACCACGAGGGGCAGCGTTGGAGGAGCGACACATGTCACCGAGTGGCGAATCGGATTGGAAAGCTCCCTTAAAGGAGACCGGTAACCAAAAAAATTTAAAGGGACAGTTTCAACTGAAAGATGACAAGGACTTTAAAGCTAAAAATGCAGTTAATGGGTGCAGGTATGATAATGTAACGAGGAATTGTAATGCCAGAGTAACTGATGTGAAAAATGAAATGAATGCTTGTGCAAGTAAGGTTAAGAACAAGCTTGTAATGTCTGATGATTATGATAGAAAGTTTGAATTGACTAATGTAACCATATACGGTGAGACCATGATACAAAAAAGTGATGCAAATGCTGTAATTAACAATGTAAAAATAGCTAATAATATAGGCTCGACTAATTGTGATCAGAGCCAATGTGTCATGTATACGGGTAGGACACTGTTAAAGGAAACTGGGTTCTACAGGGAAAATGTAAATGCTAGAGGAATCCCCCTGTGGGAGACCCCCAGGTCCAGCAGGCTACCAGACCATGTAGCCTGGAACTTTGGAACAAATGTGATGCCCCAGGAAGGGCTCACACATACCCAGTGGGAGCAGACCCACTACAGGGACAGTAGTCAATGGGCAGCACAGCCACCACCACTGGCAACATACCTCAGACTGGCCCTACACCCCCTGGCCACCAGGGCCAATACCAGGAGCGAAAGGCCAATACCCTCCAGCTTTCCTGGCAAACCCTGGGATGAACAGACTCATCCCAAATGGAGGACAAGGAGCCCACACAGTCCTATGGCCCTGCCCACCACCACGCACTTACAAACATCACCAAGTATGCAACCTACCCACTGCTGCACTGGCTACTCCACTCAGGCATCCCACAACAGTGACACCCACATGGTCTGTGTTTGAGAGGGGGAAATGTATGAGGCCAGCCTCAAGTACAGGGATCACACCTGGCACCCACACATAAGAACATAAGAACATAAGAACATAAGAATTAGGAACAGGAGTAGGCCATCTAGCCCCTCGAGCCTGCTCCGCCATTCAACAAGATCATGCCTGATCTGGCCGTGGACTCAGCTCCACTTACCCGCTCGCTCCTCATAACCCTTAATTCCCTTATTGGTTAAAAACCTATCTATCTGTGATTTGAATACATTCAATGAGCTAGCCTCAATTGCTTCCTTGGGCAGAGAATTCCACAGATTCACAACCCTCTGGGAGAAGAAATTCCTTCTCAACTCGGTTTTAAATTGGCTCACCCGTATTTTGAGGCTGTGCCCCCTAGTTCTAGTCTCCCCGACCAGTGGAAACAACCTCTCTGCCTCTATCTTGTCTATCTCTTTCATTATTTTAAATGTTTCTATAAGATTACCCCTCATCCTTCTGAACTCCAACGAGTAAAGACCCAGTCTACTCAATCTATCATCATAAAGTAACCCCCTCATCTCCAGAATCAGCCTAGTGAATTGTCTCTGTACCCCCTCCAAAGCTAGTATATCCTTCCTTAAGTAAGGTGACCAAAACTGCACGCAGTACTCCATGTGCGGCCTCACCAATACCCTGTACAGTTGCAGCAGGACCTCCCTGCTTTTGTACTCCATCCCTCTCGCAATGAAGGCCAACATTCCATTCGCCTTCCTGATTACCTGCTGCACCTGCAAACTAACTTTCTGGGATTGGAAGTCGGAATCCGCTAAGGAGTGTGTAACAACTCACCTGTCGAATCAACTAGCCCTGAAAATGGATGGCGCTGGAGCGTCGGGCCCATACCCGGCCGTCGCCGGCAATGGAGAGCCCGCGGGGGCTAGGCCGCGACGAGTAGGAGGGCCGCTGCGGTGAGCACGGAAGCCCAGGGCGCGGGCCCGGGTGGAGCCGCCGCAGGTGCAGATCTTGGTGGTAGTAGCAAAAACTCCAAAAGAGTTTCATGCACAAGGACCCCCAGGTCCCTCTGCACCGCAGCATGTTGTAATTTCTCCCCATTCAAATAATATTCCCTTTTACTGTTTTTTTTTCCAAACTGGATGACCTCACATTTTCCGACATTGTATTCCATCTGCCAAAACTTAGCCCATTCGCTTAACCTATCTAAATCTCTTTGCAGCCTCTCTGTGTCCTCTACACAACCCGCTTTCCCACTAATCTTTGTGTCATCTGCAAATTTTGTTACACTATACTCCGTCCCCTCTTCCAGGTCATCTATGTATATTGTAAACAGTTGTGGTCCCAGCACCGATCCCTGTGGCACACCACTAACCACCGATTTCCAACCCGAAAAGGACCCATTTATCCCGACTCTCTGCTTTCTGTTAGCCAGCCAATTCTTGATCCATGCTAATACATTTCCGCTGACTCTGTATACCTTTATTTTCTGCAGTAACCTTTTGTGTGGCACCTTATCGAATGCCTTTTGGAAATCTAAATACACCACATCCATTGGTACACCTCTATCCACCATGCTCATTATATCCTCAAATAATTCCAGTAAATTAGTTAAACATGATTTCCCCTTCATGAATCCATGTTGCGTCTGCTTGATTGCACTATTCCTATCTAGATGTCCCGCTATTTCTTCCTTAATGATAGCTTCAAGCATTTTCCCCACTACAGATGTTAAACTAACCGGCCTGCCTTTTGTCTGCCCCTTTTTTAAACAGAGGCGTCACATTAGCTGCTTTCCAATCCGCTGGTACCTCCCCAGAGTCCAGAGAATTTTGGTAGATTATAACTTCCGCCATCTCTTTTAATACCCTGGGATGCATTTCATCAGGACTAGGGGACTTGTCTACCTTGAGTCCCATTAGCCTGTCCAGCACTACCCCCCTAGTGATAGTGATTGTCTCAAGGTCCTCCCTTCCCACATTCCCGTGACCAGCAATTTTTGGCATGGTTTTTGTGTCTTCCACTGTGAAGACCGAAGCAAAATAATTGTTTAAGGTCTCAGTCATTTCCACATTTCCCATTATTAAATCCCCCTTCTCATCTTCTAAGGGACCAACATTTACTTTAGTCACTCTTTTCCGTTTTATATATCAGTAAAAGCTTTAACTATCTGTTTTTATGTTTTGCGCAAGTTTACTTTCGTAATCTATCTTTCCTTTCTTTATTGCTTTCTTAGTCATTCTTTGCTGACGTTTAAAATTTTCCCAATCTTCTAGTTTCCCACTAACCTTGGCCACCTTATACGCATTGGTTTTTAATTTGATACTCTCCTTTATTTCCTTGGTTATCCATGGCTGGTTATCCCTTCTCTTACCGCCCTTCTTTTTCACTGGAATATATTTTTGTTGAGCACTATGAAAGAGCTCCTTAAAAGTCCTCCACTGTTCCTCAATTGTGCCACCGTTTAGTCTGTGTTCCCAGTCTACTTTAGCCAACTCTGCCCTCATCCCACTGTAGTCCCCTTTGTTTAAGCATAGTACGCTCATTTGAGACACTACTTCCTCACCCTCAATCTGTATTACAAATTCAACCGTACTGTGATCACTCATTCCGAGAGGATCTTTTACTGGGAGATCGTTTATTATTCCTGTCTCATTGCACAGGACCAGATCTAAGATAGCTTGCTCCCTTGTAGGTTCTGTAACATACTGTTCTAAGAAACAATCCTGTATGCATTTTATAAATTCCTCCTCCAGGCTACCCCGTGCGATTTGATTTGACCAATCGATATGTAGGTTAAAATCCCCCATGATTACTACCATTCCTTTTTCACATGCCTCCATTATTCCCTTGATTATTGTCCGCCCCACCGTGAAGTTATTATTTGAGGGCCTATAAACTACACCCATCAGTGACTTTTTCCCCTTACTATCTCTAATCTCCACCCACAATGATTCAACATTTTGTTCATTGGAGCCAATATCGTCTCTCACAACTACCCTGATATAATCCTTTATTAACAGAGCTACCCCACCTCCTTTCCCTTCTTGTCTATCTTTTCGAATTGTCAGATACCCCTATATGTTTACCGCTTGGCCTCTCTGCAACCACGTTTCTGTAATGGCCACCAAATCATACCCATTTATAATGATTTGTGCCGTCAACTCATTTACTTTATTTCAAATGCTGCGTGCATTTAGGTCGAGTGTTTTAATACTAGTTTTTAAATCATGATTTTTAGTTTTGACTCCTCCTGCAGCCCCTTTATATTCATACATATTGTCCCTTCCTATCACCTTGTGGTTTACACTTACCCCAGTGCTACTCTGCTCTGTTGCCTCCTGCCTTTTGCATTCTTTCTTGGGGTCCTATTCATCTGAGCTCACACCCACTCTAACTAGCTCAGAGCCCTCACCATAGCCCTCCACTGATCACCTCCTCAGGTCATGACAATAAGGACTTGAAAAATGCTTATGGGGGAGTGTTGTTATGTATTCATGCTTGTATTGTTATATGATGTCTGTAACACTGAATGTACCTTTGCACTGTACACACCTTAACTGTACACAAGAGGGTGCTGCTGCTGGAGACCTAAGGGTTACCTGTACACTCAGTATAAAAGGGAGCTCACCTCTAGGTATCCTGACTCGAGGAGCTGCAAATAAAGGACCACAGTCTTCACAGCTTGAGTACCATGTCCCTGCCTCATGGAGTCATCAACAAGGTGCCTGCATACTTAATAGAAGTCTTGCTACAGCTATATAAGGTATTGGTGAGGCCACACCTGAATTACTGTGTGCAGTTTTGGTTTCCATATTTACGAAAGGATATAGTTGCTTTGGAGGCAGTTCAGAGAAGGTTCACTAGATTGATTCCAGGGATAAGGAGGTTGACTTATGAGGAAAGGTTGAGTAGGTTCGGCCTTTACTCATTGGAATTCAGAAGAAGGAGAGGTGATCTTATCGAAACGTATAAGATTATGAGGGGGCTTGACAAGTAGATGCAGAGAAGATGTTTCCACTGATGGGGAAGACTAGAACTAGAGGGCATGATCTTAGAATATGGGGCCACTCATTTAAAACAGAGATGAGGAGAAATTTCTTCTCTCAGAGGGTTGTAAATCTGTGGAATTCGCTGCCGCAGAGAGGCTGGAACATTGAATAAATTTAAGACAGAAAATTACAGTTTCTTAAACAATAAGGGGGTAAGGGGTTCCGGGGAGTGGGCGTGGAAGTGGAGCTGAATCCATGATCAGATCAGCTATGATGTTATTGAATGGCAGAGCAGGCTCGAGGGGCTGTATGGCCTACTCCTGTTCCTATTTCTTTTGTTATGTTCTTATAATCCCCAGGCCCGGATGAAATGCATCCCAGGCTGTTGAGCGAAGTAAAGGAGGAAATAGCAGAGGCCTTGACCATCATTTTTCAGTCCTCTTTGTGTTGTGCATGATGCTGGAGGAATGGAGGACTGCTAATGTGGTATCCTTTTTTAAGAAGGGAGAAAGGGATAGGCCGTGTAATTACAGGCGTGTCAGCCGAACCTCAGTGGTGGGAAAATTATTGGAAAAAATCCTGAAAGACAAGATAAATCTATATTTAGAAAGGCAAGGATTAATTAGGGACAGCCAGCACAGATTTGTTCAGGGAAGATCGTGTTTGACTAACCTGATTGAACTTTTTGAGGAGATAACCAGGAGGGTTGATGAGGGTAGTGCACACGATGTTGTGTATATGGACTTTAAGAACGTTTTTGATAAGGTCCCACATGGCAGACTGGTCACAAAGGTTAAAGCCATGGGATCCAGGGCAAGTTGGCAAGTTGGATCCAAAATTGGCTTAGAGGTAGGAAGCAAAGGGTGATGGTTGATGGAGGTTTTTGTAACTGAAGGATGTTTCCAGTGGGGTTCCGCAGGGCTCAGTACTGGGTCCCTTGCTTTTTGTGGTATACATCAATGATTTAGATTTGAACATAGGGAGTATGATTAAGAAGTTTGCAGATGACACTAAAATTGGCTGTGTGGTTGATACTGAAGAGGAAATTCATGGGCTGCAGGAGGCTATCAATCCACTGGTCAGGTGGGCAGAGCAGTGGCAAATGGAATTTAATTCAGAGAAGTGTGAGGTAATGCACTTGGGGAGGGCTAATAGGGACAGGGTATACACATTAAACGGTAGGCCACTTAAGAGTGTAGATGAACAAAGGGACCTTGGAGTGCTGGTCCACAGATCCCTGAAAGTAGCAGGCCTGTTGGATAAGGTGGTTAAGAAGGCAGATGGAATGCTTGCCTTTATAGGCCCAGGCAGCAGGGAGGTTATGCTTAAATTGTATAATACTCTGGTTAGGCCACAGCTGGAGTACTGCGTGCAGTTCTGGCCACCGTATTAGAGGAAGTACGTGAATGCACTAGAGAGGGTGCAGAGGAGATTTACTGGTATGCTGCCTGGAATGGAGAATCTTAGCTATGAGGAAAGATTGGATAGGCTGGGTTTGTTCTCATTGGAACAGAGGAGACTGAGAGGAGACCTCATTGAGGTGTATAAAATTTTGAGGGGCCTGGATATAGTGGATAGCAGGGGCCTATTTCCCTTGGTGGAGGGGTCAATTACGATGGGGTATAGTTTTAAGGTGGTTAGTGGAAGGTTTAAAGGGGATTTGAGGGAAGGCTTCTATAAGCAGAGGGTTGTGGGGGTCTGGAACTCGCTGCCTGGAAGGGTGGTGGATGCAGAAACTCTCACCACATTTAAAAGGTGCTTGGATGGGCACTTGAAGTGCCGTAACCTGCAAGGTTACCTAGAGCTGGTAAGTGGGATTAGACTGGATAACCTCTTGTTGTCTGGCACAGATACGATGGTAAGTACTGCAGGGAATCTAATACGGCCAGGGTGATCTCCTGGACTAGTTTTGATCGCCTGGATGGGTCGGAGAGGAATTTTCCCAGATTTTGTTCCCCAATTGGCCTGAGTTTTTTTACCTGTTTTTTCCCCTCTCCCAGGAGATCACATGGCTCCAGTTGGGGTGGAGTGTCGAATGTTTCAGTGTAAGGGCTGCCGCAGTTGTGTGGGGCGGACTGGTTGGGTCGGATGCGCTTTACCTTTCTGCCATTGTTCATTTTCATAGGTTTATATGTAACCTTCAGGGCTGCTGACCGAGGGCCTTGTGGCTGTTTGTTGGCCGGCGCGGGCACTATGGGCTGAAATGGCCTCCTTCTGCACTGTAGATTTCTATGTTTTTATGTTTCTATATTGGTGGCCTTACCGCCCACTGCCGCTTGTTGCCGCTGACTGCTGCCGAGTTTTGCTGCCGGTTTCTCCTCTTTGCAATTTTCCACTTGGGCTGGAGCCGTCGGGAGGGGAGTACCGCCGGGGACTGCCCACTTATGCCCTCTGGTAGCCAAGTAGTGTAAGTGGCCACCTGCCCGCCGAGCTGCCAGATTGGTGCAGGCGGGAGTCGGCGCCAGCAGGGGGAGGCTGGTCTAACCCCGACGTAAGTATGAAAAACGTTAAAAAAAAGGTTAGTGAACACATGTAAAAAAAATGTTTTACAGTGACTTACCTGGATCGGATCCCCTGAAGATGTTGCAGCGTTTGTTTTTGCTATGATTTTTATTTTCAGGTTTTCCACCCTCCCTGGATCCAACCCCATCCTCGGCAACACTTGGGCAGCAAGCACATTTGCCGCCGAGATTGAGAGCTCCCACCCGCTGCCGCCCAGATTGACGGCCTAAGCCAGTGTTTGGCCGCCGCACGGTACTGCCACCTCTTTTAGAGGAATCTTCCAGGCAAAGTATCGCTCAGTCTCTCGGCGGCTATCATTGGTCCTTTGCGCAGCATTTGGGCGGTCCTTGGCTTCGACCAAGCTCGGGCCCTATGATTCTATGCTGGAAGCTGGCCGCCCGCCTGGAAGTGCTTACCACTGCCATTGCCGCTCCTCCTGGGAACTAACGGCGCGGTCTCCAGTCGTCTTAGATAACCCTTGCCACTGGACCAAGACCGAGCTCTGTCAAGCCTGTGTGATGGCTGGTGTGCAACGGCCACCACACATTAAAAAAATCCATGCACAGGTATCTTCCACCCTTCAGGATGTATTTCGGGATCTGGAATATTAGGTTCTTCATTGAAAATCCAGCCCAATGTGCATTGACATTAGATGGGGGCAGAATCAGGCTCAGCTGCGATGCCTTCCATTCTCGAATGGCTTGCTGAGCTGTCTAGGCTTACACATGTAGAGTGGTCACTTGGTTACTGTAGCGTGGAGGCCCCGACCTACGTGAGAACACCAGCGGTATGTCGGGGCCATAAAAGGAGCAGCGTGGAGGCCTCAGGAGCAGCGCGAGCTAGTGCAGGAAGGCGACTGCAGCAAAGAGTGACGTCATCAAGGTCCAGGTCGGTGATTGGAGTGTGGGCAGATACAGCAGGAGCGGCGAGGTCGGGCCGAAGGAGCGGCGAGAGACTGTAGAGAGACATGATCGAGGCCCAGGACAGGCGTGAGTTCGGGGCCTGGGGCCCAGGGGCCAGCCCATACTGTGATATGTGTGGGCACCACGTCCGTGCAGCAGAGCTGGTCTCCAGTCGTCTTGGTAAACCCTTGCCACTGGACCAAGACCTAGCTCTGTCAAGCCTGTGTGATGGCTGGTGTGCAACGGCCACCACACGGTAAAAAAATCCACGTACAGGCATCTTCCACTCTTCAGGATGTATTTCAGGATCTGGAATATTAGGTCCTTCATTGAAGCACCTGTGAACTCATCCCTTTTTGGCGTGGAAGCAAGTCATCCTCGTTTGATAGACTGCCTATAATGATGAATGTACTGGAGGGTTGTCAGAGCCTATGGAATTGTGTGCGAGCGGGAGACAGGGATTTCAGGCATGAGTTTAGGTGCGGGAGTGGGTGTGGGTTGCGGGTGGGCGAGGCTGGGTGGGAGCATTGTTCAGGGTGTTCAAATATCCCCTGAAATTTCTGAGTTTTTTTATGCAGACCACTCATTCTTTCACAAGAATGTGCCTCGGATTCCTGAATCGAACTCAGAAAAAACGGATGTTTTCCCAGAGCTAGTTAATTCTGCAATTTGACCAGGGAAAACTGATGAAACATAGAAACATAGAAACATAGAAAATAGGTGCAGGAGTAGGCCATTCGGCCCTTCGAGCCTGCACCACCATTCAATGAGTTCATGACTGAACATACAACTTCAGTACCCCATTCCTGCTTTCTCGCCATACCCCTTGATCCCCCGAGTAGTAGTAACTATATCCAACTCATTTTTGAATACATTTAGTGAATTGGCTTCAACAACTTTCTGTGGTAGAGAATTCCACAGGTTCACCACTCTCTGGGTGAAGAAGTTTCTCCTCATCTCGGTCCTAAATGGCTTACTCCTTATCCTTAGACTGTGACCCCTGGTTCTGGACTTCCCGAACATCGGGAACATTCTTCCTACATCTAACCTGTCTAAACCTGTCAGAATTTTAAATGTTTCTATGAGATCCCCTCTCATTCTTCTGAACTCCAGTGAATACAAGCCCAGTTGATCCAGTCTTTCTTGATATGTCAGTTCCGCCATCCCAGGAATCAGTCTGGTGAACCTTCGCTGCACTCCCTCAATAGCAAGAATGTCCTTCCTCAAGTTAGGAGACCAAAACTGTACACAGTACTCCAGGTGTGGCCTCACCAAGGCCCTGTACAACTGTAGCAACACCTCCCTGCCCCTGTACTCAAATCCCCTCGCTATGAAGGCCAACATGCCATTTGCTTTCTTAACCGCCTGCTGTACCTGCATGCCAACCTTCAATGACTGATGTACCATGACACCCAGGTCTCGTTGTACCTCCCCTTTTCCGAAACTGTCACCATTCAGATAATAGTCTGTCTCTCTGTTTTTACCACCAAAGTGGATAACCTCACATTTATCCACATTATACTTCATCTGCCATGCATTTGCCCACTCACCTAACCTATCCAAGTCACTCTGCAGCCTCATAGCATCCTCCTCGCAGCTCACACTGCCACCCAACTTAGTGTCATCCGCAAATTTGGAGATACTACATTTAATCCCCTCGTCTAAATCATTAATGTACAATGTAAACAGCTGGGTCCAAGCACAGAACCTTGCGGTACCCCACTAGTCACTGCCTGCCATTCTGAAAAGTATCCATTTACTCCTACTCTTTGCTTCCTGTCTGACAACCAGTGCCAACCAGGACTTGGATTTGCAGTTCTAAATGTTCATGTGGATATTCCAGTGACCTGCAGCAAAGTTATTGGTAGACCTGTGACACACAAGTGCCTGGACTTGGTGCTTTTGAGTTTTGGTTTGATAAGACTGCTTTTTTTCTTTTCATTTGTTTTATTTGGATTGTTACATTAGTGGCAGCAATAATGTTTCTATTTGAAACTTTAGAAGTGATTTTGTTCGGTCTGGCAAGCTAATATCCAAAGATCCACAGCCCTCCCCTCACCCTCTCATTCACGCCGCCTCACCCCCACTCCCTCAATACCAGCCCTCCCCTCACCCCCAGCCCTCCCCTCACCCCTCATCCCCACCCCATCACCCTTGCCCCTTCACCCCAGCCCTTCCCTCACCCCCACACCCTAACCCCAGCCCTCCCCTCACCTCCTTCCCCTCACCTCCAGCCCTCCCCTCACCGTAGCCCCCTCATCTCCAGCCCTCCCCTCACCCACACCCCCTCACCTCCAGCCCTCCCCTCACCCCCAGCACTCCCCTCACCCCAGCCCTCCCCTCACCCCAGCTCTTCCCTCACCCCCACCCCCTCACCCCCAGCCCTCCCCTCACGCCCAACCCCCTCACCTCCAGCCCTCCCCTCACCCCAGCCCTCCCCTCACCTCCAGCCCCCCCTTCACCCCCGCCTCCTCACCCCCAGCCCTCCCCTCACCTCCGTCCCCTCACCTCCAGCCCTCCCCTCACCCCTGCCCCCTCATCTCCAGCCCTCCCCTCACACCCACCCTCTCACCTCCAGCCATCCCTCACCACCAGCCCTCCCCTCACCCCAGCCCTTCCCTCACCCCCACCCCCTCACCCGCAGCCCTCCCCTCACCCCCACCTCCTCACCTCCAGCCCTCCCCTCACCCCAGCCCTCCCCTCACCTCCAGCCCTCCCTTCACCCCCGCCCCCTCACCCCAGCCCAACCCCTCACCCCCAACTCCTCACCCCAGCCCAACCCCTCACCCCCAACCCCTCACCCCAGCCCTCCCCTCACCCCCACCCCCTCACCACCAGCCCTCCCCTCACCACAGCCCTCCCCTCACACCCACCCCCTCACCCCAGCCCTCCCCTCACCCCTGCCCCCTCATCTCCAGCCCTCCCCTCACACCCACCCTCTCACCTCCAGCCATCCCCTCACCACCAGCCCTCCCCTCACCCCAGCCCTTCCCTCAACCCCACCCCCTCACCCCAGCCCTCCCCTCACCCCTGCCCCCTCATCTCCAGCCCTCCCCTCACACCCACCCTCTCACCTCCAGCCATCCCCTCACCACCAGCCCTCCCCTCACCCCAGCCCTTCCCTCACCCCCACCCCCTCACCCCCAGCCCTCCCCTCAACCCCACCCCCTCAACTCCAGCCCTCCCCTCACCCCAGCCCTCCCCTTACCTCCAGCCCTCAATTCACCCCCGCCCCCTCACCCCAGCACAACCCCTCACCCCCAACCCCTCACCCCAGCCCTCACCTCACCCCCACCCCCTCACCACCAGCCCTTCCCTCACCCCAGCCCTCCCCTCACCCCCACCCCCTCACCCCAGCCCTCCCCTCACCCACAGCCCTCCCATCACCACCACCCCCTCACCCCCAGCCCTCCCCTCAATCCCAGCCCTCCCCTCACCCCCAGCCCTCCCTTCAATCCCAGGCCTTCCGTCACCCGCCCCTTTCCCCCACTCCTCCTCTCACCTCTGCCCCCTCACCCCCAACACTCACCCCAACCCCAAACCCCTGCCCCCTCGTTCCAAATTGTCCCCTCACCCCCAGCCCTCCCCTAACCACTGTACCCTCACCCCCAGCCCTCCCCTCACACCCACCCCCTCACCTCCAGCCATCCCCTCACCCCCAGCCCTCCCCTCACCCCAGCCCTTCCCTCACCCCCGTCCCCTCACCCCAGCCCAACCCATCACCCCCAACCCCTCACCCCAGCCCTCCCCTCACTCCCACCCCCTCACCACCAGCCCTCCCCTCACCCCAGCCCTCCCCTCACCCCCATCCCCACCCCAGCCCTCCCCTCACCTCCGCCCCCTCACCTCCAGCCCTGCAATCACCCCCACCCCCTCACTTCCAGCCCTCCCCTCACCCCCAGTCCTCCCCTCACCCCAGCCCTTACCTCCCCCCACCCCCTCACCCCCAGCCCTGCCCTCACCGCCAGCCCCCTCACCTCCAGCCATCCCCTCACCCCCAGCCCTCACCTCACGCCAGCCCTCCCCTCACCCCCACCCCCTCACCCCCAGCCCTCCCCTCACCCCAACCCCTCACTCCAGCCCTCCCATCACCCCCACCCCCTCAACCCCAACCCTCCCCTCACCCTAGCCCTCCCCTCACCCCCACCCCCTCACCCCAGCCCTTCCCTCACCCCCACCCCCTCACCCCAGCCCTCCCCTCACCTTCGCCCCCTCACCTCCAGCCCTCCCCTCACCCCCACCCCCTCACCTCCAGCCCTCCCCTCACCCCCAGCACTCCCCTCACCCCAGCCCTCCCCTCACCTCCAGCCCTCCCTTCACCCCCGCCCCCTCACACCAGCCCAACCTCTCACCCCCAACCCCTCACCCCAGCCCTCCCCTCACCCCCACCCCCTCCCTCACCCCAGCCCTCCCCTCACCCCCACCCCCTCATCCCAGCCCTCCCCTCACCCCCAACCCCTCACCCCAGCCCTCCCCTCACCTTCGCCCCCTCACCTCCAGCCCTCCCCTCACCCCCACCCCCTCACCTCCAGCCCTCCCCTCACCCCCAGCCCTCCCCTCACCCCAGCCCTTACCACCCCCCCACCCCCTCATCCCCAGCCCTCCCCTCATCCCCACCCCCCTCACCTCCAGCCATCCCCTCACCCCCAGCCCTCCCCTCACCCCAGCCCTCCCTTCACCCCCGCCCCCTCACCCCAGCCCTCCCCTCACCCCAACCCCTCACTCCAGCCCTGCCCTCACCCCACCCCCTCAACCCCAGCCCTCCCCTCACCCTAGCCCTCCCCTCACCCACACCCCCTCACCCCAGCCCTCCCCTCTCCCCCACCCCCTCACCCCCAGACCTCCCCTCACCCCCACCTCCAGCCCTCCCCTCACCCCCACCCCCTCACCACCAGCCCACCCCTCACCCCAGCCCTCCCCTAACCCCCACCCCCTTACCCCAGCCCTTCCCTCACCCCCACCCCCTCACCCCAGCCCTCCCCTCACCTTCGCCCCCTCACCTCCAGCCCTCCCCTCACCCCCACCCCCTCACCTCCAGCCCTCCCCTCACCCCCAGCACTCCCCTCACCCCAGCCCTCCCCTCACGTCCAGCCCTCCCTTCACCCCCGCCCCCTCACACCAGCCCAACCCCTCACCCCCAACCCCTCACCCCAGCCCTCCCCTCACCCCCACCCCCTCCCCTCACCCCAGCCCTCCCCTCACCCCCACCCCCTCATCCCAGCCCTCCCCTCACCCCCACCACCTCACCCCAGCCCTCCCCTCACCTTCGCCCCCTCACCTCCAGCTCTCCCCTCACCCCCACCCCCTCACCTCCAGCCCTCCCCTCACCCCCAGCCCTCCCCTCACCCCAGCCCTTACCACCCCCACCCCCTCATCCCCAGCCCTCCCCTCATCCCCACCCACCTCACCTCCAACCATCCCCTCACCCCCAGCCCCTCCCCTCACCCCAGCCCTCCCTTCACCCCCGCCCCCTCACCCCAGCCCTCCCCTCACCCCAACCCCTCACTCCAGCCCTGCCCTCACCCCACCCACTCAACCCCAGCCCTCCCCTCACCCCCAGCCCTCCCCTTCAATCCCAGGCCTTCCGTCACCCGCCCCTTTCCCCCACTCCTCCTCTCACCTCTGCCCCCTCACCCCCAACACTCACCCCAACCCCAAAGCCCTGCCCCCTCGTTCCAAATTGTCCCCTCACCCCCAGCCCTCCCCTAACCACTGTACCCTCACCCCCAGCCCTCCCCTCACACCCACCCCCTCACCTCCAGCCATCCCCTCACCCCCAGCCCTCCCCTCACCCCAGCCTTCCCTCACCCCCGCCCCCCTCACCCCAGCCCAACCCCTCACCCCCAACCCCTCACCCCAGCCCTCCACTCACTCCCACCCCCTCACCACCAGCCCTCCCCTCACCCCAGCCCTCCCCTCACCCCCATCCCCACCCCAGCCCTCCCCTCACCTCCGCCCCCTCACCTCCAGCCCTGACCTCACCCCCACCCCCTCACTTCCAGCCCTCCCCTCACCCCCAGTCCTCCCCTCACCCCAGCCCTTACCTCCCCCCACCCCCTCACCCCCAGCCCTGCCCTCACCCCCACCCCCCCTCACCTCCAGCCATCCCCTCACCCCCAGCCCTCACCTCACCCCAGCCCTCCCCTCACCCCCACCCCCTCACCCCCAGCCCTCCCCTCACCCCAACCCCTCACTCCAGCCCTCCCCTCACCCCCACCCCCTCAACCCCAACCCTCCCCTCACCCTAGCCCTCCCCTCACCCCCACCCCCTCACCCCAGCCCTTCCCTCACCCCCACCCCCTTACCCCAGCCCTCCCCTCACCTTCGCCCCCTCACCTCCAGCCCTCCCCTCACCCCCACCCCCTCACCTCCAGCCCTCCCCTCACCCCCAGCACTCCCCTCACCCCAGCCCTCCCCTCACCTCCAGCCCTCCCTTCACCCCCGCCCCCTCACACCAGCCCAACCTCTCACCCCCAACCCCTCACCCCAGCCCTCCCCTCACCCCCACCCCCTCCCTCACCCCAGCCCTCCCCTCACCCCCACCCCCTCATCCCAGCCCTCCCCTCACCCCCACCCCTCCCCTCTCACCTTCCGCCCCCTCACCTCCAGCCCTCCCCTCAGCCCCACCCCCTCACCTCCAGCCCTCCCCTCACCCCCAGCCCTCCCCTCACCCCAGCCCTTACCACCCCCCACCCCCTCATCCCCAGCCCTCCCCTCATCCCCACCCCCCTCACCTCCAGCCATCCCCTCACCCCCAGCCCTCCCCTCACCCCAGCCCTCCCTTCACCCCCGCCCCCTCACCCCAGCCCTCCCCTCTCCCCCACCCCCTCACCCCCAGACCTCCCCTCACCCCCACCTCCAGCCCTCCCCTCACCCCCACCCCTCACCACCAGCCCACCCCTCACCCCAGCCCTCCCCTCACCCCCACCCCCTCACCCCAGCCCTCCCCTCACCCCGACCCCCTCACCCCAGCCCTCCCCTCACCTTCGCCCCCTCACCTCCAGCCCTCCCATCACCCCACCCCCTCACCTCCAGCCCTCCCCTCACCCCCAGCCCTCCCCTCACCCCAGCCCTTACCTCCCCCTCAGCCCCAGCCCCCCCCTCACCCCACCCTCCTCACCTCCAGCCATCCCCTCACCCCCAGCCCTCCCCTCACCCCAGCCCTCCCTTCACCCCCGCCCCCTCACCCCAGCCCTCCCCTCACCCCAACCCCTCACTCCAGCCCTCCCCTCAACCCCACCCCCTCAACCCCAGCCCTCCCCTCACCCCAGCCCTCCCCTCATCCCCACCCCCTCACCCCAGCCCTCCCCTCACCCCCAGCCCTCACCTCACCCCAGTCCTCCCCTCACCCCCACCCCCTCACCCCCAGCCCTCCCCTCACCCCCACCCCCTCACCGCCAGCCCTCCCATCACCCCAGCCCTCCCCTCAGCCCAGCCCTCCCCTCACCCACAGCCCTCCCTTCAGCCCCGCCCCCTCACCCCAGCCATCCTCTCACCCCCAACCCCTCACTCCAGCCCTCCCCTCACCCCACCCCCTCACCTCCAGCCCTCCCCTCACACCAGCCCTCCCCTCACCCCACCCCCTCACCTCCAGTCCTCCCCTCACACCAGCCCTCCCCTCACCCCACCCCCTCACCTCCAGCACTCCCCTCACCCCCAGCCCTCCCCTCAATCCCAGCCCTTCCGTCACCCGCCCCCTTTCCCCAGTCCTCCTCTCACCTCTGCCCCCTCACCCCCAACACTCACCCCAACCCCAAACCCTTGCCCCCTCGCTCCAAACTGTCCCCTCAACCCCAGCCCTCCCCTAACCCCCACCCCCTTACCCCAGCCCTTCCCTCACCCCCACCCCCTCACCCCAGCCCGCCCCTCACCTTCGCCCCCTCACCTCCAGCCCTCCCCTCACCCCACCCCCTCACCTCCAGCCCTCCCCTCACCCCCAGCACTCCCCTCACCCCAGCCCTCCCCTCACCTCCAGCCCTCCCTTCACCCCCGCCCCCTCACACCAGCCCAACCCCTCACCCCCAACCCCTCACCCCAGCCCTCCCCTCACCCCCACCCACTCCCCTCACCCCAGCCCTCCCCTCACCCCACCCCCTCATCCCAGCCCTCCCCTCACCCCCACCCCCTCACCCCAGCCCTCCCCCTCACCTTCGCCCCCTCACCTCCAGCCCTCCCCTCACCCCCACCCCCCTCACCTCCAGCCCTGCCCTCACCCCCAGCCCTCCCCTCACCCCAGCCCTTACCTCACCCCCACCCCCTCATCCCCAGCCCTCCCCTCATCCCCACCCCCCTCACCTCCAACCATCCCCTCACCCCCAGCCCTCCCCTCACCCCAGCCCTCCCTTCACCCCCGCCCCCTCACCCCAGCCCTCCCCTCACCCCAACCCCTCACTCCAGCCCTGCCCTCACCCCACCCACTCAACCCCAGCCCTCCCCTCACCCTAGCCCTCCCCTCACCTCCACCCCCTCACCCCAGCCCTCCCCTCTCCCCCACCCCCTCACCCCCAGACCTCCCCTCACCCCCACCTCCAGCCCTCCCCTCACCCCAGCCCTCCCATCAACTCCAGCCCTCCCTTCATCCCCGCCCCTTCACCCCAGCCCAACCCCTCACCCCCAACCCCTCACCCCAGCCCTCCCCTCACCCCCGCCCCCTCACCACCAGCCCTCCCCTCACCCCAGCCCTCCCCTCACCCCCACCCCCTCACCCCAGCCCTCCCCTCACCCCCACCCCCTCACCCCCAGCGCTCCCCTCACCCCCACCCCCTCACCTCCAGCCCTCCCCTCACCTCAGCCCTCCCCTCACCTCCAGCCCTCCCTTCACCCCCGCCCCCTCACCCCAGCCCAACCCCTCACCCCCAACCCCTCACCCCAGCCCTCCCCTCACCCCCACCCCCTCACCACCAGCCCACCCCTCACCCCAGCCCTCCCCTCACCCCCACCCCCTCACCCCAGCCCTCCCCTCACCCCCACCCCCTCACCCCAGCCCTCCCCTCACCTTCGCCCCCTCACCTCCAGCCCTCCCCTCACCCCACACCCTCACCTTCAGCCCTCCCCTCACCCCCAGCCCTCCCCTCATCCCAGCCCTTACCTCCCCCTCAGCCCCAGCCCCCCCCTCACCCCACCCCCCTCACCTCCAGCCATCCCCTCACCCCCAGCCCTCCCCTCACCCCAGCCCTCCCTTCACCCCCGCCCCCTCACCCCAGCCCTCCCCTCACCCCAACCCCTCACTCCAGCCCTCCCCTCAACACCACCCCCTCAACCCCAGCCCTCCCCTCACCCCAGCCCTCCCCTCATCCCCACCCCCTCACCCCAGCCCTCCCCTCACCCCCAGCCCCTCACCTCACCCCAGTCCTCCCCTCACCCCCACCCCCTCACCCCCAGCCCTCCCCTCACCCTCACCCCCTCACCGCCAGCCCTCCCATCACCCCAGCCCTCCCCTCACCCCAGCCCTCTCCTCACCCCCAGCCCTCCCCTCACCCTCACCCCCTCACCTCCAGCCCTCCCCTCACACCAGCCCTCCCTCACCCCACCCCCTCACCTCCAGTCCTCCCCTCACACCAGCCCAACCCTCACCCCACCCCCTCACCTCCAGCACTCCCCTCACACCCAGCCCTCCCCTCAATCCCAGCCCTTCCGTCACCCGCCCCCTTTCCCCCAGTCCTCCTCTCACCTCTGCCCCCTCACCCCCAACACTCACCCCAACCCCAAACCCTTGCCCCCTTGCTCCAAACAGTCCCCTCACCCCCAGCTCTCCCCTAACCCCCACCCCCTTACCCCAGCCCTTCCCTCACTCCCACCCCCTCACCCCAGCCCTCCCCTCACCTTCGCCCCCTCACCTCCAGCCCTCCCCTCACCCCCACCCCCTCACCTCCAGCCCTCCCCTCACCCCCAGCACTCCCCTCACCCCAGCCCTCCCCTCACCTCCAGCCCTCCCTTCACACCCGCCCCCTCACACCAGCCCAACCCCGCACCCCCAACCCCTCACCCCAGCCCTCCCCTCACCCCCCACCCCCTCCCCTCACCCCAGCCCTCCCCTCACCCCCACCCCCTCATCCCAGCCCTCCCCTCACCCCCACCCCCTCACCCCAGCCCTCCCCTCACCTTCGCCCCCTCACCTCCAGCCCTCCCCTCACCCCCACCCCCTCACCTCCAGCCCTCCCCTCACCCCCAGCCCTCCCCTCACCCCAGCCCTTACCTCACCCCCACCCCCTCATCCCCAGCCCTCCCCTCATCCCCACCCCCCTCACCTCCAACCATCCCCTCAGCCCCAGCCCTCCCCTCACCCCAGGCCTCCCTTCACCCCCGCCCCCTCACCCCAGCCCTCCCCTCACCCCAACCCCTCACTCCAGCCCTGCCCTCACCCCACCCACTCAACCCCAGCCCTCCCCTCACCCTAGCCCTCCCCTCACCCCCACACCCTCACCCCAGCCCTCCCCTCTCCCCCACCCCCTCACCCCCAGACCTCCCCTCACCCCCACCTCCAGCCCTCCCCTCACCCCAGCCCTCCCCTCAACTCCAGCCCTCCCTTCATCCCCGCCCCTTCACCCAGCCCAACCCCTCACCCCCAACCCCTCACCCCAGCCCTACCCTCACCCCCACCCCCTCACCACCAGCCCACCCTCACCCCAGCCCTCCCCTCACCCCCACCCCCTCACCCCAGCCCTCCCCTCACCCCCACCCCCTCACCCCAGCCCTCCCCTCACCTTCGCCCCCTCACCTCCAGCCCTCCCCTCACCCCCACCCCCTCACCTCCAGCCCTCCCCTCACCCCCAGCCCTCCCCTCACCCCAGCCCTTACCTCCCCCTCAGCCCCAGCCCTCCCCTCACCCCACCCCCCTCACCTCCAGCCATCCCCTCACCCCCAGCCCTCCCCTCACCCCAGCCCTCCCTTCACCCCCGCCCCCTCACCCCAGCCCTCCCCTCACCCCAACCCCTCACTCCAGCCCTCCCCTCACCCCCACCCCCTCAACCCCAGCCCTCCCCTCACCCCCAGCCCTCCCCTCATCCCCACCCCC